>NC_077230.1:289557715-289888340 GCF_027887165.1 Monodelphis domestica
CTCTCCCTCCTCCAACATATCCAATCACTTGCTCACTTTTACTATTTCTACTTTCACTCCATCCCATTCTCTCTCTCTCTCTTCTCACACAGTCACTAAAGGTCTCCAAGTTGGTTTTGCTGTTTCATCTGACTGCTCTAATCCATCTTATACACTGTTGTCAAAGTAATTTTCATTAAGCATAGACCGTGTCATCTACTCTCCCCTGTTCAATAAACTCCAATTGCTCCTTGTTTTCTCTAAGGTGAAATATAAACTCCTCTGTTTCATTTCTTTTTTTTTTTTAAACCCTTATCTTCGGTCTTGGAGCCAATACACAGTATTGAAGAGTGGTAAGGGCTAGGCAATGGGGGTCAAGTGACTTACCCAGGGTCACACAGCTGGGAAGTGTCTGAGGTCAGATTTGAACCTAGGACCTCCTGTCTCTAGGCCCGAATCTCAATCCACTGAGCTACCCAGCTGCCCGCCTCTGTTTCATTTCTAAAACCCTTCACAAACTTGGCCCAAACTACCTTCCCAACATATTATTCCCCCTACCACACTTTGCAATCCAGTCTAACTGACATTCCCTCTATTTCTCATATGTGACATTCAGTCTCTATAATTTTGTTCTGACTGTCCTCCTTGTCTATAATGCAACCCTACCTCACCTTTACCTGACAGTTTCTCTTCCTTTAAGATGTAACTTGTGATCTGTTAGTGATCTGCTTGAAATCTCTCCCGATCCTCCAACTGTTAGTGTCATCCATCCTAAATAACTTGTGTTTTGTATTTGCTTTGTATGTGCAGGGTGTCCTCAAAATCCCCAATAGACATGGTAACAGAATGTTCTAATTACTGGAATAAATACTAACTATGTAAAAATGCTTTTAAAAAAACTGAAAGGCAGTCTGGAAGAAGCTCAGTATAACTAACATTTCACAAGGACCAAGAAAAGCTCCCAATGGATTTATGACTTAAATATAAAAGGTTACATCATAAATACATTAGACAAGCAAGAAAGAAAATACCATTTGTGAAAGGAAGAGTTTATAAGCAAACAAAGGATAGAGAGGATCACAGAAATTAAATGGACACTTGATTAAATGAAGTTTGAAAAATTTTGCACTGAGAAAACGGATGCAGTTAAAATTAGAAGGGAAATAATTAAACAGGGAAAAAATCTTTGTAGCAAAATTTTCTTTCACTTCCAAGGAATTTCTTCAAATTTACCAGAGCAAGAGTATTCTTCAATAGATAAACAGTCATCAAATATGATCAGTCAGTCAATTAGTAAATGCTTACTCTTTGTGCTTGGATACAAAGAAGGGCAAAAGACAGTACTTACTCTCAAAGAATTTAGAGTCTAGGAGGGGAGATAACATGCAAGCAACTATATACAAACAAATTATATAAAGTATATACTGGAGATAATCAATAAGAGGGAAGTCCCTGGGAATAAGAGATCAGGAAAGACTTCCTGTAGAAACTGGGATTTCAGCTGCAGAAGCTAGGAAGGAGAGATGAGGAAGAAGAGCATTCTAGACATGAGGGCAGACAGTGAAAATTTTTGGAGTTAGGAGACAGTATTTTGTTTGAGGGATGGCAAGGAGGCCAATGTCATTGAATCAGAGTACTTGGGGAGAAAGCATAAGGTATAAAAGAACTAGACAGATTTATAAAGGATTCTGAATACTGAACAAGATTTTGTATTTGATCCTGGAGTTGATAGGGAGGCATTAGAGGCATTGAATAGGAAGGTTACACATAGACCTGTTCATTAGGAAGATTACTTTGATGACTGAGTGAAGACTGTACTGAAGTGGAGAGATTCCCAACAGGGAGATAAACTAGCAGGCTGTTGTTGTAGTCAGGTGTGAGATGATAAGGGACTGCATAAGGGTCTAAAGTGTTAGGGGAAAGAAAAGGATATGTGTGAGAGCTGTCATAAAGGCACAATGCAAAGAACCTGGCAAGAGATTAGATGTGGGAGCTGAGGAGAGTAAGTTGAGGATGATAACTGGGTTTTGAGCCTCAAGCACTAGGAAGATGGTGTTACCTTCAAAGGTAATTAGAAAGTAAGAAGAGGGAAGTTGTTTTTTTTTTTTTAAGGCAATGGGGGTTAAGTGACTTGCCCAGGGTCACACAGCTAGGAAGTGTCTGAGGCCAGATTCAACCTAGGACCTCCCAACTCTGGGCCTGACTCAATCCACTGAGCCACCCAGCTGCTCCCAAGAGGTAAGTATTTTGAGGTGGAAAATAAGTTTAGTTTTAAGCCCATTAAGTTTTAGGTGGCTGCAAGGACATTCAGTTCAAGAAGGCAATTGGAAAGATCATATGAAAAAATGTTCTAAATCCTTCTTGATTAGAGAAATGCAAATTAAAATAGCTCTGAGGTAACAACTCACACCTCTCAAATTGGCCAATGTGGAAACAAAAGAAAACTAAATATTGGAAGGGATGTGGTAAAATTGCTGGTAGAGTTGTGAACTGATCCAACAATTCTGGAGGGCAATTTGGAATTATGCCTGAAGAACTCTTAAAACATTGCATACCCTTTGACCCAGTGATACCACTACTAGGTCTATATTTCAAAGGGATTTTAAAAAAATGAGAAGACCTCCTTGTTCAAAAACATTTATAAAAAAAATATATTTTTAAATTTAGAATATTTTTCCATGGTTATTTATTTATTCATGATCTCCTCCCCAAATCCAACAAGCAGTTCCCTGGGTTATTCATGTATCACTGTTTAAAACCTTTTTCCGTGTTATTCTTATCTGCAGTAGCATGACCATTTAACATCAAAACCCCAATCATATCCCTATCACATTATATGATGGATCACATATTTTTCTAAATAATTTCTCTTTCCAAAGATCTTTCTCTGGATATGGATAGCATTCTTTCTCACAAGTTCCTCTGGATTGTCTTGAATCATTGCATTGCTGCTCGTAGAAAAGTCCATTACATTCAATTGTGCCATAATGTATCAGTCTATGTATATAATGTTCTCCTGGTTCTGTTCCTTTCACTCTGCATCAATTCCTGGAGTTCATTCCAATTCACATGGAATTCCTCCAGTTCATCACTCCTTTTAGCACAATAGAATTCCATAACCAACAGACTGACCACAATTTGTTTAGCCATTCCCCAATTGAAGGGCATCCCCTCATTTTCCAATTTTTTGCTACCATAAAGAGTGTAGCTATAAATATTTTTGTACAAGTATTTTTTTCTTATTATCTCTTTGGGGCACAAACCCAGCATTGGTATGGCTTGGTCTTTTAAAGCCCTTTGGGTAGTTCTAAATTGCTTTCCAGAATGGTTGAACCAATTCACAACTCCACCAGCAATGTGTTAGTGTACCAATTTACAAAAACATTTATAGCTGCTCTTTTCATGGTGGCAAAGAATTGGAAACTAAAGGGATGTCCATCAGTTGGAGAATGGTTGAAGAAAGTGTGGTGTATAATAGTGATAGAATATGATTGTGCTATAAAGAATGATGAACAGGATGATTTTAGAAAGAGTTGGAAAGATCTACAGGAATTGATGCAAAGTGAAATAAGCAGAACCAGAAAAACATTGTACACAGTAACAGCAAAAATGTGGAATGATCAACTGTGATAAACTTAGCTACTGTCAGCAATACATTGATCCAGGACAATTTTGAGAGACTTAAGACAAAGAATGCTATCCACCTCCAGAGAAGGAACTGTTGGAGTTGGAATGCAGATGAATGCATATAATTTTTCACTTATTTGTTTGGATCTATGTTTTGGGGTTTTGGCTTTATGGGATTGGTCATTTAAAAAGGTGAACAATATGAAAGGGTGTTTTGCATGGTAATACATGTATAACCCAGAAAAAAAAATTAAATAAAAATTTAAAAAGAAGTAATTGGAGATTCAAGACTAGAGGTCAGCATAGAGGTTAACATTGGATAAAGACTTAAGAATCATTAGAATTCTCTATCTCCAGGGGGCAGCTGGGTGCCTCAGTGGATTGAGAGCCAGGCCTAGAGATGGAAGGTCCTAGGTTCAAATTCGGCCTCAGACACTTCTCACCTGTGTGACCCTGGGTAAGTCACTTAACCCCCATTGCCTAGCCCTTAACCACTCTTCTGCCTTGGAGCCAATACACAGTATTGCTTCTAAGATGGGAGGTAAGGGTTAAAAAAAAAAAAAAGAATATGTCCATCTCCAGAGAAAGAACTGTTGGAATCAAAATGTAGATGAAAGCATATGATTTTTCTATTGTTCATTTGGGTATGTTTTGGGGTTTTGGTTTTATAAGATTACTCAACTTACAGAAATGAATAATAACAACAGAAAAAGAATCATTGGCATTGGCAGAGAAATAGTTTAGAGAAGAAGTCCAAGGACAGAGTGAGTGAAGATTCAGCAAAGGAGATTAAGAAGGAATGGGTTGATGCATAGGAAGAGAACCAGGAGAGAGTAGGATCACAAAAACCAAGAGAGAAAATAGTATGAAGGAGAAGAGTGTGATGAACAGATTTAAAGGCTACAGAATTTGTCAAGAAGGAAGACTAAGGAAAGACCATTAGATTTCTTTTTATTTTTTAGTAACTCAGCCCTTTCTTCTCCTCCCCACACCATCCAGCAAACAGATATGTATATGTAGTGTCTTTTATGTTTCTACTTCTTAGTTCATTCTCTGGAGGTGGACATTCACAAGTTTTTCTTCAAGTATTAAATTTGAAGCTGTATATAAGATTCTCTTGGTTCTACTCATTTTGCTCTTTATTATCTTATGTAGTTCTTTCCAGGTTAAAAAAAATTAACCTATTCATCATTTCTTATTGGCAGTAGTATTCTATCACAATCATATACCACAACTTGTTTAGCTATTCCCCAGTTAATGGGCAAGCCTTCAGTTTCTAGTACTTTCCCACCATAAAAAGATCTGTGATAAATATTTTGGAACATGTAGGTTCTTTTCTTTTTTCCCTGAACTCCTTGGGAAATAGACCTAGCAATGATATTGTTGGGTCTAAGTGTATACACAGTTTTATAGCTCTTGGGTATATTTCAAATTGCTCTCCAAAATAGTTGGATCAATTCACAATTCTGCTACTTTGTATTAGGGACCCCTGTTTTCCACACCCCTTTCATTTTTCATTTTTCCCTTTTATCATTTTAGCCAATCTGATAGGTATGAGATGACACCTTATAATTGTTTTGGTTGCATTTTCCCAATTAGTGATTTAGAGCATTTTTTCATATTCCTAGATATGGCTTTGATTTCTTTATCACAAAACTAATCATATTTTTGCCCCTTTATCAATTGGGGGATGGCTCTTATTCCCATAAATTTTACAAATGTTGTGAGAATTTTTCTTCATATATTATACTAATTCCTGTATATCAGGGAGAATTGCTGTGTAATCCTGTGTCTGGAATCTGGGTCAGAGATACTATCTAGTCAGCTCTTTTTGCATTTTCTTTGTCCTTGAGCATTCTAAGAAATGTCTTCCTTTTTTAACAGAATTTGGTTAATAGATGAAGGGGAAATGGGTCCTTTTCCAGCATAGAAGATATGCATATCTGTGGGGTTGGGGAGGGACAGATAAATTGTATCTCTTATTTGTCTATCACCAATTAAACACATTTTGGGATGTTCTAGGGAGGAGTTGAATAAGGAGTACCTAAGAGTTTATTTACTGAGCTCCCTGACCCAGTTAAGATCATTTCTACTTCCTAGAGCCATGGAGACCTATATCACTTTATCAGTTATGATGCTGGCCTAACAAAGAAACCTGATGTAATCAATAAACTTACTTTCTTACTTCAAAATCAGTCTCTATAAATTAATTTTAATAGTAACTACATTTTAGACTTAAGACTTCTATTCAAGAAATTATGACCCCCCCCCCCTCAATTTTCTGCTTTCCTTCTGATCTTGGCAACATTTGCTTTATTTATACAAAACCTTTTCAATTTAATATACTCAAAATTATCCATTTTACATTTTACAATGCTCTCCATCTCTAATTTACTCACCAATTCCTCTTCTATCCATAAATCTGTTATATAATATATTCCCTGTTCTAATTTGCTTATGATATCTCCTTTTAAATACAGATCATATATCCCTTTTGATCTTAGTGAATATTTAAGTTATTGATCTATACCTAATTTCTGCCAAACTACTTTTCAGTTGTCCTAGTAATTTTTACCAAATAGTGATTTCTCATTCTAATAGCCTGGATTTATGCTTTTGTCAAATACAAGGTTTCTATAATCTTTTACTACTGTTTGTTATATTTCTTTTCTGTTCTACTAATGTACCTTTCTATTTCTTAACCAGTACCAGATAGTTTTGATAGTTATTGCTTTATAAAACAGTTTAAAAATTGCTACTGTTAGACCTTCTCTCTTTACATTTTTTCTTCTATTGGATTTTTGTTTTATTAAATTTCACAATTAAGAGACTGTTAGTAACATTGGAGGGAGCAATTTCAGTTGAATGATGAAGTTGAGAGCTAAATTGTAGATAAGAAGGTGAAAAGAAGTAGAAGTGTCTACTGTAGATGAAGTTAATTTTCAAAGGAAGAAATTTAAGCCATAAGCAGTCATATGAAAAAATGCTTCAAATCCCTAATTAAATAACTCTAAATTTCTATCTCATATTCTTTAGACTGGCAAAGATGACAACAAAAGAAAATGACAATTGTTGGAGACACTTTGGGAAGACAGGTATACTGATGCATTGGTGGTGGAGCTGTAAGTTAGTCAAGCCATTCTAGAGAGCAGTTTGTAACTGTACCCAAAAAGCTGCTAAATTGTGTATTCTCATTGACCCAGTGATACTATTTCCATGCCTATACCCTGAAGAAATTAAGGATACTAGAAAAATACCCATATGTACAAAAATATAACATTTCCTCTGTGGTAAAAAAGAACTTGAAACTAAGGGGATGTCCATCTATTACAGAATGACTGAATAAATTATGGTATATAAATATAATGAAATAATGTTGAGTTGTAAGAAATGACAAAGATCTCCATTTTAGAGAGACCTAGGAAGACTGTATGAATGGATATGGAGTGAAGTGAAGAGAACTAGAAGAATAATTTATATAATGGCAACAACACTATATAGAAAGACAATTTGAATAGATTTATGAACTCTAATCAAAGCAAGGAAAAGCCATATAAGTTCAAAGGACTAATGATAAAGCATGCTACCTGCCTCTTGACAGATTTGAGAGACTCAAGATAAAGAATAAGATATACATTTTTGGACATGGACAAAGTAGAAATTTGTTTTATTTGAGTATACATACTTTTTACAATGACTTTGTTTTTCTTCCCCTCCTACCATTTTTGAAAGACTAAGGAAATTGTAGTTAAAGTAAAAAAGGAAGAAAAAACAAAAAGAGAATTATTGAAGACAAAATTTTTAATGCCAAGAGCATAATGAAGTTCAGAAAGAGTCATGGGCAGTAGGAAAAACTTTGAAAGTTATAAGTTGAATTTATTATCATGACTATTTTTATTTTTTAGATAATTGAGTAGTTTATTTGATCATTTGTTTCTTTCTTTATTAAATTTTTTATTTAATTAATTGATTTAGAATAATTTTCCATTGTTTCAAGGCTCATGTTTCTTCTCCCTCACACCCCTCTGATATATGACTCACAATGCCATTGGGTTTAACATGTGTCATCAATCAAGACCCATTTCCTTATTATTAGTATTTGCACTAGGGAGATCTTTTAGAGTCCACTTTCCCAGTCATAGCCCCACCAACCCAATGTGATCAAATGGTTGTTTTTCTTCTGTGTTTTTTTTTCCCCACAGTTCTTCCTCTGGATGTGGATAGCATTCTTTCTTATATGTCCCTCCAAATAGTTCTGGAAAATTGCATTGCTACTAGTAGAGAAATCCATTACATTTTAATTTACCACAGTATATCCGTCTCTGTACAATGTTCTCCTGGTTCTCTTCCTTTCACTCTGCATCAATTCCAGTTCACATGGAATTCCTCCAGTTTTTTATTCCTTTGAGCACAATAGTATTCCATCACCAACAGATACCACAATTTGTTGAGCCATTCCCCAATTGGAGGGCATCCCCTCATTTCCAGTTTTTTGCCACCACAAACTGTGCATCTATGAATATTCTTTACAAGTCTTTTTCCTTATTATCTCTTTGGGGTACAAGCCCAGCAGTGCTATGGCTAGATCAAAGGGCAGGCAGTCTTTTAGTGCCCTTTGGGCATAGTTCCAAAAGGCCTTCCAGAATGGTTGGATCAATTCACAACTCCACCAGCAATGCATTAATGTCCCAATTTTGCCACATCCCCTCCAATATTCATTACTTTCCTTTGCTGTCATGTTAGCCAATTTGCTAGGTGTGAGGTGATATCTCAGAATTGTTTTGATTTGCATTTCTCTGATTATAAGAAAGTTAGAACATTTTTTCATGTGATTATTAATAGTTTTGATTTCTTTAACTGAAAATTGCCTATTTATATCCCTTGCTCATTTATCAACTGGGGAATGGCTTGATTTTTTGTACAACTGATTTAGTTCCTTATTAATTTGAGTGATTAAACTTTTGTCAGAGGTTTCTGTTATAAAGATTGTTTCCCAATTTGTTGCTTCCCTTCTAATTTTGACTGCATTGGATTTGTTTGGACAATAACTTTTTAATTTAATGTAATCAAAATTATCTATTTTGCATTTTGTAATTTTTTCTAACTCTTGCTTGGTTTTAAAACCTTTCCTTTCCCAAAGATCTGACAAGTATACTATTCTGTGTTCACCTAATTTACTTATTGTTTCCTTCTTTATGTTCAAGTGATTCACCCATTCTGAGTTTATCTTGGTATAGAGTGTGAGATGTTGATCTAAACCTAATCTCTCCCATACTGTTTTCCAATTTTCCCAGCAGTTTTTGTCAAATAGTGGAATTTTGTCCCCAAAACTGGGATCTTTGGGTTTATCATAGAGTGTCTTACTGAGGTCACTTACCCCAAGTCTATTCCACTGATCCTCCCTTCTGTCTCTTAGCCAGTACTATATGGTTTTGATGATCACTGCTTTATAGTACAGTTTAAGATCTGGTACTGTTAGGCCACCTTCCTTTGCATTTTTTTTCACCATTTCTCTTGATATCCTTGATCTTTTGTTCTTCCAAATAAACTTTGTTATGTTTTTTCTAATTCTATGAAAAAGTTTTTTGGTAGTTTGATGGGTATGGCCCCAAATAAGTAAATTAGTTTGGGTAGGAATGTCATTTTTATTATGTTAGCTTGTTGTTGATTATTTCCACTAACTTTTTAGTTATTCTCTAGGATTCCTTAAGTAGACCATGTCATCTGCAAAGAGTGATAGCTTGGTCTCTTCATTGCCTATTTTAATACCTTCAATTTCTTTTTCTTCCTTAATTGCTACTGCTAGTGTTTCTAGTACAATGTTAAATAATAAAGGTGATAATAGGCATCCTTGTTTCACTCCTGGTCTTATTGGGAATGCTTCTAATTTATCCCCATTGCAGATGATGTTTGCTGATGGTTTTTAATATATACTGTTTATTATTTTTAGATAAATTCCATCTATTCCTATGCTTTGTAGTGTTTTCAATAGGAATGAGTGTTGTGTTTTGTTGAAGGTTTTTTCTGCATCTATTGAGATAATCATGTGATTTTTGTTGGTTTTCTCGTTGATGTGGTCAGTTATATGAATGGTTTTCCTAATATTGAGCCATTCTTGCATTCCTGGTATAAATCCTACCTGATCATAATGAATAACCCTCATGACACCTTCATTGTTTTTGAGAAGTTCCTTAGGCAACCCCCTGAAGGGCACCCCCCTGAGGGGCATTAGGATCTTAAGTATTTTTTGAACAAGCACCACTTAATTTATATTGTTGTAGAGTCATTTGGTTTGAGTTATCATTTTCCCAATGTCTATTCCTATAGTTATCATTCTTAAAGTTGTTGTTTCCATTATCATTATTAGAGTTATTTCTATAATTATCACTTCTGTAGTTGTTATTAAATTGCGTATTCCTTCTGATAATATTGAGTAAAGTTCTACAATCTATCATTTTATGCACCTTCTCACAGAATTGGCAGGTACTGGATCAATAATTAGATTCCTGGAGAGGGGCAAGTGTCATTGGTTGATTATCATGCCCACTTTACGTTTTAGTCATCTTATCTTTTAAACATCTCAATTCTTTCTTTATTTCCTCTATGACATCATTATTTTCTTCCACCTTTTCTTTGTTTCCCTTTGAAATGTATAGAGTTGTTTTCCACAATTCTTCAAGGTCCATCTCTGGCCATCTTGGGCAATATGTTCTAAAATAATCCCTAATCACTTTGCAAGAGTTATTGACAAAGAGCCTTCTAACTTGTCTTATGCTATTTTCTTTAGCTAGGTCAAAATCCAGATATCTACCCCCAAACTCGATTATTCTGTCCATGAATCTGGAGGGTGTTTCTTCCTCCTTTTGCTTAATTTTTTCAAATTCTGTCCCCATATCTGTACTGTCTGCATATTCTCTCATTGCTGTTAGGATGGCCTCTCTACAATGGTATAGTTGTAAAAGATCTTCAGAGTTGTTATAATCCCATTCAGGATCCTGAGATAGCCAATGTGCTGCATTGCACCCCTGGGTTTTGTTGACAACAATTATTTTATTTTTCTCATGTTCAGTTAAAAAAACCTGTAGGAAGTTTTAAATGTCCTTGTAAGATGAATTATACTGAAAAAATATGTCTATCATCTTTTTTGTTACCAGAAAGGGATCTTGTTCAAATGTGGGAATATTTCATGTAAATTCATTTATTTCTTGGGGAGTAAACAGTACATTGTGCCTTAAATTCACCACATCCCTGTTCTGTCCTATTTCAGGTACTTCTCTTAGAGGAAACTGGCCTCTAGTTGAATTTGGTACCTATGGGTCAGCTTGACTAAGACGAGTTTCTCTAGAAGGACGAGATCTCCTTTGGGCTGGAATTTGGTTTTGTGTAGGAGAAGGAACATGAGAAAATGGGATTGCAGGGGGAGCATTTTGGGAATTAAGTTCAGCCAAGATTTGCAGACCATGAGAGAGCCAGTCTGTTAGCTGAGTTATAGGGAAGGTATTTTCCATCTCTATTTAGGGGAAGGAAATTTCCTCATTCAAAAGTTCAGAAACAGGTCTGTTGCTGGTGGGGTGGATGTTTGCCAATTGATCCTGTAAGAAACATTTTAAATTCTCCAATTGGGCTTGTACATTCTCCTGTATTTTAGCCTCAATTGTTTGTGTGTTTTTCTGAATTTCAGCTTTAAATAATTTTTTTTTATGTTAGCATCTCTAAACACAGTACTGAGGAATACAAAAATGACATTACCTAATAATATAAAAAATTGGAGGTATGCTGTATTCCTCAATGTCCCTAATTCTTCAATCACCATATAAATGTCAAAGAATGTAGTATTCATTTATATACATATATATTTTGTAATTATAGCGAGTTTCACAAAACACATGGGGAGCAGGACATGGCCAAAACTTTCTACAGGTTTCCCCCACTCCTAATCTAGGCAGTTGTTCCCTAAGGGAAAGGAGATTTAGAAATGCTCTCCCAGCCAGGACCTTAGTGCCCTGTTGCTAAGATTTAAAATCGCTGTGTTCTATCTAATTTAAGGGAAAGGGGATAAAATAAATCTAAATTTACTTACCTCTACAGCTGATCAAAATAAGCTATTAAAAGCTGTACTTAGGGATAGTCACATTAAAGGAAAAAAATGTTTAGGAAAGTTAAGAAGATTGAGGATATTTCGTCACAACTGATGTGGTTGCCAAAACTGTAAAGATAATTTTAGCGTTGTGACTTAAAATCTAAATTTAATTTGGTTGCCAGGGAAAATCCCAAATCATAAAATACCCAAGTCAGCTGGAAATTTTATGGTGACTTAATTGATATAGTGGAGGAGACTAAGAAGAAGGAAGAAGGAAAGGGCTAGTATCAGGCGGGAAGATTAGGAGATCTAGAAAGTAAGGTTTTCAGTGTGAAGGAGGAAGGAATTAGCCTACTTCCAAAAGGGCTCAGCCAAGATACCCGAACCTGAATCAGCTCAAGTGCAAATTCACCACCAAACCCAGACAAATAACTGCCACCACTCCAAGATGTTGGAACACCTAGTACACTGCTAGCCAGAATCGCCTCTCCAGGGAAAGAGAGTGAAGAGAGCCAGTGACATGCCTTATATAGACGGTTTTACGTCACTTTCCTGCATCTCATCTGTACCAATCATAGCTTAGCTTGACTTAGGACCACCCAGGGGTCTGTCCGCTTTTTCTGCACATGTCTGTTGAAGGCCATTTTTCTCAGATACTTAATCCTTGAGTTTGATGCAGACCTTCCTAATTTTGTTCAACTAAGGAGGGTAGAGAAATGTACAGTTCCCAAGACCTGATTCTATTAGTGAAAGTATCACTATTGTTATTGATCAGGAAATAGCTAAATCAGATCTTCTAAAGTACAGTCTCATTAGGGTGGAGTTGTTTTAGAATTCGCATCACTTGCTGGAGTCTTTGGCTAGTATTCTATTCAAGATTTTTGCATCTATATTCATTAAGGAGATTGGTTTATAGTTTTCTTTCTCTGTTTTTGATCTACCTGGCTTTGGAATCAGTATGATATTTGTATCATAAAAGGAAATTGGTGGAACTCCTTCTTTGCTTATTATGTCAATTAGTTGGATAGTATTAGGATTAGTTGTTCTTTCAATGTTTGATAGAATTCACTTGTGAATCCATCAGGCCCTGGGGATTTTTTCTTAGGGAGATCTTTGATGGCTTATTCAATTTCTTTTTTCTGATATGGGGTTATTTAAGTATTCTATTGCTTCTTCTGCTAATCTAGGTAATTTATATTTTTGTAAATATTTATCCATATTACCTACATTGCCATATTTATTGCCATACAATTGGGTAAAATAGTTTTTAATGATTGTCTTAATATCCTCTTCATTAGAGGCAAGGTCTCCTTTTTCATTTTGGATACTGTCAATTTGTTATTCTTCTTTCCTTTTTTTTTAATTATACTGACCAATATTTTGTCTATTTTATGTGTTTTTTCAAAGTACCAGCTTCTAGTCTTGTTTATTAATTCAATAGTTCTTTTACTTTCAATTTTATTAATTTCTCCTTTAAATTTTAGGATCTCTAATTTAGTTTTCAACTGGGGATTTTTAATTTGTTCACTTTCTAATTTTTTAAATTTGCATGCCCAATTCATTGACCTCTGCCCACTCTAATTTATTAAGATATGAATTCAAGGATATAAATTTCCCCATAAGTACTTCTTTAGCTGCATCCCATAGATTTTGAAAGGATGTCTCATCATTGTCATTTTCTTCAATGAAATTATTAATTGTTTCTGTGATTTGTTCTTTAACCAATTTTGGAGAATCGTATTATTTAATTTCCAATTTATTTTTGATTTGCTTCTCCCTATACCTTTACTAATTATTATTTTTATTGCATTGTGGTCTGAGAAGGTTGCATTTATTACTTCTGCTCTTTTGTACTTGTTTGCAATATTTTTATGCCCTAGTACATGGTCAATCTTTGTGAATGTACCATGTGCTGCTGAAAAGGTGTATTCGTTTTTGTCCCAATTTATTTTTCTCCACATATCTACTAACTTTAATTTTTCCAAGATTTCATTCACTTCTCTTACTTCTTTCTTATTTATTTTTTGGTTTGATTTATCTAGTTCAGATAGAGGAAGGTTCAGGTCTCCCATTAGTACAGTTTTTCTATCTATTTCATCCTTGAGCCCTACTAGTTTCTCCTTTAAAATTTTAGATGCTATGCCATGTGGTGCATACATGTTGAGTTGAGCATACATATTTGCTCATTGTCTATACTGCCTTTTATCAGGATGTAATTACCTTCCCCATCTCTTTTAACTAGATCTATTTTTACTTTGGCTTTGTCAGATATCATGATTGTGACTCCTGCCATCTTTTTATCAGTTGATGCCCAATAGATTTTGCACCATCCATTTACTTTTACCCTATGGGTATCTACCTTCCTCAGGTGTGTTTCTTGTAGACAACATATGGTAGGATTTTGGTTCCTGATCCACGCTGCTATTTGCCTCCACTTTATGGGTGAGTTCATTCTATTCACATTCAAAGTTATGATAACTACTTGTGTATTTCCCAATATTTTCATTTTCTCTCCTTGTCCTGCTCTTTCGTTATTTCCTTCTACACCAGTACTCCGTTTTTAATCAGTCCCCCAAATTCCCACCCTTATTTTACTTTCCTTTCTCCCACCTCCCTTCTTATTACTCTCTGAATTTTCTTTTGGGGTCTTTTTAATCTATTCCACACACTCTCCCCCCTTGAATTATTTCCCTCACCACCCTCCCTTTCTTACCGCTCCCTTTTTATTCTTTTTTTGTTTTTTTAAAAGTCTCTTAGATTCTCTTCCCCCTATTTGCCTCCCCCCTTTTTAAACTCTCCTCCCCATTTCCCCCTTAGTTTTTCCCTCTCAACTTCCCTATACGGTAAGATAGAATTCAATACCCCAATGGATCTAGATGATCTTTCTTCTAGGAATCGATTCCACTGAGAATAAAGTTTGAGTATTACCTTTTAGCACTCTCTTCCTCTCCTTCTTATAGTTGTATTCTTCCCCTCCCTCTCCTATGTGCCTTTTTGGGTAGTATAGGTTATCCTAATTTTCTTATTCCTTCAAGTTTCTCTTGAAGCCACCCACCCCCTTTCTTTCTTCTTTTTTTAAATATGTAATTTTGAACCACTTAGTACCCCAATCTCTACCTATGGATAATTCTTCTAACTATTTACAATTTTCGACAGTTACAAATAACATTTTTCCATATATGAATGTAAATGATTTGGTCTTATTTGAATCCCTTAGAGAAAAAAAAAAGACCCTTCTCTTTCTTATTTACTTTTTCATGTTTCTCTTGGTTTTTGGATTTTGATATCAAATTTTCTGTTTAGTTCTGGTCTTTTCTTTACAAATATTTGGAAGTCTTCTATTTTGTTGAATGCCCATACTTTCCCCTTGAAGTATATAGTCAATTTTGATGGGTAGGTGATCCGTGGTTAAAGACACAATTCTTTTGCCTTTATGAATATCATATTCCAAGCCTTGTGGTCTTTTAGTGTGGAGGCTGCCAGATCCTGTGTAATCCTGATTGGTGTTCCTTGATATCTGAAGTGTTTCTTTCTGGCTTGTAATATTTTCTCCTTAGCTTGGAAGTTTTTGAATTTGTCAATTACATTCCTGGGGCTTGTCTTTTGAGGATTTAGTGTGGTGGATGATCTATGGACTCTTTCAATGTCTATTTTGGCCTCTTGTTGCAGAACCTCAGGGCAGTTTTCTTGGATAATTTCTTGTGGTATGGTGTCAAGGTTTCTGTTTTTTTCCCAGGTTTTCAGGTAGGCCTATGATTCTCAAATTGTCTCTCCGACTTCTATTTTCAAGGTCAACCACCCTCTCAGTGAGATATTTTGTGTAACTTTCTAATCTGTCTTTTTTTTTTGGTTTTGCTTTATTAATTCTTGCTGTCTTGTGAGATCATTGGTTTCTACTTGAGCAATTCTGGTTTTTTAATGGCTGATTTACAGATAATATCTTTTGATTTTCCTTTTCAGTTTGATCTATCCTGCTTTTCATGGCTTCCAGCAGGTCATTTCTCGTCTTCAATTTGCTTATTATTTCATTTGATTTCTAAGCTTCAATTTCCAAGTGGGAGATCCTGTCTTTTAAACTGTTGTTTTCTTTTTGGACTATATCTCTTCCATTTTTCTGACAATCTCAGATTTAAAGTCTTCAAAAACTTGTGACCAATTTCCATTTCTTCCTGAAGGTTTGGGTGTGTTTAACTGTTGTGCATCTTCTGCTGTCTTTTCTTTAGTCTGGTTTTTTTCTGTATAAAAATTATCAAGGGTCAAAATTTCTTTCTTTTTTTTTGTACTTATGGATTGTAGTTCCTGGGTATTGGTGGTCATTGCCTTGTTTCTTCCTGGTCAGATGTCTAAGTGAGGAATGTGGGTGATCTTTGTACTGAGCTCTGGAGAGGTTTCTGCCCTGAGGATTTTTACCCCCCCACCTTGTCCTCAGTAGTGTCCAGCTGCTCTTAGGGACAGGTCCAGCCCCCAAGAACTTAAAGATTACCTTGCAGAAGTCTGGGTGTGGAGTGCAAGTCTCTGTATTGAGCACTGGAGACATTTTTGTCCAGAGGCTGTTTTTCGAGTCTCTGTGGTGTTTTTGCTTTGGACCTCCCCTCTCTGCCCAAGTTCCATGCCCTATCTCTGTGTTACCTCTACCTCCTGGGGTCTCTAGTCTTGCTGTTCTTATATGCAAGCCCGGCCCCTGAGAACTTAGAGGTTGCCTGGAAGGGGTCTGGGTATGAAGTATAGGGAGGTCTCTGTATTGAGCACTAGAGAGGTTTTAACCCGAGGGATTTTTATAGTCCTCTGTGGCATTTTTTTTGCTGTGAGCCACCCTCTCTCCCCAAGCTCCACAACCCCCTTTCCCCACATTTCCTCAGCCTCCAAGTGTTCTGATTCGTTTCTCTTAGGGGTAAGTCTGTGTTGAACTCAGCCAGCCTCCCTCCTAGAACTTAGAAGTTTGTCCTGTGCTCACTCAGACTCTGGAAAGGTAGGTGAAGTGGGGGAGGGGTGGTGAGCTCACTCCTTAGTGGGGGAAATTTTTCCACCTTTTAGTGTGGAAATGCCCTAACTTTGCCTACCTTCTGTGCTGTGTCCTACCGTGGAACTCTTTCGCTCATTTGATTTTGGTTTTGTCTATTTGAGGCACTCTGTCTCAACTGGTGGAGAGGAGAAGAGCTGTCTTTCTACTTAGTAGCCATCCTGATCCCATCATGACTATTATTAAGTTATTAAGTAGAACTGAAAGGTATATTTCTACCTAGGAGAGAAGATGGCAACATGAATAACAGAGGCCATCCATTTTAGCTTTCATTTAATGAGTGTGGCAGGAAAATGTGGTCAAAGGATTGCAAAAGACCGACATAAAAAATAATTGAAAATTTCCAAATTAAGTTTTATTTTAATTTATTCATATTTAAATGGAAAAGGAAATTATACATAATAGTGATCCACAGTTTCATATATAATCCTCCTTTTCTATTCTGTTAAATATATATCATTTATCATTTTATTTGATGTTAAGAACAAGATTAAAAATATATAAAAGTAATTAGAGGAAATGTTTTCAAAGGCAGTTTGAGGAAGCACAGAGTCAAAAGACCAATAAAAGGGCCAAATTTTCCTTGGAAACTGGAGCAAAAGTAGGAGAGGGTGGGGGAATTCCAGCCAGGTGATTTGAAGTGTATAGTGTAATAAGGGATTTTTTGAATGATAAATAATTAAAGATCAGATCTGCCAATCTCCTCCCTTCCTCCCTCCATCTTTCAACCCATCGCTTCCTCCCTCCTCCTTTCTTGTCCCCCTTGTCCCTCCTCCCTTCCTCCCTCCTATTTCCTGTTCATTCTTCAGTTGGTCTTTCTCAATCAACTCAGAGTGATGTATCAAATAAATCACTCTTTTCTCTTCTCTAAGATAAGTAAGGGATTTATTGGGGAGAAAGGTAAAGATAAGAAAATTGAGGGAAAGAGGGTTTGGGGTTTCCCTAATACTAGGATAGTTCCTAGGTAGGAGGATGGTGGAATATATTTCAGATTGGGAAAATGGGTTAACAGGTCTGGAAATTCAGTCACTGGAACACAGCAGAGAAATCAGAGAGAGCTAGACTTTGTCCTTATTTCTTTCTGTCCCCAAGCCAAGAGGCCCCTTCTCCTTTCTGTCTCGAAGGCAAAAAAGATCCAGAATTTCAGTTTGACTCCTTCTTAACTGTCTTTTCCAGTACTCATTCCAAATAGAATGTTCTCCTTAATTGACAGTTCTGGAGTCTGCTTTTCCAGCATTGTTACAGACTTTTCAAATTCTCTCCTCCACAATAGTCAGGAAGCCAAAGGAACATGAAATAGCTAGTCTATTTTGAAGCTACTGTATCTGGAGTAATGAATTCTGTTCTGGGTACTACTTTTTAAAAAATTATTTATTTATTTAGAATATTTGTCCATGGTTACATTATTCATGATTTTTCCCACCCCTGTTCCCTCCCCTCCTCAGTGAGCTGACAAGCAATTCCACTGGGTTGTACATGTATCATTGTTCAAAATCTATTTCCATATTATTCATATTTGCAATAGAGTGATTATTTAATACCAAAACTCCAATCATATTCCCATTAAACCATGTGATCAATTGTTTTTCTTCTGCATTTCTATACCCACAGTTCTTTCTCTGGATGTGAATAGCATTCTTACTCATAAGTTCCTCTGGATTGTCCTGGATCATTGCATTGCTGCTAGTAGAAAACTCTGTTACATTGGTTGTGCCACAATGTTCAGTTTCTGTGTACAATGTTCTCCTGGCTCTGCTCATTTTGTTCTGCATCATTTCCTGGAGGTCTTTCCAGTTCAAATGGAATTCCTCCAGTTCATTATTCCTCTCAGCACAATAGTATTCCATAACCACAATTTGTTCAGCCATTTCCCCAATCAATGGGCACCCCCTCATCTTCTAATTTTTTTTACTACCACAAAGAGTGCAGCTATAAATATTTTTATACAAATATTTTTCCTTATTATCTCTTTGGTCTGGGTACTACTTTTAAAAATTAATGTCTTTTGTTTTTACAACACATTAATTCACCATTTTCCTAATTTCCCTTTCCTATCTACTAACATAGAGCCTTATCTTATAATAAAGATTTTTTTTAAAAAAGGAAAAAATCCACTTCAGCAAAACCAATATGTCAAGTTATTTATTACATGAATATTAAATATTCATCTCCAGTTACTTGCCTCATCAGTGAAGAGAATGGTAAAATGTTACAAGGGAATCACTTTAAAAGACTGATATATATTAATTTAAGGTCGCCAAGGAATTCAGCTATGTAATTCCTAAATGAAAACTCAAGTCAGCAGTAAATCTTTTATGGAGTTTAATTACAATAGGAGGAAGAAAGGAATTAGAGATAGAGAGGGAGAAAAAGGGAGAGAAGGGAATAGGGCTTAAATACCCCTTCTGTTTAGGCTGGGCCAAAAGGCCCAAGCCCTTAGATAGCTGGGGCAAAGAAAAAAGATCAGTCCCTATTACTCACGTGACCAAAATGGAGAAACAGTCTCAGAGGCCCCCACTTTCAGCTTCCTTCAGAGCAAGCTTCTCAGAGCACACCGCAATCACTCTGGCCAACTCCTCAACCCCCTCGAGTCTTCAGACCCCCCTGATCTTTAAGGAAACCATCCAAGTTGCCTCCCCTCAGTTCTCACATCTACCAATCACTGTCCATCAATTTCCCTGTGCCAATGGAGGCTCTAGCTTAACCCAGGACCGCCCAGAGGCTTTGCACATGTCTGTTGAAGGTCATATTTTCAAATGATTAAATCTTTGCTCCTTTGCTACAGCCCTTTCTAAATCCTGTTGACCTGAGTAGGGTAGAGATTGGAATAATTAAATTTTGATCTAGGCTGCAGCCCTTACTCAATCCTGTTAGGACTGAATAGGGTGGAGATTGATGCCAAGTATCTCCATTGTATCAATTCTAAAATCAATCATGACTCAAAGAAATTCCTGTTCTATGCTTAAGCATAGGTCAAAGTCCTTTCCATTGTTCAGCAAAAGGTTTCTGTCCTAAAGTAATCTTAAGAAGGGAAGAGAAGGAACCTCCCATGCCAATGGGGTTCACATTCCAATAGACTATCAGTAAGAAATTTTCCAAGTATGAAATATCCCAATGGTGAAATTTCCAACATTTATAAGTCTAAGGAATTTTGAGGTTTACAATCCCCCCTGATGATCATTGGGAGACTAGTCTCCCCATTGATCATTTAACATAATCATTTTGTAGTTCTAAATTCACTTCTAACTAAAGATATACACAATATTCAATTTTCTAAGAGAAATTAGAATAGTGAGAGAGGAAATAGAAAAGAAAAGAAAGCAAAACCAATGTTTGCTAGGCGCATTGACAGAAAGCCAAATTAGGGGCAGTCCCTTTTGGCATAAATGTGTACAGTTACAATAAATGTTCAATCAAAAGTTCAGTCCAATCAATCACATCCAAAGTTCATTCTTGATCTTCTTGATGAAGTGTAGGTTTTCGGCATCTTTCTGCAACAGTTCATTCTCTGGATATAAAAGTTTCAAGCTTCTTTCTTGAAGATCTTTTCTCGAACAAAATCAAAATCTTTGAATTTTTTATAAAAGTAAAATCTTAAACAAAATTCTTGGATTTTTTCAAAAATTCAATTCAAAAAATTCTTAGATTTTAAATTAAAATACAATCCCCCCTGAAGTAAGTATTTAAAAAAATATATCAAGTTTTGCTCAGAAAGCAATGTTCAGTTATGGGGGTGTATGTGTCAATTATCAAAAGAATAGAAAAATAATCAAAAACATAAGAAAAATTCAAAATAGACCTTGTATAGGTCCAGTTTAAAGTAATTTCTATCCCACAAGTATGTAGGACAGAATGCAGTAATATTTCACTTAGCCATTTGTAGCCAAGACTACAGGAAGTTGCCATAATATAAGAAGGAAAGAATTAGAATTCTATTTTGATGGGGAAATGTCATTCCCTTGTCTGATTTTTTTTTCTTTCAGAGATATAGGGAGCCAGCATGATAGTCAAGCTTTGTACTTGTTTGAGTACTTCGAAAAGAGTGTAGATACAAGGAAGTCCTACGACTTAAACATAAGTTAAGCGTCACAACCTCGAGTCTCACTTTAATATTTCTTGTGTGCTCTATTGGCACTATTCAGGTTTAGTCTGTGCTCCTTGTTTTTATCCCTTTTCCTGGAATCAGACACAAACATTAATCACAGTCCTATAATATTTTATCAATAAATGGCAGGTTCCCATAGTTTAAAGCTTTTAGGCATATATTGATATTATACCAAGATTATATATATTAACTTGTATTACTGCAGGGAAAAATATTAATATTAATTATGTGTACCTTCAGTACAAAAAATGAGAAAAAAATCAAATATTCTGATAAAAAAAGAAAAGAAAAGAAATAAGAAAAAATAAGAAAAAAATCAGTAATTCAATATATTCTTGAAAAAAAATATCCATTTGTCTATGGATTATTATCTCCAATTCATATGATAAGATAGAGTCACAATTCATATGATAGGATAGAGTCAATCAGTCTCAGCAGAAGATGCTTTCTTCACATGTGAGCAGTGAATCCAAGAGTCTCTTTCTCCAATCTTTATAGATGTTGGAGTAGTTAATAATATTTGGAATGGTCCTTCCCATGAAGGTTGAGTTGCTCCAGTTCGCTTGAAATTCTTGATATAAACTTTATCTCCTGGGTTCAGGTCATGCAGAGAAAAGTCTAATGGTCCAGCTTGTACTGCAGCTCCGGATTCATGAAGTTCACATAGTTTGTGCTGTAACTCCTGTATATAGGAAGCAATAGTAATATCTCCCCCTAATAGCGATGTATAAGCCGGGGAGAAAGGCTTAGCCTGTATAGGCGGATGTCCAAAAAGCATCTCAAATGGTGAAATATGTAAGTCTCCTCTAGGCCTGCTTCTAAGATAAAATAGGGCCAGAGGGAGAATTTCAGGCCATTTTAAATGGGTCTCAGTGCATAATTTGCCAATCATAGTCTTGAGTTCTTTATTCATCTTTCCTACTATTTGGAGAGGAGAAAAAAAACTGAAAAAGGTTAATTAATATCAACAAAATCAATACAATCTAAGAAGAATCATCATTATATTAGGAAGTTCCCTAGGCACCCTCCTGAAGGGCACCTCTCTGAGGTTCATTAGCACCTCGAGTATTTTTTGGACGAGCTCCATTTCTCATATATTGTTGTTGTTCATTATCATTATAATTTTCTTTAAGTGGAACATTGTCATTAATTTCCCAATTCCTATTTCTATAATTCTGGTTTCTAAAGTTCTTATTTCTATATTCATTATAGTTATTTCCATAGTCATTATTATAGTTTCTAGAATTCTGGTTTCTATAACCATTATCATCATTTCTATAGTTATTATTTCTAAAACTATTATTAAACTGTGTATTCCTTCCAAACATCTTAAGAAAGGTTCTACAATCCATCATATTGTGGCCCTTCTTCCCACAGAAGTGGCAAGTAATGGATTGATAATTGGATTTCTGGAGAGGGGCAATTGTCGTTGGTTCATTATCATGCCCACTTTCTAATTTCGTTATCCTATCTATTAAATATCTTATTTTTTTCTTCATTTCCTCCATGTCATCATTATTTTCTTCCTCCTTTTCCTTGTTTCCCTTTAAAACATATATAGCTGTTTTTCGCAATTCTTCAAGGTCCATATCTGACCATCTTGGGCATTGTGTTCTAAAATAATTCTTAATTGCTTTGCAAGAATTGTTTACAAAGATTCTTCTAACTTGTTTTAAACTACTCTCTTTAGTTAAGTCCCAATCTAAGTATCTGTCCCCAAACTCGATAATTCTGTCCATAAATCTGGAGGGTATTTCGTCTTCCTTTTGCTTAATTTTTTCCAGTTCCATCCACTTATCTGTACTGTCTGCACATTCCTTCATGGCCATGAGGATGGCCTCTCTACAACGGTATAGTTGTAGATAATCCTCAGGATTGTTATAGTCCCATTCGGGATCCTGAGATGGCCAATGTGCTGCATTACGCCCCCGGGTTTTGTTGACATGAGCAATTATTATATTTTTTTCACGTTCACTTAAAAAAGCCTGTAGTAAGCTCTCAACGTCCTTGGAAGATGGATTATACTGAAAAAATATGTCTCCCATCTTTTTTGTTACTAGAAAAGGATCTTGTTCATATGTGGGGATATTTCGTGTAAATTCATTTATTTCTTGGGGAGTAAACAGTATCCTATGTCTTAAAGTCACCACATCCCCATTCTGTCCTATTTCAGGTACTTCTCTTAGAGGAAACAGGCCTCTAGTTGAATTTTGCACCTGTGGGTCAGTTTGACAAGGACAGGTTTCTCTAGGAGGACAAGATCTCCCTTGCATTGGAATTTGGTTTTCTGTAGGAGAAGGAACATGAGAAGCTGGGATTGCAGGGGAAGGGGTTTTGGGATTAAATTCAGACAAGATTTGCACTACACGAGAGAAGCAGTCTGTTAACTGGGCTATAGGGAAGGTGTTTTCCATCTCTATTTCAGGGAAGGAAATTTCCTCATTCAAAGGTTCAGAAACAGGTCTGTTTCTGGTAGAGTGGTTGTTTGCCAATTGATCCTGTAAGAAACTTTTTAGATCTTCTAATTGGGCTTGCATTTTATCCTCAATTTTTCTTATTTTATCATCTCTAAATATAGTATTGAGGATTACAAAAATGACAGTACCTATTAATATAAAAATTTAGAGGTATCCTGCATTCCCCAATGCCCCTACTTCTTCAGCTGCCATATAATTGTCAAAGAATGTAGTACTCATTCTTATATATATATATATATATATATATATATATATATATATATATATATATATATATATATATATATATATATATATATATTGTAATTTCACAAAACACGTGGGGAGCAGGGCAAAGCAACAAACTTTCCACAGGTTTTTTTTTTTCTAATCCAGGAAGTTGTTCCTTAAGGGAAAGGATATTTAGAAACAGCTCTTCCAGCCAGGACTTTAGAGTCCTGTTGCTGAGATTTAAAACAGCTGTTTTCTGTCTATCAGAGTCACACAGCTGGGGAGTATCCGAGGTTCGATTTGAACCCAGGACCTTCTGTCTCTAGGGCTGGCTCTCAATCCGCTGAGCTACCCAGCTGTCCCTTAAGATTAAAGGGAAGAAAAAGAAAAAAAACTGCTGATTCCAATTTAACTTAAGGAGAAAAGAGAAAAGAGAAAAAGTTTTTTATACTCAAGTGTTCTAGCAGCTGTGTCTTTAAGCCAAGTTTTTTGTTAAAAAAAAAGAGGGACTAAGTGGTGAGACGGTATAGTAAAAAAGCAAGGAATTTCAAAAGTTTATTGAGAGGATTCTTTAGACTCCCATGTGGTCAGCCACAATGTTACAAGGGAATCACTTTAAAAGACTGATATATATTAATTTAAGGTCGCCAAGGAATTCAGCTATGTAATTCCTAAATGAAAACTCAAGTCAGTAGTAAATCTTTTATGGAGTTTAATTACAATAGGAGGAAGAAAGGAATTAGAGATAGAGAGAGAGAAAAAGGGAGAGAAGGGAATAGGGCTTAAATACCCCTTCTGTTTAGGCTGGGCCAAAAGGCCCAAGCCCTTAGATAGCTGGGGCAAAGAAAAAAGATCAGTCCCTATTACTCACGTGACCAAAATGGAGAAACAGTCTCAGAGGCCCCCACTTTCAGCTTCCTTCAGAGCAAGCTTCTCAGAGCACACCGCAATCACTCTGGCCAACTCCTCAACCCCCTCGAGTCTTCAGACCCCCCTGATCTTTAAGGAAACCATCCAAGTTGCCTCCCCTCAGTTCTCACATCTACCAATCACTGTCCATCAATTTCCCTGTGCCAATGGAGGCTCTAGCTTAACCCAGGACCGCCCAGAGGCTTTGCACATGTCTGTTGAAGGTCATATTTTCAAATGATTAAATCTTTGCTCCTTTGCTACAGCCCTTTCTAAATCCTGTTGACCTGAGTAGGGTAGAGATTGGAATAATTAAATTTTGATCTAGGCTGCAGCCCTTACTCAATCCTGTTAGGACTGAATAGGGTGGAGATTGATGCCAAGTATCTCCATTGTATCAATTCTAAAATCAATCATGACTCAAAGAAATTCCTGTTCTATGCTTAAGCATAGGTCAAAGTCCTTTCCATTGTTCAGCAAAAGGTTTCTGTCCTAAAGTAATCTTAAGAAGGGAAGAGAAGGAACCTCCCATGCCAATGGGGTTCACATTCCAATAGACTATCAGTAAGAAATTTTCCAAGTATGAAATATCCCAATGGTGAAATTTCCAACATTTATAAGTCTAAGGAATTTTGAGGTTTACAAAAACTATCTTGGCACATGAGATAAACCAGAATTAAGGGACACAACAAGCCTCAAACCTGTCAATAAATTAGAGAGACGTCTACTCCAAATTGTGAAGACTTTCTCCCTCAGAATGGGAGGATGAGAATGACTTTGTTCCAAAAGCAAGGAAGGTGACAAAAGTAGGCATGGTGGAGTGTTTATGGCTTGGTCAGATATCAAGGCTATTAAATCTTGACTTTTGTCTTGACACTGGACTTAACTCTGGAAGCAAAAGTGAGGCTGGCCCAATTGATAAATGGTTAAAAGATATGAACAGAAAGTTCTCGGATGAAGAAATTAAAACTTATATTAGTCATATGAAAAAATTATCCTAATATTATTAATCATAGAAGTACAAATTAAATCAACTCTGAGGTACCACCTCATCTATCAGAATGGCTAATATGGCAAAAATAGAAAATTATAGCTGTTAGATGGGTTGTAGGAAAATTAGGAGACTAATACACTGTTGGTAAGGTTATGAAATGATACAATCATTCTGGACAGCAATTTGGAACCGTGCCTAAGGGCCATAAAACTGTGTGTCCTTTGAACCAGCAATAGCACTACTATGTCTATATCCCAAAGAGCTCAAAGACAGGGGAAAGGACTTACTTGTATGAAAATATTTATAGTAGCATTTTGTGTGTGTGTGTGTGGTGGCAAAGAATTGAAAATTGAAGGAATTTCAATCAATTGGGTAATGACTGAACAAGCTGTGATATATGATCATAATGGAATACTATTGTGCCATAAGAAATAACTAATAGGATGATCATGAAAAAACCTGGAAAGACATATGAAAGGATACAAAGTGAATTGAGTGGAATAAGTAGAACATTGTACACAGTAACAGCAATAATGTATAAGATCAACTGTGAATTACTCAAATATTAACAGCAATACAATGATCTCAAACAACTCCAAGGGGCTCATGATAAAAAAAGCTATCCACCACTATCTAAGGAACTGATGGAGTCTGAATATAAATTGAAGCATACCATTTTTCATTTCATTTACTTAATAGATTTTTTCCTAAAGTAAATGATAAGTCTTCTTTCACAACATGACAAACATGGAAATATGTATTGTATGATAATATATGTATAACTTATATTGTCTGCCATTTTGAAGAAGGGAAGAGGGGGGAAGAAGAGAGAGCACATGGATTACAAAATGCCAGAAAATGATTATTAAAAATTGTATTGACATGTAATCTGGAAAAAAAATTTAAATACAATTTAAAAAAGAGAGAGAGTGAGGTTGGCAACTGTATGCAACTCTGTCTCACTTAAATACAAATCATCACCCATGATGTCATCTTGCTTGGTGATCTTATGTAAAGATAATTTTAGGGTTGTGACTTAAAATCTAGATTTAATTGGCCACCAAGGGAAATCTCAAATAAATACCCAACTCAGTCTAAAAATTTTTGGTAATTTAATTAATATAGAGGGAAGGAATTTAAGGAGAATGAGGGAAGGGGATATAGGATTTCTCCTGCTTGGCCTGTGCCAGGGGAGTTTAAAATCCCTGCCTCCAGGTCTCTGAAGAAGATTAGAGGAGGGGGCAGCTGGGTAGCTCAGTGTAGTAAGAGCCAGGCCTAGAGATGGGAGGTCCTAGGTTCAAATCTGGCCTCAGACACTTCTCAGCTGTGTGACCCTGGGCAAGTCACTTAACCCCCATTGCCTAGCCCTTACCACTCTTCTGCCTTGGAGCCAATACCCAGTATTGACTCCAAGACGGAAGGTAAGGGTTTAAAAAAAAAAAAAAAGAAGATTAGAGGCTTCTAAGAGGATAAAGTTGGAAAGTAAAGGAGGAAAACTCAGCCAGAAACTCACCACTGAACCGGACAATAGCTTGTAGCCATGCTAAGATGTCAAAAGGCCCAGCACGCTGCCACTAGCCAACTCTCTGGTGCCAGAAAGGTCCCAGAGAGAGGAAGTGAGCCAAATATATAGACCTTTCACTCTTGTATCTCCTCTTCTAAATGCCCATTCTTTTTAGTTCTTCTTTGATTAGCTTATATCTTTAGAAATACTTAACATTTCTTTGTTAAGTTTACCTTTTGTGAGTTACTTAACCTTTTTTGTGATTGATTTAACCTTTATAGTTACTTAACACCTTTTTGTATTAAGATCTTAAAATAGACTTAGCTTAAAGTTCTAGCTTCACTATAAGGTAATGTGGAAAGGAAATTAGACTGACAGTTGGTGGGGGAAGGGGAAACTGGGAGTGGCAGTTGGGTCTTGTGACTAGTACTTCCTTCCTGCCGAGCTTTACTTCCTTCCTGGTGTTGGAGGAGGGAGGATCTCATTCAGCCCAGTCTGGAGTGACATGCCTCTTCTTGGTTCAGCCCGAAGATTCAGGCCCAATCACTTCTGAAAGTTAGAACTGTTCTTATTTGCTTTCTGTCTACTGCTAAGATTATGAAATTGACAAAACTAGCACCGACGAAGGGAGTGGGAGAAATCCTCTGCCAGTCGGTGGGGCCTGGCCTCAGCTCCAAAAGCTGAGGAAGACTCCAACCTTATTTAGGGACCTCCCTTGCCCCTCCTTCCTGATATCTCTCCAATCCCAACTGGTTATTAAACTTTATATTATTTGAACTCACGGTCAGATAAGTTGACTATCTTTTCTGTGCATAGAGGGAGCTGAACATTAGTTCAGTCATTCAATGACAAACAGTCCTTATCGGACCCCTGCTGCTTCCTCTCGGCAGGGGGCATCTCTCTCTTTTGCCTCACAGAGCAATATTCCCTCTCTCCCCTCAATTCCTCCATACCCTGCTACAAACCTCCCATTATCTCCCATTTTTCCAATCCTCCCATAATCCTTTCCCAATAATATTACAGTAAGAGTTAAGTATCTTCATTGTTCAATCAGGAGATTACAACTTTATTTTCCCCTAAAGTATGGTCTAAGTGTGGTGAAGTAATTTAGAGTTCCTAAGACATTCCTGATTTTGTTAAACTAAGTATCTTCATTGTTACAATCAGGAAATAGCTAAATCCAATCTTCACAGTTATCAGCTTCCATGGGTTCAGTTCTTATTCTATGTAGATGATATACATATATATATATATATATATATATGTACATATAGATCTAATATATATGCATTTCTCTTCATTCTTTCCTTCTTTTTCTTCCTTTCTTCTTTCTTCTCCAGTCCCAGGCACTTTTCCAAGCTCCATTCTTGCATCACTGATTGCCTTTTAGACATCTCAGACTAGATGCCCCAGAGGCATCTCAAACTCAAGATTTCTAAAATAGAACTCATTATCTTTCCCCCAAACTCTCCCCTCTGCCTAATTTTCCTATTGTTGTTGACTAAATCCTCATCTTTCCACTGTCAAAAGCCTGAAACCTTGTAACCTCTTTGATTCCTTATTTAACACATATAATCAATCCATTGTTAAATCTCCTTATTTCTATCTTCACAACATTTCTTGAATAATTTTCTTCTTTTTATTCACAAAGTCACCATCTTAGTTCAAGGGATCTGCACCTTGTATCTATAACATTGCAGTACCCTTCTAATTGGTATCCATGCCTCAAATCTCTCACCACTCTAATGCATCCTATGTTCAACTGTCAAAGTGATTTTCCTAAAGCATAGATATGACTATATGATTTGTCTCCCTACCCCCAATGAACTCCAGAGGCTCCTGGTTACCTCCTGGCTCAAATATAAACTCCTTTAGGTATTTAAAAGTTCTTCATAATCTGGCCCCAATGCCCATGCACTCTATAATTCAGCTACTATTCTATTTTCTCTTCTTCTCAAAGTCTTTTGTCTTTGTGCTAGCTATCACCAAAGCATGGAATCTTACCTCTTCAATTTTTTTTCTCTTAGGTTTCTTGACTCCTTATTAAGACAGTCCAAAATCCAACTTCTGAGACTTCCGGGTAAACATGGCATCAGTCTAGATGCAGGACTCTTCCTCTCCTCACCACCTACCAATATAGTCCACCTCAAAAAGCCAAAAAAAAATTCATATGAATGAAGGGACTCTACAGTAGGACTCAGCATTGAAGGTATGTGGGATTTGGGTATTTCCACACCATAATGGGGTGAAAACGCTTCCACCAAAACACGAGCTGATCCACCCTCCCTCACCCCACCTACAGAACCAGAGTCAGAACCAGCGCACACTAGAATCAGTGAGTGAGTGAGGAACATCTCTGGAGCTAGTGAGGGGCATCTCTGGGTCCTTGGCAGCTGACTGAGACCACTGCAGACCTACCCTCTGAGAGCAGCTAGACCTGAGACCCTAGCAGGCTGAGGAGCACAGACCGTGGGCACCGGCAGGGAGATAGCACAGAGAGGGGCAGCAAGCAGCGGAAGCTATAGAGACTCAAGCCAAAATCCTTTCTCCTTAGCTCCATACACAGAGCCTGCCCATCTTGCTCAGATTTCTGACTAAAAAGGGAAGGAAAAACCACCACAGTAATGGCAAACAGTGCCCAGGAACAACAACTTCCCAAAACCAAGAAAAAACAAGAAGGGGTTGATCCTGGATAATTTTTACAGAGGAAACAAAAAGAAATGCAAATAAATGCATCAAAATCTTCCAAAATAATGGAAATTGTCCACAAGCTCTTGAAGAATTTAAATTGGAGCTTATCAAAAAAATGGAAGCCTTCTGGCAAGAAAAGTGGGAAATAGTTCAAAAGGAAAATAACAGTTTAAAGGACAAAAACTACCAATTGGAGAAACATCTGGAAGCCACAAAAAGCAGGATAGACCAAACCAAAAAGGAAAACCAGTCTTTAAAGACCAGAATTAGGCAATTGGAAGCCAATCATCTTGCAAAACAGCAAGAATAAATAAAGCAAAATCCACCTTCTGCAATAAACTTTTCAGGATCTTATTCCCAATCCCAGCTCCAGGGCCTTACTTCTGAGATTACCTTCTACATAATCTGTAAATATGTCTCTATCTATGTCTATGACTCTGTCTAGGTCTGTGTTCATGTCTATATTTTTATATATCTTTTGTTTAGTAAAGTTTTATGTTTTCTCTCACATTGCAACAAGACTTAAAATTAACGTAATGATAAAATACTTTTTATGAAGTCAGATTTAAATAATTAGAGAAGTATTAATTGTTCATGAGTGGGTAGAGTCAATATAATAAAAATGACAATCCTGCCTAACTTACTTATTCAATGCCGTCTCATATAAATGACCAAAATGTTTTTATTAGAAAAAATAATACAATTAATTCAGAAAAACAACACATCAAGAATATTAAAGGAATTAATGAAAAAATATAAAGAAAGACAGTCTGACAGTATCATATTTTAAAATATATTATAAAGCAGTGATTGTCAAATTGACCAAGAAAATATAAAAATGGACAGGTAACCTAGGCATCAAGGGAGATATGAGCAAATTAGAAGAACAGGGAATGTATTACCTATTGGATTTATGAGTAGGAGAAGAATTTATTAAAAAACAAGAGATAGAAAACATCATGATATATAAAATTGATAATGCTTAATACATTAAATTGAAATGATTTTGTATAAATAAAATAAATGTAGCCAAGACTAAAAGGAAAGCAGTAAGTTGGAGAAAAATATTTATAGACAGTCTCTTAGATAGAAGTCTCATATCTAAAATATTTAGAGAATTTTGTCAAATATATGAGTATGATCCATTCTCCAGTTTATAATCAAAAGATATAAATAGACAATTTTGGGTGAAGAAATCAAAATGCTCTAAATCAGTATTGATTAAAAAATACAAATCAATATATCTCTGAAATATCATCTCACACCTATCAGATTGACCAAAATGATTGAAGCCAAAATGACAGATGTTGGAAGGGATTTGGAAAAATGGGGATGTGAATACACTTTTGATGAACTACGAACTGATCCAACCATTTTGGAGAGCAATCTGGAATTATGGTCAACGAGTTATGAAACTGTGAATACCTTTTGACCCAGCAATACTATTAATTTTTTCCCCCAAGGTGATTAGGGAAAAAAGAAAAGAACCTATATGTTCTAAAATATTTATAACAGCTCTTTTTGTGATGACAAAGAACTAGAAGTTGAAAGGATATCAAAAAACTAGAATTTAAAGGTATATCCATCAACGGGGGAATGGCAAAACAAATTGTGGCATATGATTGTGATGAAATAAATTTGAGCCATAAGAAATGATGAACAGGCTAATCTTGGGAAAAAAAACATGGAAAGATCTATATGAAATTATGAAAAGTGAAATGAGTAAAACCTAGCATTATATATACTAGCAGAAATATTGTCTGAAGAATGATTTGTATATGTCCACCTCCAGAGAAAGAAGAACAAATAGAAATTAGTAAGACATAATTTTATATATACATATTTTTTTGTCAAATGATGCCCTTTTTTAATTGGGGAGGGAAGAAAGGGAAGGAATTAACTGGGTACATTAATATAAAAAACAAAATTTAAAAATTAGAAAAAAATGTAACTTATTTGAGGACAGGGACTATCTTTTGCTTTCTTTGTATCCCCAAGGCCTAGCACAGTGCCTGGCACATAATAAACACTTAATAAATGTTTGATGATTGATTGATTACAAAAGTTGGTTATTTCTGATTAATACTGTAGCCTCTTTTGTCTTCAAATAAGACATGCCTCCTACTTTCCTGTAGAGAGACTGTGGACCAAAGGAGAGAATGAGGCACATAGCTTTAGATACAGTCAATGTGCTAATTTGTTTTGCTTGACTATAGTTATTTATTAGAAAGAAATGTTCCATTTTAGGGGATAGTAAAGATCTTGAAATATAATAATGAGGTTAAAAAATATCAATAAAATGTTAAAAAAAGAAAGTGGCTTCCCTTGGGGATCTTCAAGTAAAAGTTAGATCAGGAGTTATCAAAATTTTTGGTCTTTGGATCCTAATACACTCTTAAAAATTATTGAAAACCCCAAAGAATTTTTGTTTATGTGAATAATATCTATTTACTATATTGGAAACTAAAAGTGATAAAAATTTAAATATGTATCAATTCATTTCAAAATAACAAAAATATGCACATTGCATGTTAACATAAATGATATATTTTTATGGAAAATAACTGTATTTTCCAAAACAAAACCAAATTTAATGAAAAAAGAGGCATTGTTTCCCACGTTTTTGCAGGTTTCTTTAATGTCTAGCTTAAGAAAAGACAACTGATTCAGTCTGTTACATTATGCTGTTTTGATCGAAATGTGTGAGGAAAATCTGGTCTCACAAAGATATTTAATTATTAAAGAGTATTTTTTTTGTTTTTCAATTATAAAAATCATTATTTCCTTTTAACATTCTTTTCTTTCAATGTTTTAAGTTCTAAATTCTATCCCTTTCATTCCCTTCCTGTCCACTGAGAAGATAATCAATATACTATAACTTATACATGTAAAATTGTACAAAACACATTTCCATATTAGTCATTTTTTAAAAGGAAGAAAGACAAAGGAAATAAAAAAATTATATGTCAAGATTTTTCTTAAATTTTATTAGTTCTTTCTCTGGAAATGGATAACATTTTTTTATTTGAAATTATCTTGGACCATTGTAATGATCAGAATAGCCAAGTCTTTCACTCTTAATTATGATTACAACATTGCTTTTATTGTACACAATGATCTCCCAGTTCTTCTCACTTCAGTTTGTATCAGTTCATATAGATCTTCCCATGTTTTTCTAAAGCCACACTCTTAATCATTTCTTATTGTGTGATAGTACTCCAGCACAATCATATACCACAACTTGTTCAGTCATTCCTCCATAGATCAGCATAACTTTGATGTCCACTTCTTTGATACCATAAAAAGAACTATTATATATATATATATATGTATATATATATATATTTTGACATATAGGGCCTTTTACTTTTTCTTTGATCTCTTTGGCATATATTTCTGGGTTAAACGATATGCACAATTTTATGGCCCCTTGGACTTAGTTCCAAATTGCTTTCCAGAATGGTTGAACCCATTCACTACACCAACAGTTCATTAGTCTACCTATTTTGCTCTCTTCTTTCCAGTATTTATCATTTCTCATATTATGTGAGATGGTACCTCAGAGTTTAGATTTAGAGACTTTTTTCATAAAAGTATAGATAGTTTTGATTTTTTTTCAAAATTATCTACATCCTTTTACCGTTTGTCAATTAAATAATGACTTATTTTTAGAATTCAATTTAGTATATATGTATATATTGACTATAGATTCAACATATGTTTGAGAAATAAGGCCCTTATCAGAGAAATGTGCTATGAAATTCTTTTATATTATTTCATTGTCTATAGCATCCTTTACCAAAATATAGCTTCCCTGATTACTCCTTTTAATTAGGTCTATTTTTGTGTTTGCTTTTTCTGAGGTCATAAATGCTTTCCCTGCCTATTTTTAGTTCAGCTAGAGCATGTTAGATTCTATTCCAGCCCTTTATGAGTATCTCTTTTTGTTTTAGATATGTCTTTTGTAAACAACATAGTGTTAGATTTCTAGTTTCTAATCCATTCTGTAATCTACTTCCATTTTATGGGCAAGCTTATTCCCATTCCCATTCACAGTTATGTTTATTGTGTATTTCGCTCCATCCCATTTTCTTCTGTTTCTTCTATGTTCTCTCTTTATATCCTGTCCCTCTTCAAAAGACTATTTTGCTTCTAACCATTGCCTCTCTTTAATGTATCCTCCTTTTTATCATCCCACTTTATTTTTCTTATTCTCTTCCCCTCCGGTTTCACTATTGAGTAAATTACATTTCTCCACACAACTGAGTATGTGTGTGAGCTCTTTCTTCTTTAAAACAATTCTGATGAGAGTAAGGTTCAAATATTGCCTAATCCCCCATTTCTCTCCACTGTAAAAGCTCTTCTTTGCATGCCTCCTTTATGTAAGAAAATTTTCCCCCATTCTATTTCTCCCTTCCCCTTCCTTCTGGTGTATCCCTCTTTCCTTAATTCTTCATTTTTTTAGAGCTCATTCCAACATAATTGACTCACCTCTATGTCCTCTGTCTTTAAAAACTCCTTTTAGGGTAAACACAGAATAGGATACATGTCAGACCTTTGGGAGGGGAAAGGCTTTAAAACCAAGCAAGATATAGAAAGAATCACAAAATGTAAAATAAATAATTTTGCTACATCAAACTAAAAAGCTTTTGTACAAACAAAACCAATATAACTAAAATCAGAAGGGAAACAACAAATTGGGAAAAAATCTTCATAGAAACCTCTGACAAAGGTTTAATTGCTCATATTTATAATGAGCTAAATCAATTGTACAAAAAATCAAGCCATTCTCCAATTGATAAATGGGCAAGGGAAATGGATAGGCAATTCTCAGCCAAAAAAATCAAAATTATTAATAAGCACATGAAGAAGTGTTCTACATCTCTTATAATCAGAGAGATGCAAATCAAAACAACTCTGAGGTATCACCTCACACCTAGCAGATTGGCTAACATGATAGCAAAGGAAAGTAATGAATGCTGGAGGGGATGTGGCAAAGTAGGGACATTAATTCATTGCTGGTGGAGTTGTGAACTGATCCAACCATTCTGGAGGGCAATTTGGAACTATGCCCAAAGGGCGATAGAAGACTGTCTGCCCTTTGAACCAGCCATAGCACTGCTGGGTCTGTACCCCAAAGAGATAATGGACACAAAGACTTGTACAAAAATATTCATAGCTGCGCTCTTTGTGGTGGCTCAAAACTGGAAAACGAGGGGATGCCCATCAATTGGGGAATGGCTGAACAAACTGTGGTATATGTTGGTGATGGAATACTATTGTGCTAAAAGGAATAATAAAGTGGAGGCGTTCCATGGAGACTGGAACAACCTCCAGGAAGTGATGCAGAGCGAGAGGATCAGAACCAGGAGAACACTGTACACAGAGACTAATACACTGTGGTATAATCGAACGTAATGGACTTCTACATTAGGGGCGGTGTAATGTCCCTGAACAACTTGCAGGGATCCAGGAGAAAAAAACACCATTCATAAGCAAAGGATAAACTATGGGAGTGGAAACACCGAGGAAAAGCAACTGCCTGAATACAGAGGTTGAGGGGACATGACAGAGGAGAGACTCTAAATGAACACTCTAATGCAAATACTATCAACAAAGCAATGGGTTCAAATCAAGAAAACATCTAATGCCCAGTGGACTTACGCGTCGGCTATGGGGGGTGGGGGGGAGGAAAAGAAAATGATCTAGGTCTTTAACGAATAATACTTGGAAATGATCAAATAAAATATATTTAAAAAAAAAGAAAAAAAAACTCCTTTTAACTTCCCTAATAATGATAACTTTTGTTAGTGTGAAATCCCCTCCCCCCTCTTATGATTATAATAGTATCAGCCTTTATGATTATAACACAATATAATTTGCTTTATATGAATTATAAACATTAGCTAAGAAAATTACAGTTTAAGGGTGGTATCAAAATCATTTTGACCTTAATTCTGTAACCCCAAAGTGCCAACCAAGCCCATCACACCCTGTTGCAAAATCATAAAACAGGAGGTAGAGGACCACTGTCAGGTGCAAATGTCATCAATACATGTCATCCATCTAACTACTGACTCCTACTGTGGGTGTCCTTCTATGAAGATTAGATTTTAATGTTACCAGTAGTCTTTTGATAATAATAATTATGATTCTAAGATCATTAAACAATGTGAGCATAAGTAAGGCCTTTTGTGATCTTTTTAGTATAAGTATTAAAGGTTTGAATGAAGTAAATAACAGCTTTAATTTAGGCCTTATAGGCCTAAGGGAAGTCTTACTGTCAGCTTCAAACCTTGAAATTTGCTATATCATGCACCCTCAGCAATCATGGCCTTGAACTTGTGACTTGGACTTCAGGCTCTCCACCCTCCAGCCCCCCTTGTCTATCAAGTGACTCTTAAGTCATTGTCAAATGATTTCTTTTACTAATGAGAAGAATTTCCTGATTACTTCAACCAATCCACATCTCTCTATTTTTATCACTGTCCTGAATTATTTTTATACTGGTATAAAATTTGTCTGATTCTTTGAGGTATAAAGGAAGGTCTCTCACAGTGCTCAAGGTCCTTCTGGTCATGACTAGAGGTCCAGCTTTGTTGTGGACTGACTCCCCACAATAAACCTATTTTTCTTTATGGCTTGGAGACTTTGTTTATCATTTGCATACCTGTGGTTAGAAATTATGCAACACTAGTTGTCAGCAGAAAAAACATTAGATCCTAACCCTTTACTGAAAAGGTTTTAGAAAGGTCTGTAATAATAATAAATATAATAATAATAAATATAAGCTTATGTTAAAATTAAATTTAAAACTCCTGGTTCTTAGTTTCCATAGACTTTATTAATATTAAACGAATAAAAAGATCAGATAGATAGAGATTAAAGCCCTATTCTAATCTTGCCATATGTTGGTCCACCTCATGGCTCCCCGCCAGCATACTGCAGCACCACTGTCCAAGCAAATACAGTGCACCCCCTTACAATCCCTCTTTTATCTTTTCTTTTGGCCTGGAGGTGTCACCTGTGTGTTCACATGACGCCTAGTTATGCAGTGTAGGGACACAGGTTGAACAACCCTGGGGGGAAGGGGTTCCCTTTTCAAAACCCTCCTGTGATTCTATTGGGAGAAATTGACAAAAAAGCCAATTGGGGGGTACTCCCCTTTGGCATAGGAATTTACATTCAGAATAAATGATATGTTCAACTCCCTTCAGTTCCACTCAATATGTCCCAAAGTTCACTCTGGATCTTTTGATGCAATGTGTGGTTTCTGCAGGCATCCTTATGGCACCTTCTCCAAAAGATCTGCTCTCTTGATTTGAGGTGTTGGCAATTTTCTTTTCTTAAAATTTCTCTGAAAGATTTTAAACCTTGAATTTTGGGTTAATTTTACAATCCTCCCTGAGGAGAGTGTTGACCAACACCAGAATCACCCCAGGATACATGACTGAGTTATGAGGTATATCAATCAATTGTCAAAAGAAAATCAACCCCCCCCAAAAAAACCCAAATAGAAGAGAGAAAATTAAATTTTGGATAAAAATATATATAAAAATCTTATGTATATAAAATTGTGAATAAAAAAAAGAATAAACCCATTATAGGTGTCATATAACTGCAATATGAGGGCAGGGAGAAAATAGGGTCTTCCCTCCCTGCTGGTTCAGGGCCAGAGTGAGGTAAAGATGGAGTTTAGTCAAGTATCCATGTAGAGAGGATGGATTGTCTTCCCTCTCAGCTCTCTCTGACAAACTCCACTCTACTTGCCTATCAAGATCGTAACTTCTGTTCCCTCAGAGACCTTGAATAAACAAGCTTGATACAGTTAGTTTCTCTCTCCCTGGGGAGAGAGATGTCACTTCCCTCCCCCCTCCTCCCCCCTGCCCATCTTCAAGTCTCTCTCTAGATGTAATGGAATCAGTCACTTGTTCTTATTAAATTGTTTTATTCTAAGGGAACAAGGTAAGGGATAGGGCAGATGAGTTTAGGAATGAGGCAGAAGGGAAGAGGGAGCAGGGGATCCCTAAACTAACTGAAACCCCTTCTCTCAAAAGTCTGGCAGGTCAAGCTTTGTTGATCTGACCCCGTGGAGTAAGTTAGAAGAAGCCCTGGCTCTCCAACTGTTTTGGCAATTGTAACCAGTTCAGGATTTGGGGGATCTGGAGGAAAACTTTCTTGAACAGCTTCCAGTCCTATTCACTTGTTTGTCTTCTTGGGTATCAGAGCAAGCTTTCACAGGAGGAGATAAGTGCTGGTAGCTTCTCAGAGAGGAGAAGCTCTTTCCCATGTCCAGTTCAGTTCATTTCCTCCCCTTTGTCCAGAATTCTCTCCCCTTCCTGCCCTTCCCCTGTTCCTGCAGAATTCTCCAGCTTGACAGATCTGCTTCTCTCTATTCTGCTGGCAGATTAAGTCCAGTTCCTCTCTTACACAGGTCCTTGAACCACCAGAAAGGCCTGATTAAAGTGATTTATGTCCTTCAAGCATGAAGGACAATTGCAGCAATATTGCACTTACCCATGGGCAGCCAGGACTACAGAAAATTTCCATATTATAAAAGAGAAGGGACTAGATTTTGAAGTAAAAGGGAAGTATGATTTCCTGTTCTGATTTTACCTTCAATTTCAGGGACAGGGAAGCCAAAATGAAAGTCAAACTAAGGTACTTGTAGGAATCTGGCATGGGGAAGCCCAGAGTCTAGAGTTGTTAAATAGCTACTTCCTCAAACCTCAAAACAAGTCCTTCATCTTGGCACAGATCCTCATCAATCAAAAACAAACAATAGATTGTTGGTCTCCTTGACCTTGTGCTTCTTCACACTGTGCAGTGGTTCTTTTGTGATCCCTTCTTCTGAAATCAGATACAATTATTAGTAAAATTTCCATAATATTTAACAATCAATGTCAGGTTTCTATAGTCTAAAGCTTTGGGATATGCATTGGCATTAGGGCTAAACTTATCCTTCAAAATCAAAAACATTTATACTGATTCCATGTACTTCAAGTACAAAAAATAATAATAAGAAAAAAATCCAATATCCTATTGTAAATATAAAGAAAAATAACAATAATAATTTTTTTTTAAAAATCACAGTTCACATTCCATGTAACAATATGTCAGTCAAGCAGAAGTACAACACAAAGGTTTTTTACTCAAAAGGAAACTCTATTTCCCCTCTAACTTGGCCATGATTCACAGTGTGAGTGTACATAATTTTTTCACCAGATAAAAAAGCTTATTATAAACAGTAGTACAACAGCTAATACAAATTCTAAAAAGAACTACAATTCCCAAAATTATGAGTCCATTTGATGACAATTGTAAGCAAACCTGTTCGCTGCAGCCATGACAGGTTCCACCAGTTATCATTAGGATTCACATCAGTCTCTATGTCACTTGCTGTGTGTCATTTAAAAGCCTTTGAAACTCATAGATATTTATCACAATTTCTCCAGATCTATTTGCATAAGTACAACAAGACTGATTAATAAAGGCACATGCACCTCCCAATAAGGCTGCGAGCAAGTCAAGGACCAGCCAATTTTGTAGAACTGTTTTTGCTAAAGAGTCAATCTTTTCCTATAGATGAGAGATGGCCTTAGTAGTCTGGGAGATGACTTGGCCTGTGTTTTGAGCCAATCTTTCAACCTTAGCTGAATTATTTCTAACAGAGCCTATTACTGCCATCATTCCAAAATTTGGCAGGAGAGCCCAGAAAAACTTCTGTACTGTTGACTAGGATGCTACTGAATTTTTTCTTGACCTCTTGGGTCTAGAATGCCACCAAGAACCTAGATTTCTGGATGTGGACTTATCTATATGGCCAATATAGTGATCATGCACTGATATCGGTGAAATAACATAGGCTAAATCAGACTTCTGGGTAAACATAACTGCAATCTAGACGTGAATCACTTCCTCTCCCCGGCACCGAATGAAATAGACTACCTCAAAAGAGCATAAAAATCATCTTTGAAAGAATGGAGGGACTCTCCAGTACCCCACAGAAATGAAGGTACATGGGGTTTGAACATTGCCACACTATAAGAATGAGGAAAAGCTTGCACAAAAACATAAACTGAGCTGCCCTTCCCTCTCCTCCCCCAGGGAACCAGAGTAGGGGATCAGAGCGCTCACTAGGACAGCAAGTGAGTGAGGAACGTCTCTGTCTGGGGGGGGGGGCACACCAGGGTTCTTGGGAATCTAAAGACTGCTAGGGAACGACCTCTCAGGGAGGTTTCACAGGAGAACCCTGCACACTGCAGAGTGTGTAGCAGACTGCAGGGTCCCTACAAACTGCGAACAGTGTGGAGTCTTGAGAATCTGTAAAAACTGCCTAAGGCCAAAGCATCAGGGGAACACCAGGCTCCCTGGAAACTGACAGGGAATACCAGAGATCCGCCCCTCAGAGCGATGTTACAGGAGATTCCTGCACACCGATGAGAAGAGACCACAGAGCACAGGGGCAGGGATGCTAACAAACTGCGGAGGCTGGGAAAAACTAGTCCGAGGCAACCTAAATCCACAGAAAACCTGCTCATATCACCCAGACCTCGGACCAAAAAGGAAAGGGGAAAAAAACCACTGAAGGGATGGCTCACATGGCCCAAAATCAAGCCTCCAAGAAGAAAGGGAAAAAAGTGACTATTGAAAACTTTATGGTCGGAATACCCAAGGAAAAGAAGAGAAAGAGGATGAAATTCAAACAAAATCAAAACATGTCCCCCAAAATGGAAATTATCCACAAGCTCTGGAAGAACTCAAATTGGAGCTTATCCAAAAGATAGAAACCTTCTGGCAAGAAAAATGGGGGAAAAAAACCAGAAAGAGGTCAGCAGCCTGGCAAACAAGACCTCACAATTGGAGAAAGAGCTGGAAGCCTTTAACAGAAGGGCAGACCAAGCTAAAAAGCAAAACCAGTCCCTAAAGACCAGAAGTAAGCAACTGGAAGACAGTGATCTTGCAAAACAGCAAGAATTAATAAAGCAAAGCCAAAAAATTAATGAATTAGAAGAAACATAAAATATCTCACTGACAGGGTGACAGACCAGGAAAACAGAGGAAGGAGAGACAACTTGAGAATTATTGGTCTGCCTGAAAAACCAGAGATAAACAAAAACATGGATGCTATACTATAGGAGATTATAGAAGAAAATTGCCCACATGTTCTGGAGCAAGGGGATCACACATGACTTAGCAGTTAACATGCTAAGAGACCACAAAGCATGGAACACGATATTTAGAAAGGCAAGAGAGCTGGGTCTCCAACCAAGAATCAACTACCCATCAAAACTGACTATATACTTCCAGGGCAAAGTATGGGCATTCAACAAAATAGATTATTTCCAAGTATTTGCTAAGAAAAGATCAGAACTCAGAGGAAAATTTGACATCCAAACACAGAAAACAAGAGAAACATAAAAAGGTAAATATGAAAGAAAGGGAAAAGCAGAAAAATCTTATCTTTTTCTTTTATTCAAACTCTCTTCTATAAGGACTACATTTATATCAAATTATACATATTAATATGTAAGGAAAAGGTAATGTGTAACTCTCAGAATTGTATACATCATACATTGTATACAGTAGTTAGAAGAATCACGCATCTGGAAAGATTAGGGTATCAAGATGATTTGGTGAAAGGGGGGGAATGAAAGAAAAAGGGAGGGGGGAATTGCTGATGATACTAAGATTCACTTCAAGAAGTATCATCTTCCCATATAGTAATATAAAAAGTTTAACTTTAATGAGATCCTTATAATTACTCTTTTATATTTACTTTTTTTTTTTAAAATATATTTTATTTGATCATTTCCAAGCATTATTCGTTAAAGACATAGATCATTTTCTTTTCCTCCCCCCACCCCCCATAGCCGACGCGTAAGTCCACTGGGCATTAGATGTTTTCTTGATTTGAACCCATTGCTTTGTTGTTAGTATTTGCATTAGAGTGTTCATTTAAAGTCTATCCTCTGTCATGTCCCCTCAACCTCTGTATTCAGGCAGTTGCTTTTTCTCGGTGTTTCCACTCCCATAGTTTATCCTTTGCTTATGAATGGTGTTTTTTTTTCTCCTGGATCCCTGAAAGTTGTTCAGGGACATTACACCGCCCCTAATGTAGAAGTCCATTACGTTCGATTATACCACAGTGTATTAGTCTCTGTGTACAATGTTCTCCTGGTTCTGCTCCTCTCGCTCTGCATCACTTCCTGGAGGTTGTTCCAGTCTCCATGGAACTTCTCCACTTTATTATTCCTTTGAGCACAATAGTATTCCATCACCAACATATACCACAGTTTGTTCAGCCATTCCCCAATTGATGGGCATCCCCTCGTTTTCCAGTTTTGGGCCACCACAAAGAGCGCAGCTATGAATATTTTTGTACAAGTCTTTGTGTCCATTATCTCTTTGGGGTACAGACCCAGCAGTGCTATGGCTGGGTCAAAGGGTAGATATTCTTTTGTCGCCCTTTGGGCATAGTTCCAAATTGCCCTCCAGAATGGTTGGATCAGTTCACAGCTCCACCAGCAATGAATTAATGTCCCTACTTTGCCACATCCCCTCCAGCATTCATTACTTTCCTTTGCTGTTATGTTAGCCAATCTGCTAGGTGTGAGGTGATACCTCAGAGTTGTTTTGATTTGCATCTCTCTGATTATAAGAGATGTAGAACACTTCTTCATGTGCTTGTTAATAGTTTTGATTTCTTTATCTGAGAACTGCCTATCCATTTCCCTTGCCCATTTATCAATTGGAGAATGGCTTGATTTTTTGTACAATTGATTTAGCTCATTATAAATATGAGTAATTAAACCTTTGTCAGAGGTTTCTATGAAGATTTTTTCCCAATTTGTTGTTTTCCTTCTGATTTTAGTTATATTGGTTTTGTTTGTACAAAAGCTTTTTAGTTTGATGTAGTCAAAATTATTTATTTTACATTTTGTGATTCTTTCTATATCTTGCTTGGTTTTAAAGCCTTTCCCCTCCCAAAGGTCTGACATGTATACTATTCTGTGTTTACCCAATTTACTTATGGTTTCCTTCTTTATGTTTAAGTCACTCACCCATTTTGAATTTATCTTGGTGTAGGGTGTGAGGTGTTGATCTATTCCTAGTCTCTCCCACACTGTCTTCCAATTTTCCCAGCAGTTTTTATCGAATAGTGGATTTTTGTCCCAAAAGCTGGGATCTTTGGGTTTATCGTATACTGTCTTGCTGAGGTCGTTTTCCCCCAGTCTATTCCACTGATCTTCCTTTCTGTTTCTTAGCCAGTACCAAATTGTTTTGATGACTGCTGCTTTGTAATATAGTTTGAGGTCTGGGACTGCAAGGCCCCCATCATATGTGTTTTTTTTCATTATTTCCCTGGATATCCTTGATCTTTTGTTCTTCCAAATGAACTTTGTTATGGTTTTTTCTAAATCAGTGAAGAAGTATTTTGGTAGTTCAATGGGTATGGCACTAAATAGATAAATAAGTTTGGGTAGGATGGTCATTTTTATTATATTGGCTCGTCCTATCCATGAGCAGTTAATGTTTTTCCAATTGTTCAAGTCTAGTTTTAGTTGTGTGGCGAGTGTTTTGTAGTTGTGTTCATATAGTTCCTGTGTTTGTCTTGGGAGATAGATTCCTAGGTATTTTATTTTGTCTAAGGTGATTTTGAATGGGATTTCTCTTTCTAGTTCTTGCTGCTGAGCTGTGTTGGAGATATATAGAAAAGCTGATGATTTATGTGGGTTTATTTTGTATCCTGCAACTTTGCTAAAGTTGTTGATTATTTCAATTAGCTTTTTGGTTGAATCTCTAGGATTCTTTAAGTAGACCATCATGTCATCCGCAAAGAGTGATAACTTGGTCTCCTCCTTGCCTATTCTGATGCCTTCAATTTCTTTATCTTCTCTAATTGCTACTGCTAGTGTTTCTAGTACAATGTCAAATAATAGAGGTGATAATGGGCATCCTTGTTTCACTCCTGATCTTATTGGGAATGCATCTAGTTTATCCCCATTGCAGATGATATTAGCTGTTGGTTTTAGATATATACTGTTTATTATTTTTAGGAATGACCCTTCTATTCCTATGCTTTCTAGTGTTTTTAATAGGAATGGGTGTTGTATTTTATCAAAGGCTTTTTCTGCATCTATTGAGATAATCATGTGGTTCTTGCTAGTTTGCTTGTTGATGTGGTCAATTATGTGGATGGTTTTCCTAATGTTGAACCAGCCCTGCATCCCTGGTATGAATCCTACTTGATCATGGTGAATGATCCTTCTGATCACTTGCTGGAGTCTTTTTGCTAGTATCCTATTTAAAATTTTTGCATCTATATTCATTAGGGAGATTGGTCTATAGTTTTCTTTCTCTGTTTTTGACCTGCCTGGTTTTGGAATCAGTACCATGTTTGTGTCGTAAAAGGAGTTTGGTAGAACTCCCTCTTTGCTTATTATGTCAAATAGTTTGTATAGTATTGGGGTTAACTGTTCTCTGAATGTTTGATAGAATTCACAGGTGAATCCATCAGGCCCTGGGGATTTTTTCTTAGGAAGTTCTTTGATGGCTTGATGGATTTCAATTTCTGATATGGGATTATTTAAGAATTCTATTTCCTCTTCTGTTAGTCTAGGCAGTTTGTATTTTTGTATATATTCATCCATTTCTCCTAAATTGGTGTATTTATTGCCATATAATTGGGCAAAGTAATTTCTAATGATTGCCTTAATTTCCTCCTCATTGGAGGTGCTGTCCCCCTTTTCATCTTTAATGCTGTGAATTTGCTTTTCTTCCTTCCTTTTTTTAATTAGATTGACCAGTACTTTGTCTATTTTGTTTGTTTTTTCAAAGTACCAGCTTCTTGTCTTATTTATTAAATCAATAGTTCTATCACTTTCGATTTTATTAATTTCTCCCTTAATTTTTAGGATTTCTAATTTGGTTTTCTGCTGGGGGTTTTTAATTTGATCGCTTTCGAGTTTTTTCAATTGCATTTCCAATTGATTGATCTCTGCTCTCCCTTGTTTGTTAATATGAGCTTTCAGGGATATGAATTTGCCTCTGATTACCGCTTTGGCTGCATCCCAAAAGGTTTGAAAGGATGTTTCGCCATTGTCATTTTCCTTGATGAAATTATTAATTGTTTCTATGATTTCTTCTTTAGCTAAACGGTTTTGGAGTATCATATTGTTTAATTTCCAATTGGTTTTAGATTTGGTTTTCCATGTACCATTACTAATCATTATTTTTATTGCCTTGTGATCTGAGAAGGCTGCATTCATTATTTCTGCTTTTTTGCATTTGTGTGCTATGTTTCTGTGACCTAATGTATGGTCAATTTTTGTGAATGTGCCATGTGGTGCTGAGAAGAAGGTGTATTCCTTTTTATCCCTATTTATTTTTCTCCATATGTCTATTAATTCTAGTTTTTCTAAGATTTCATTCACTTCTTTTACCTCTTTCTTATTTATTTTTTGATTTGATTTATCTAAATTTGATAATGGTTGGTTTAAGTCTCCCACTAGTATGGTTTTATTGTCTATTTCTTCCTTCAATTCTCCTAGTTTCTCCATTAGAAATTTGGGTGCTATATTATTTGGTGCATACATGTTGATTAATGATATTTCCTCATTGTCTAGAGTCCCTTTTAACAAAATATAATTACCTTCCCTATCCCTTTTGATCAGGTCTATTTTTGCATTGGCTTTATCAGATATCATGATTACCACTCCTGCCTTCTTTCTATCAGTTGAGGCCCAGAAGGTCTTACTCCATCCTTTAATTCTGACCTTGTGGGTGTCAACCCGCCTCATGTGTGTTTCTTGAAGACAACATATGGTAGGGTTTTGGATTCTAATCCATTCAGCTATTCGTCTACGTTTTATGGGTGAGTTCATCCCATTCACGTTCAAAGTTATGATTGTCATTTGTGGACTCCCTGGCATTTTGATTGCCTTCCCTAATTCTAACCTTTTCTTCTTCGGCTCTACCTTTTAGTCCAGTGATTTACTTTGAATCAGTCCCCCTTGTCCCCTCCCTTGATGTTTCCCTTTTTAGTCCCTCCCTTTTTGTTCCCTCCCCCTCCCCCCTCTCTTTCCCTCCCTTTTTGTTCTCCCTCTCCCCCTCCCCCCCTTGGTTTTCCCTTCTCCTTACCCTTGTTGGGTAAGATAGAATTCAAGATCCCAATGGATCTGGATGTTTTTCCCTCTCAGAGTTGATTTCCCTGAGATTGAGGTTTAAGTAAACCCCCCCCCTCTCTTCCTCTCCTTCTTATAGGAGTTTTCTTCCCCTCCCCTTCCCCTGTGAATCTTTGTGTGAGAACCATTATTCTATTTGGTCTTTCTTTACCCCCTATTTATACATTACATTTTCCCCACATATTAGTATACATAGGTTGATATAAATGTAGTCCTTATAGAAGAGAGTTTGAGTAAAAGAAGATAACATTTTTCCCCTTTCCTTAATATTTACCTTTTCAGGTATTCCTTGCTCTTTGATTTTCGGTATCAAACTTTCCACAGAGCTCTGGTCTTTTCTTTGCAAAAAGTTGGAAGTCTTCTATTTTGTTGAATGCCCATACTTTCCCTTGGAAGTATATAGTCAGTTTTGCTGGGTAGCTGATTCTTGGTTGGAGACCCAGCTCTCTTGCCTTTCTGAAGATCATGTTCCATGCCTTACGATCATTCAGCGTAGAACTTGCAAGGTCTTGGGTGACCCTGATTGGCATTCCTTTATATCTAAATTGTCTTTTTCTGGCTTCCTGTAGGATTTTTTCTTTTGTTTGATAGCTTTGGAATTTGGCGATTACATTCCTGGGAGTTGTCTTTTGGGGGTTTAGTGTAGAAGGTGTTCTGTGAGCTCTGTCAGTGGCTGTATTGCCCCCTTGTTCTAGAATCTCTGGGCAATTTTCTTTGATTATATCTTGTATCACCATGTCCAGTTTGGTGTTTATTTCTGGCTTTTCTGGGAGTCCAATTATTCTTAAATTTTCTCTTCTCCCCCTGTTTTCCAGATCTATCACCTTGTCGGTGAGATATTTTATGTTCTCTTCTAATTTCTTGGTGTTTTGGCTTTGCTTTATTAGTTCTTGCTTTAAAGCCTGGTTTTCTTTTACAGTTTGGTCAAACTGGTTTTGTAGATGCGTGAATTTCTTTTGCATCATTTCCCACTTTTCCTCCCAGAGGGCTTCCATCTTTTTGGTCCTTTCTGATTCAAATTCTTCATGGGTTTGTGGAGAGTTTCTATTTCCTTTGGAAGATTTTGGAGAATTTTCTTGTATATCTTCTTCTATCTGCTCTGTATTTTGTATTTTGGCTCCATAGAATGTGTCCAGAGTCGCCCCTTTCTTCTTATTTTTCTTGGTATTTTGGGGCTTCTGTGCTTCTGTGGAGTTTGTCATCTCTGAACGTGGAGGATTGGCTTTTCTTGTCTTTGTCTGGTGATCAGAGGCTTTAGTCCTGGGCAGATGGTTCTATGACTTTCCCTGGGTTAAACTGAATATGCCTCACTGGAACTGGAATGGAAGGGCCGGACCACGAGGCCACACTCTCCCCCTGGCTCGATTTCCGGAAGTTGCCTTCAGAATCCCTGGCCGTGAGGCTGTTTCGTCGGCCTGCGGGGGGATGGGCTGCCGCTTCCCCAAGCTCCGAGAGCACAGACTTTCACTGAGACTTGGATAGCAGGATCCAGCCTGTGAGGCTGTCTTGCCCGCCCTGAGGGTTGCTGTTGTTTTGACCAGCTCTCTGCAGCGGAGGCCCCAGGCAGTAACTTTCACCCGGACCGACCAGCTCTTTTCAGCGGAGGCCCCAGGCAGTAACTTTCACCCGGACTGGGACTTGGGTAGAAGACCCTGAGGGTTGTTGTTTCTCAGACCCTGCTCTCTGAGCCCGGCGCGGCTGCCACTTCCGGGAGCCTTGGACTCTGCGCTCCTACCCCTGAGGTCCGAGGGATCTTGGGTTCTGGCTTTTAAGGGGAGCCGTACCTTTTGAACCGGGTCCAGGTCCAGGAGGAGGGTTCCCAGGGTCTGTGCTGTTGATCGTTTTGAATTTCGGCGCCTTAGGAGCTTCTAGTTTGAGATCGGTCGGGAAGGGTTTTCCGGAGATCTGAACTTCAGCTTTCTCTAAGCCGCCATCTTAACCGGAACTTATATTTACTTTTTATGTTTCTCTTGAGTCATCTTTTTTAATGTAAAATTTTCTATTTAGCTAGATCTTTTCATTAAGAATGCCTGAAAGTCCTCAATTCCATTAAATATTCATTTTTTTCTCCTAAAGGTTTATACTCAGTTTTGCTGATTAGGTGGTTCTTGGTTGTAATCCTATATTCTGTACCTTCCAAGCCTTTGGTTCTTTAATGTGAAAATCACTAAATTTTGTGTGATCCTGAGTGTGGCTTTACGATGTTTCTTTCTTTCTGACTGCTTGAAGTTTGTTTGTTTGTTTGTTTTCCTTGACCTGGGAGCTCTGGAATTTGGCTATAATATTCCTGGGAGTTTTCATTTTGGAATCTCTTTGAGGAGGTAATCAGTAAATTCTTTCAATTTCTATTTTAACCTCTAGATCTTAGGTATTAGGGCAGTTTTCTTTATAGTTTCTTGAAATATGATATCTAGGCTCCTTCTTTCATCATGGCTTTCAAGTAGAACAATAATTCTTAAATTATCTCTCAATCTATTTTCCAGGTAAGTTGGTTCTTTTATGCTCATTTACTAGTAGGACAGACTAGGAGTCTGTTTTTTAAAGAGCAAAAAAGCTAGGGAACACTTAATTAGAATTAATAGAGGGGGGAAATCATATTTTTAAATGATAGAAAACATATCATTTTGACAAGCAGCAATTAAATGAGGAATTTGGGAAATAGAACACAAATCTAGAAGAGATGTTGCAAGAAACTTTATAAATAAATAATCAATAAACTTGAGTGGTTCCCTATAATAAAATATTTGTTCCTTTGTATGGTATTTAAAACACTTTTCAACTTGGCACAGCCTAACTTTTCAATCTTAATATATATTTTTTCTTTCTATATCCTCTTTATACTCTACAATCCAATTAAACTTTCTTCTTGTTCCTCCACTACATCTCTTGACTTTGTGCCTTGTGCACTGATTTCCTCCCCCTTACTTTCTGATATAGAACCTCTCCCTTTTAGAATCTGTGATTTTCTTCAAGCCTCATCTCAAATTCCACCTTCAACATGAGACTTTTTTTCTGATTCCCTCAATGGTTGCCTTCTATTTATTTGCTATATGTTTTGTTTATGTAATCCTGCTTCTGCTTAAACCTGAGGCAGTTTTTTGAAGGGAAATCCATGTGCTACTAAGTGGAAGGAAATATGTCTCCTAACTGGTTGAAACATGATGCTACCTGTGTGAAGTGGAAGTTTAAGGGGATCTTGAAATATCAAGGTATACCCTCTTTAGCAACTATTCAAAAAGACTGAGAAAAAAATCTTTAAAATGGATCATATTTATTGAGAGAGAAATGTGGAGCAATTTCTCACATCATACACCTGAGAATATGTTCCTCAGATTTACAGAGAGAGAGAGAGAGAGAGAGAGAGAGAGAGAGAGAGAGAGAGAGAGAGAGAGAGAGAGAGAGAGAGAGAGAGATGTGTGGGCCATGACTTAAGTCATTGACCAGAGACAGCATGATTCCTGATCTGATTTACAGAGAAATGTGGAGCACTGCCTCATCACTGACCAAAGACAAAAATGCCCCCAAATTCACAGAAAAATCCCTTATTTATAGAAGAATCTTGATACAATCATGCCTCCCCGAAGGGATTATAATATTTTTACAGTGGTTGGAGACAGAGGTTTTAATCAAGAAATAAATGACAGGAATATTATACAAAGAGAAGAGAGTCTAGGGCCAGATTACCTGGGAGGCCTAAACAATGGATACAAGAGGATCATTCCAGCCATTGGGCTTGACCTCCTGGGAAAAGCCCCCTATACAATAGGAGAGACTTCTAAAACAAATGGGTACTTAAGATTTGATCATTGGGTGGTAGCTGGGTAGTAGGGTAGGTCACTGGATTGAGAGCCAGGCCTAGATACAGGAGGTCCTAGGTTCAAATCTGCCTTCAGACACTTCCCAGTGTGACCCCATTGCGTAGCCTTTACCATTGGAACCAATACACAGTATTGATTCCAAAACGGAACAGAAGGGTTTAAAAAAAAAAGATTTGATCATTGGATATTTCAGGGTCTAAGATAAGATCAGTCTGTGACATCTCCCTAAGGCAAGTTCCTAGATAAATTCTAATGATCCAAAACACTCAAAGGCTGTAAAAGCCTTTGTCCTGCAAGGAGAAGAATGGTCTTGCAGAGAGATGGATGGTAATGGGGTGGGGAACAGCTTTACTAACTTCTTGGAATGAATAACTTGAGAATAACACACTAATTTCTCACTCCATACACTACCCATGCAGACACGTGAGTCATCTAAAAACTCAGATTTCTAAAAGCCATATCCAAGAATAAGCAAGGATAAAAAATAATAAGGATGAATAAAAAAGAGTGGCAAAGATCCTCAAGACTTTTAAGAGTCATTGGCCTACAATGAGTGGAAGGGAGCATGAAATACTAAGCACAAAAAGGCTTTTTTAAAAAAAAAGTTGTTTTGGGGAAAGAGAATGAAAGAGATAGGGACTATTTCCTTGTTGGAATGATATTATGAAAGTGAGCGTTTATCTTCTGTTTATTCTTCTCAGATTGATTTTGTGTGTGTGTGTGTGTGTGTGTGTGTGTGTGTGTGTGTGTGTGTGTGTTGGGAAAGATAAACCAATAATGGTTAACTTTGAATAGAAACCTCATTTTAGTAGGAATTCTATTAGGCAACATTTAGCTGCCCTCATTGTCACCATTTGGAAAATAATTGTTGAGTAATGAAGCAAATAGCAGGTGTCATTATGGAGTCATTGTTGTGAAAGGTTATGGAGAATGACAAATGTGTCCTAGACCTGGAGAAAGTCAAGTAACCCAATGAAAAAGAAAAAAGAGAGTGATTGTGTCTATAAATTATATAATAGTGAGCTTGGCATATTCCTGGAAGAATTCTAGACCACACTATTAAGGATATATGTGAGTTCTTAGAAAGTGAAAACGTGATCTCTAACAAGTAGCATGGAATCATGAAAAATACATCACACCAGACTAACTTTATTTCCTTTTATTCTACCAAGTAGCTAATTTTCTATACTAGAGTAATGTTGTAGACCCTGAACTTATATTTTGGTAAAGCATTTAACTTAATCTTTCATGCAATATTTATATGTAAGATGACAAAATCTAAGTTAGAAACTAGTTCAGCTAGGTGAATTTGAAATTAGTGTGATACTTAGATCCAAAAAGTAGTCATTAACTAAATCAATATGAACTTGAAGGGAGGATCTAAGAGAAAGGATCCTAGAATCTGACCTTGACAATTCTTCACCATTTTTTTTATCAATGACTTAGTTGAAGAAATAGATGGCCCTTTGTGAAGTTTGTACTTCAAAATGTCTTCCAGTGAGTTCCAGTGAAGAGCCAAATTGCCAGTGAAATGTAATAGAGGTAAATATTACAGTATATACTGTTTTTTTGTCCTTTGTATTTGAAAAAGGTCAGTGACATCACAATGTTGGAGTTAAGGTACAATGTGTTTTGACTATGGGAGATCAGTCCAATACCAGCTCAGAAGCCCTACCACAACTTGGGCATGGTCAGTATGACCATGTGTGTTGATGATATCTTTAGATTTGCACATCTCACAAATTCTTTGTGCTACTTTGATTCTGCTTTTCTCAGGGAGCACAGTGCCTTCGTTGATGTGGGCATTCCATGCTGAGTGGTACATTATATTGTGATTCACTTATCATGGTTTTACTGTATTGTGAGTTAAAAAAAATTCTAATCCTGTATTGTAAAGTTTTTGCTATATCACGGGATTCTGTGGATGAATACTATACTGTACACAATGGAAATGCAGTATACCACTACATTGTACATTTGCCAATATGAGATTGTACAGGACACACTATTGGCTGATGGATGAAAAGGGATCAACCACAGTACTGTGTTCTACATCCTGGGCGCTGATTGGCTCAGTGACTGTAGCATCGGTCTGTTTACTTTCCCACTGCTTTGTGGCTTTTCACCTATTGTGGAGGTCTCTGAAATATAACTGCCACAATAGGTGAGGGATCACTGTACTGTGTTAGCACTTTCTATCTCTCACAATTGATCCCAAAGTTCTTCAGATATACCTTTAGAGTTGTCTTTGTACCACTTCTTCTGCCCTCTGTGTCAGTGTTTGCCTTGTGTGAATTTTCTGTAAAAAGAGCTGAATAGCCAGACCATCTAAGTACCACTCTCTGAAATAGAGTTTGAATGGCTGGCAGTTTAGTTTGAAAGAGGACCTCAGTGTCACATACCTTATCTTTTGTAAAGATTAAAATTAATATTCAATAAACCAGAACAGGGAAAAAAGCCACTCCCTTCTCCACCTGGTACAAGCCAGAGAGGCTGCCTGGCCATAACTCAAAACCCCAATCTACCTAAGGAACCGCACAAACAGGAAAAGGGAAAGAGGATTGTGGGAAATGTAGTCTCTCGGGTTCAAGAGTCTAAATCAATATACTTTCCATGTGAGCTTCAGAATCTTCCCAAGATAATTCAAATGGAAGTTGTTCAATTTTTTGACATGATGCTGGTACACTGTCTAGATTTCACAGTAATGAGGGTTTGAAGTCAGAAAACCTGAGTTCAAATCCAGCCTATGACACTAGCTGTGGGACATTGGACAAGTCACTTAACTTATTAGACTCTGTTTCCTCAGCAGTAAAATTAGCTGGAGAAGGAATTGGTAGAACACTCCTGTATCTTTGCCAAGAAAACCCTAAAAAGGGGTCATAAAAATTTTGAAATGACTGAACAACAGCAAATGAATTGGGGATATTTGCTGGACAAAATCCTGTGTTGCCTGCGAAAAAGACCTAGGATTTAAAGTGGGATTGTATATTCTGTGTGAATCAACATCGTGACATGGCAGTGAAAAAAGGAAATGCTAAGCCTAATATATGAAAAGACATAATATCATGGAGGCAATTGTTCTAGTTCTCTATAGTGATCAGCCCACAACTGAAGTGTTACATTCAGTTTTGTGTAGCACATTTTAATTTAATTTACTTTTTAAAAGCCCTTACCTTCTACCTTAGAGCCAATACTTTGTGAGGGTGGTAAGGGTTTGGCAATGGGAGCTAAGTCACTTGCCCAGGGTCACACACCTAGGAATGTCTGAAGTCAAATTTGAACGTAGGACCTGGTCTCTAAGTCTGGTTCTCAATGCACTGAGCTACCCACTGCCCCCTGTGTAGCACATTTTAAGAAGGACTTAGACAAGATACTGCAGTTAGGAGAGAAGTACAATAGTGAGAGGGCTAGTGAACATATTGTATGAGGGTTAATTATTAAAGGAATGGGGCAAGGAGGCAGGGAAGGAGTTTATCCTGGAGAAGGCTTCGGTGTTCGATGCTACCATAATACATATTAGGTGGTGGTATTAGATAAATATCAGATCTTTTGAAGATATACTACCAACTTAGAGATCTGAGGGTCCTCATTGGATGAACCTTGAAAGAAAAGAATACAAAAATGGAGATAATATCTTGTAGGCAAGAAGGCATGTGGGTAAAATATTTGTAGGCAAAGGGAATTCCAAAGAAGCTAGGAAGTGAATGTAGAATTTGGAAGAACAATAGGATAGTTTGGATGAAATATGGGGAAAGAAGATGGGATTGTGTGTAACAAATTGTGTGTAACAAACCCAGAATAGTAGGGTGGAGAATATAGTAGAAGGATTTCTGCCAAGGGCATCCTCTTCATTTCTTTTGTAAAGTTTCAGCCCATCTGCTTTTCTTTGGCAGATCTTTTAAAAATTAGATTGGATATGGCCACACAACCTTCTCATTCATCAAAGAAGAATTAATCTTCAGTCTCCAGAATGAGGGCTGCTCGGCTTTCCAGATTTCTGAATGCTTCTCAGTTCTTTCCAGCAACTGAAGGTCTGGACAACCCAGTCTCTGAGATCCCATAAACAGCTGAAAACATGGGTGAGCCTTAGCTGCGTTAAATCATGGGAAATGAAAGGCAGTAGGCTAGGGAAAATAAATTAATGCCTCCCACCTTGCACCTGGGTGGGGCGGGCTTCCTGTTAGGCATGCTCAGTAGTCAGAGCCCGCCCAGAGAGAACCATGTGACACTCCTTCTTGCAACCCAGATGAAAAAGGCACCTCCACAGGGGACCTGTACTTCACACCCTGTGTTCCCCCCGATTCTCTTACTGTCATCTCTGGAGCCTCACAGTTTCCTGAAATGTTAGGCTTGACAGAACTAAGGCCTAGCCTGGGTGAGTAGCACCCACACCCCCTCCCCTTCTGTTCTTCTCTCTGGATTTTTGTGACATTGGGTCTTAAAAAGGAGGTATTGATTAGAGATGAGATGTTAACCAAGAGATAGAATTCCACAGGATGGGATTAACTAATTCATTAATAGCCAAAGGAAAACCAGACTTGCCCAAGGAGATCTCTGGGAGGAGAGAACAGATCTCATTTTTCAGAAGAAGGGGTGCCGTCTCTGCTGTCCACTACCTTGCAGGTGTAATTTAATCCACATCCTAGTGTTGGGCCCACAGAATATACAAACTGAGCCTGCTCACAAGGAGCTTAAATTCTTTCCCGGGAACATGCTTTTATAAGGACAGTAAATACAAAATGTGTTTAAATTTGACTTTTTCGTTTATCCCAATCATCCATAATTTTTGTCCTTTCAGAAAAATGTAAGATGCCAGGTCAAATTCTGCCTTAGGCATTTACATGACACAGCTGTGTGAATGTGGAGAATGATAATAGCACAAATCTCTGAGGGTTGTTGTGGATATTAAATGAGATAATGTTTGTAAAGGGCTTAACATGGTACCAGAATATAAGTGCTTAATAAATACTTACTATTAGGTTCAAATAAGATGTTTGCAAAAGGTTTAGTACCAACTTAATAAGTAGGTGCTTAATAAATTCTTATTTCTTTTATTGGGGAGATATGCCCAAGATTACTCTTACACTCACTCACAATCCTATACCCAATTGGAATTGCTGTTTTTAAGAACATACTCACATAGTATTTGTACCATATTATCAAAAAAAGTGCTTGGGTTGAATTGCATAGCAAATGCTTCACCAGGTTTTCTTTTAGAAATGTTTGGAAATTTGGTAGAAAATTTAAACAATATATATTTTTTCTTATCACTTATTATTTTAGCAGAGTAGAGAATTATGGAAATGAAGGTTTTTTTCCCTTTTTCTAATTGCTTTGAGGGAATGTATTTTGTAAAATGGAGATAATAATAGCACTTACCTCCCAGAGCTGTTGTGAGGATCAAATGAGATAATTGTAAAGCAGTACCTCCTAGAGCACACAGTAAGCACTTTCTGGTGGTTGTTGACTCCTATCTGACTCTTCTTGAATGCATTTGGGGTTTGGTTTGCCATTTTCCTTTTCCAACTGTCAGATAATTTTAGGATTGTGACTTTAAATCTATATTTAAATAGTTGCCAAATAAAATTCCCAAATCAGTCTGGAAATTTATGGTAATTTAATTAATATAGAGGGAAGGAATTTAAGAAGAAGGAGGAAAGAGAATATAGGATTTCTCCTACCTGGCCTATTCCAGGGGAAGTTTTAAACTCCCCGCCTCTAGGTCTCTGAAGAAGATTAGAGGCTTCTGAGAGGAAAAAGGTGGAAAGTAAAGGAGGAAAATTCAGCCATAAACTCACCATCAAACTGGAAAATAATTTGTAGCCATTCTAAGATGCCAAAAGGCTCAGCATATAGCTCTCAGCTAACTCTCCACCACCAATCAGGGAAAGAGAGAAAGAGTCCCCTTGAGGGACAAAAAATCTCAAATATATAGACCTTTCATCCTTGTGTCTCCCCCTCTAAATTTTCACATCTACAATCACATTAAAGGCTTTTTCTCCAGGACTGCCCATACTTTTAGTTCTCACCTTCTTTGATTTGATTATATCTTTAGAGTTACTTAACACTGCTTTGTTAAGTTCACCTTTTGTGAATTACTTGACTTTTTTGTGATTAATTTCACTTTTATAGTTACTTAACACTTTTTTGTATTAGATCTAAAAATAGACAGCTTAAAGTTCTAGCTACACTATAAGGTGAGAACTAAGTACCTTCATTGTTCAATCGAGAGATTATAACTTTATCTTCCTCTAAAGTAGGGTCTAAGGAGGGTGGAGTAGTTTTTTAAAGTTCACAATCCCCCCTGATGATCATTGGGAGACTAGTCTCCCCATTGATCATTTAACATAATCATCTTGTAGTCCTGAAGTACTTCTAACTACAGATGTATACAATATTCAATTTCTAACAGGAAATTACAATAGTTAGGGAGGAATAGAAAAGAGAGAAAGCAAACCAATGTTTTTCTAGGTGCATTGAGAAAAAGCCAAATTAGGGGCAGTCCCCTTTGGCATAAAAGTGTACATTCACAACAAAGGTTCAATCAAACTTCAGTTCAATCAACCACACCCAACATTAATTCTTGATATTCTTGATATAGTGTAGGTTTTCTGGCATCTTTCTGCAACAGTTCATTCTCTGGGTTAGGAGTTAGCAAGCTTCTTCCTTGAAGATCTCTTTCTAATAGAAATTCAAAATCTTGGATTTTTATTAAAATGCCATTCCACCCTGAAGTGGGTATTAAAAAACATCCAGGATGCAATGCTGAGTTATGGGGTTGTATGAGTCAATTATCAAAAGAAGAGAAAAACAACAACAAAAAAACAAAAGGAAAGGGGGAAAAATGGAAAGAAAGAAAAAAAATAGGCCCTTATTTGGGTTTAATAAATTTATAACAGGCCCTTGTACAGGTCCAATTTAAAATAGTTTCTATCTCACAAGTCTGTAGGACAGATTACAGTAATGTTTCACTTACCCATTTGCAGCCAAGACTGTATGAAATTGCCATATTATAAGAAGAAAAGGAACTAGAACTCTATTTTGATAGGAAAGTGTCATTCCCTCTTTTGATTTTTTGTCATTCTCAGGGATATAGGGAGCCAGCATGATAGTCAAACTTTGGTACTTGACTGAGTACTTCCCAAAGAGTGTAGATACAAGGAAGTCCTATGACTTAACTTATGTCAAGCATCACAACCTTGAGTTTCACATTAGTTTCCCTGTGTGCTCTTTTTGGCACTATTCCAGTTAAGTCTGTGCTCCTTGTTTTTATCCCATTTCCTAGAATCAGAGACAAACAATAATCACAGTCCCATAACATTTATCAATAAATGGCAGGTTCCCACAGTCTAAAGCTCTCTGGGTATATATTAATATTATAGCAAATATCTATCTATCTATCTATCTATCTATCTATCTATCTTTAAACAGGGGTGTATGGGGTGCTCAGGGAGGGGTAGTATCTCTGGTATGGAGGGCTTGTCATGCCCTCTTAGGGCAGCTCTCCAGCCTCTGACCCTCACCTGACACCCAGCTCTCACTTGTGGCTCCTAGTAGCTGCTAGCATGTGGCAGTGGCCACACCCCGGGCAACGGCTTCGACAGGCCGGCTAAACCTTGTGAGGGTAGCCATCGGGCGTAGACCCCTGGTGAACCAGGGCTTTGCTCACCCAGCATGTGAAGACTGCTTCGGCTGAACAGAAGGAAGAAACCAATAAGAAGGTTCAACAGCTGAGATGGGGACACAGCAAAGCACTGTGGAGTGCTTAGGGCGTGTTGGAGCACAAAGGACAACACAGCCATCCAATGCAGCTGAGGAAGTCTCCAGGTGTAACGATTTTTCGTGCCACTGGACCCAGGCTTCCAACGCCGAGAGAGTGGGACTGTCTCTGTGCATCAACTTTTCCACTTAAATCTCTTTCATGCACAAGTGTCTTTGTGCACGCTCATCTATACACCATAGATGAAAATGCACAAAGACAATAATCATCTTTAGTTACTGAGAGACTACTACTATATTTAAACATATTATTGTAGAAAAAAACTAACTTGGATTGTATTTTTAAGTACAAGAAATGAGAAAAAAGAAAAAAATCAAATATTCTAATCAAAATAAAAGAAAAGCAATAATATAAATAAGGGGGAAAGAAAAAAATCATGAATTCAATGTGTTCTTGAAAAACAGCATCCTCTTGTTAATGGATTATTATCTCCAATGCATGTGATAGGATATAGTCAATCAGTCTTAACAGAAGATGCTCTCTTCACATGTGAGCAATGAATCCAAGAGTCCTTTTCTCCAATCTTTATAGATGTTGGAGTAGTTAACAATATTTGGAATGGCCCTTCCCAGGAAGGCTGAGTTGCTCCAGTATGCTGGAAATTCTTAATATATACCTTGTCTCCTGGGTTCAGGTCATGAAGAGAAAAGTCTAGTGGTCCGACTTGTACTGCAGCTCCAGATTCATGGAGTTCATGCAGTTTGTGCTATAATTCCTGTATATAGGAAGCAATAGTAGCATCTCCCCCTAATAGTGATGTATATACAGGGGAGAAAGGTTTAGCCTGTATAGGCAGATGTCCAAAAAGCATCTCAAATGGTGAGATGTGCAGGTCTCCTCTAGACCTGCTTCTAAGATAAAATAGGGCCAGAGGGAGAATTTCAGATCATTTTAAATGTGTCACAGTGCATAATTTGCCAATCATAGTTTTAAGCTCTTTTTTCATTCTTTCAACTTGGCCTGAGCTCTGGGGATGATATGGAACATGGAATTTGGGAGTTATCCCCAAGCAAGAATATATATGATTTAGGACAGAATCAGTAAAATGATTTCCTCTTTCTGAATCAATACGTGCTGGCAGGCCAAAGCAAGGAATAATTGCTTTTAAAAGCACCGTAGCAACAAAAACCGCTGTGGCTCAGGTCGCAGGAAATGCTTCTGGCCATCTGGTCAGTTGATCTACTATGACTAGACAAAATTTATAATGTCCAGCTTTTGACATTGTTATGAAATCTATCTTTAGGTGCTCAAAAGGTGTGTAAGCCAGAGAATGCTCACCAAAGGCTTTGCCACAAAAATAATGTTGGTTATATGCTTGGCAGGTACGGCAGGCTGTACACACTTTAGAGGCTATAGTAGTTATACCAGAGGCTATCCATCCTCTCTTAACACAGTCTACGATGTCCTGGGTGCCAAAGGGACCATTTTTATGAACAGATTGGCAAATTTGGTGATAGAAACTTCTAGGGAACAGGGGATTTCCTTCAGATGACACCCATATGTGACAAGGAAATCACTTTAAAAGACTGATATATATTAATTTAAGGTCGCCAAGGAATTCAGCTATGTAATTCCTAAATGAAAACTCAAGTCAGCAGTCAACCTTTTATGGAGTTTAATTACAAACAGGAGGAAGAAAGGTATTAGAGATAGAGAGAGGGAGAGAAAGAAAGGGGAGAGAAGGGAATAGGGCTTAAATACCCCCTTCTGTTTAGGCTGGGCCAAAAGGCCAAAGCCCTTATATAGCTGAGGCAAAGAAAAGGGATCAGTCCCTATCACTCACGTGACCAAAATGGAGAAACAGTCTCAGGGGCCTCCACCTCCAGCTTCCTTCAGAGCAAACTCCTCAAAGCACCACCTCTCAGAGCAAAAAGCTCTCCAACCAACCACCCTTCACTCCTCAGACCCTGCTATCTTTAAGGAAACCATCCAAGTTCCCTCCCCTCAGTTCTCACATCTACCAATCACTGTCCATGTCTTCCCTGTGCCAATGGTGGCTCTAGCTTAACCCAGGACTGTCCAGAGGTCTGTGGCTTTGCACATGTCTGTTGAAGGTCATATTCTCAAATAATTAAATCTTGATCCTTTGCTACAGCCCTTCCTAAATCCTGTTACCCTGAGTAGGGTGGAGATTAGAATAATTAAATTTTGATCTATGCTGCAGCCCTTCCTAAATCCTGTTAGGACTGAGTAGGGTATAGATTGGAATTTCCAAGACCTGGTTCTGTCATTCCAAGTATCTCTATTGTATCAATTCTAAAATCAATCATGACTCAACGAACTTCCTGTTCTGTGCTTAAGCATAGGTCAAAGCCCTTTCCATTGTTCAGCAAAAGGTTTCTGTCCTAAAGTAATCTTAAGAAGGGAGGAGGAGGAACCTCCCTTGTCAATGGGGTTCACATTCCAATAGAGTTCCCACTATCAATAGGAAAATTTTCAAGTATGAAATTTCCCAATGGTGAAATTTCCAACATTTATAAGTCTAAGGAATTTTAAGGTTTACACATACTCCATTAATCTGTTTTGCTTTGATTTTTGCTTCCATTTTTCCACTTCCTTTTCATTATAGGAAAGTGATAAATTTAAGTCATCAGTGGTTGTTAATGTTAAAATTAATTCAGGCCCTTCTATGGCTGCTAGCTTTGCAGCAGCATCTGCTCGATCATTTCTCCTAGAGAGAAGATAAGTGCCACCTGTATGGGCAGAGCAATAAAGTACAGCTAGGGCTTCAGGCACCTGGAGAGCAGAAAGAACTTCATTAATAATTTCTGCATTAGCTATAGATTTTCCAGCTGAGGTTAAAAAGCCTCTCTGGAACCATAGCATCCCAACCGAGTGACAAATGCCTAAAGCATATCTAGAAGTGGTATAAATTGATCCCTTTATGTCCTTGGCAATTATACAGGCATGTTTCAGAGTAATGAGTTCTTCCCCTTGAGTTCTAATATTAGACGGCAGTGAAGCTGACCACTCAATGGCAAATTCTGTGACTACAACAGCTCCAGTGTAACATATGCCGTCTCTCATAAAAGAGGAACCATCAGTAAATAAGACCAGATCTGGATTGTCTAAGGGAGTGTCCAAGAGATTATCTCGAGGCTTTTCTGACATGGACACTAGTGTTTCACAACTGTGTAATGGTTCTCCTGAAGTTGGTAAATCTGGAAGCAAGGTGGCAGGGTTAAGGGTTGTACAGTGTTTTAAAGTAATGTTTTCTCTATTTAACAAGGTTATTTCCTACTTGTAATTCACTGATCCAAGAATGCCTGTGTTCTATGCCTTAGCAACAATGCTTCTACCTCATGTGGGAACATAATTGTTAATGCGCATCCCAATACTAGATCAACAGTTTTTGTCACTAGTAAGGCTGTTGCAGCTACTCCTCTAAGACATGGTGGTGCTCCTGATGGTACTGGGTCCAGTTGGGCAGAATAATAAGCAATTGGGCTCTGATAAGGCCCCAAAGTCTGAGTTAAAACACCTGAAGCTAACCCTCTTTGCTCATGTACATACAAAGTAAATGGCTTGTTGTAATCTGAGATGCCTAGAGTGGGGGAAGACAGGATAACCTATTTTAGATCTGATAAAGCTGACAAGTGTTCTGGCTCCATTTTGAGGGGTTCAAGGACCAAATTCCTTGTTAGTGCTATAAGGGGTTTAGTAATTTCCCCATAGCAAGGAATACATTGTCTACAAAACCCTGTTGCTCCTAAAATTGCTCTCAACTTTTTCTTAGTGGTAGGAGCTCTTAAATTTTTTATATTTTAAATTCATTTGGGAGAAATAGGGCAGGCATGCACAGTCAGGATGAATCCCAAATATTCTACTTTAGGAGACACCACTGAACTTTATCCATCGAGATCTTATGTCGTCTTTTGTGCAGTTCCAAAAGAAGGTGTTTACTGTCTTCCTGACATGCTTCTGCGTCTGTTGAAGCCAAGAGCAGATCATCTATGTATTTGATTAATTTACTATTTTTAAATGTTATATTATCTGTGTCTTGGCTCAAAATTTGTGCAAATAAACTCGGGCTTTCCATGAACCCTTGTGGCAGGCGACTCCATGTAAATTTGAGCCCTTCCAGGTGAAAGCAAATATATGCCTGGTGTTCTCATATATGGGTATGGAAAAGAAGGCTGAGCACAAGTCTACTACTAAAGTAAAGTATGTAGCTGTGCTAGGAATAGAAGAAATAATCGTATGTATTTTAGAAATTATGGATTATCTCTTTATAACATGGTTGTTCACAGCCCTCAGATCCTGTATGAATCTATAGAGGTGCTTGCCGTCGGGCCCCCTTTTTGGATTTTAATGGGCAGTATGGGCATGTTGTATTCATATTTACAAGGGATTATTATTTCCTGTTCAATTAATGAGTTTATTAGTGGGGTATATAACAGTTAAAATTAGGGGGCCAAGCTATGGCAGGTAGAAATTAGTTTCTCTCTGCAAGGAGTATTATATTTTTAGAGGTTTATTGAAGATTAAAATATAAAGAAAATACAAGTAAGAAAGGCATGTGTCTAAGCCCAGAGAGCCTATTCACGACCATTCACATCTTGCCTGCTAGTTGGAGAGCCACGTGTGCTCTGAAGTGGCAGTAGGGAAGAGCCCCAGTAGCCTTTACAGCCAGGTTAAATAGAAATTCTTGACCTCGCCCAGGTGGAAATCTCAGTGAGATTAGAGGTATTCTGGGAGCTAGCAAGGACTCCTGAGGATTTTAGTCCGGAGTTCAAGTCTCCATTTTTACATTTAATACCCCCAATTTTACCTCTTTTGAGAGGGCATCAAAAGGAAAGAATATTGTACCTCTAGGGGTCCTACAGACACCATTCTAGGGGAAAGGTTTTTTTTTAACTCTTTAGGGTATTCCTGACACTCCCATTACCCTTTCTGAGCCAACAGAATAACAATGTAAATCAGGTGTACTCTTTAATACAAACTTGGAAGCTCCAGTGTCTAAAAGATAATCATAATAGGTGTTACCCACCTTTAAAGTAACATGGGATTCATTAATATGGGGGGGAGCAGTGGATAGGGACAACTGGTAGTAGGACATCAGGGTCCGGAAAATCAAAGTTTGTATCCTCTGATTCCTGTGCTACCCCCCCCCCCACACACACACACCTTCATTGTATTTGGGAAGTTCTTTGGGCACCCCCTGAAGGGCACTAGCATTAGCACCTTGAGTATTTTTTGAACAAGCACCACTTAAGTTATATTGCTGTGGAGTCATTTGGTTTGAGTTATCATTTTCCCAATATCTATACTTATAGTTATCATTCCTAAAGTTGTGGTTTCCATTATCATTATTAGAGTTATTTCTATAATTATCACTTCTGTAATTGTTATTAAACTCTGAGTGCCTTGAGTAAAGTTCTACACTCTACCATTCTGTGGCCCTTCTTCTCACACAATTGGCAGGTAATGGATTGATAATTAGATTCCTAGAGAGGGGCAAGTGCCATTGGTTGAGTATCATGCCCACTGTTCAGTTTAGTAATCATAGCTTTTAAATATCTCAATTCTTTCTTCATTTCCTCCATGAAATAATAAATAATTTTTAAATAAATTTTTTATGTCAGTATCTCTTAACACAGTACTGAGGAGTACAAAAATGACATTACCTAATAACATAAAAAATTGTAGGTATCCTGAATTCCTCAATGTCCCTAATTCTTCTACCGTCATATAAATGTCAAAAAATGTAGTATTCATTTATATATATATATTCAATTCAAATTAAGGAGAAACAAGAGAAATAAAAATGTTTTATACTCACCAGCTCTCACAGCTGTGTTTCAAACTGTTTAAAAGGCTGACTTGATTAAGTAATAAAGAAAGAAAGGAAAGAGATTTCACCAAAATTTGAGGGTCCTATTTACAACCTTTGTGGATTAGCTAGACTGTCAGATAATTTTAGAGTTGTGACTTTAAATCTAGATTTAAATGGTTGCCAAATAAAATTCCCAAGTCAGTCTGGAAATTTATGATAATTTAATTAATATAGAGGGAAGGAATTTAAGGAGAAGGAGGAAAGAGGATATAGGATTTCTCCTACCTGACCTATGCCAGGAGAAGTTTTAAACTCCCTGCCTCTAGGTCTCTGAAGAAGATTAGAGGATTCTGAGAGGAAAAAGGTAGAAAATAAAGGAGGAAAATTCAGCCAGAAATTCACCACCAAACAATAACTTGTAGCTGCTCTAAGATGCCAAAAGGATCAGCATGTAGCTCTCAGCTAACTCTCCACCACCAATCAGGGAAAAAGAGAAAGAGTCCTCTTGAGGGACAAAAAAATCTCAAATATATAGACCTTTCATCCTTGTGTCTCCTCCTCTAAATTTTCACATCTACAATCACATTAAAGGCTTTTTCTCCAGGACTGCCCATACTTTTAGTTCTCACCTTCTTTGATTTGATTATATCTTTAGAGTTACTTAACACTGCTTTGTTAAGTTCACCTTTTGTGAGTTACTTGAACTTTTTTTTTTATTAATTTAACCTTTATAGTTACTTAACACTTTTTTGTATTAGATCTAAAAATAGACTTAGCTTAAAGTTCTAGCTACACTATAAGGTGAAAACTAAGTACCTTCATTGTTCAATCGAGAGATTATAACTTTATCTTCCCCTAAAGTATGGTCTAAGTAGAGTGGAGTAATTTTTAAATTTCACACAGCTCATTTTATAGATGATGAACTGAGGCAAACAGGGTTAGTGATTTGCCCAGAACTGTAAATAATTATTTTAAGATTAGATGAGTCTTCCTTACTCCAAGCTTGGCACTTAGGCTGTTCATAGAATAATTTGTATTAAATTAAAAATGTCCTAAAATGACCACTTTTTGTACCATAGTAAGGTAGAAAGGGGTTTTGAGCCTTGGTAGAGGGCCTTTTTGCTCTAGGAGTTTGAGGGAGGTGACCTTTGATATTCTGTGACTCCTAGGGGAAAAAGAGAAATGCTTTATGTTTTATGGGAAGCAAAAAGTTAAATTTCCTGGAGAATGGTAGGAAATAGTAAAATTTTAAAATAAATAAATTTAAAATTTAAAAATCATCCCACAAGTCCAGTTGTGTGGACTTAAGTGTAGTGTTACAGATTATAAGCTATCTCCTCCCTTCTCATCTGATGAGATACTTACCTAGAATTTTTTTTATATATCTTCTGTAGAAAATCTACCCAGTGCCTCCAAGGCAAGGGTGTTATGGTAAAGTATCATGATGAATGTATACTAAGATACATGTTTAAGTTTAATCTACATTATTGATATTTCCTCTAATACTTCCCTAAGACATTCAGCAAAACAATAAATTAATCCCTGTAATAATTAAAATGAAAATTATAAGGCTGCTAGTAGCTTTGATAACTTTATTACATCAAAATAGTAATAGTAAAGAGAGGGAAAGGTAGCAAAGAGGTAGAGAGGCATTGGCTGCCATGATGGATTGAAACTCACAACCACCAACAATTCTTTCATCCTCCACACTCCAGCCAGAAGATCTTGGCAGGCTCCTGGGTCTCCCCTTATAAGCAGTTTTCTCCACCCACTAGCTCTCACACATCAAATCTCAGGAACCAATCATAGTTTCTTAATTTGCCTGGGCCACTCAGAAGGAGCAGTGCCTGTGGAATCAGTTTCCTGTCTCACTGGTTATTGGCTTCCTTTAACTTCCTTTATCTGAGGGCTATCTATATCTGAATCTACACAGTGGTTTTTGACCTCCAGGTCACTGAGAGGTGATGTTAACAAAGCAACATAATGGAAAGAGATTCTCTTCCAACAAACCTGACTTGTCTGGTACGTTTCTGAGATGGAAATGCTCACATTGAAAACTTAACACTTGGTCTGAGCTGGTCCAAGCTGATTCCAGTACGCCCCAGCTTGGATACTTTTTTAAAGGTCTTCCTTAGACTTTTAGGCTTTTCCATTGACCTTCTTTAGATACCATTGAAATCTCCAGGCAAAGGGCAACTAAGCAGCATATGATTAAGAACTGGGCCTGGAGTAAGGAAGATACTGGTGGCCTCAGATGTCTTCTGGCTGTGTGATCTTGGACAAGTCATTTAACCTCTACTTGCCATAATTTCTTCATTTGTAAAAATGGAGATAATAAAAGAACTTACCTACCAGGATTGTTGTGGGGATCAAATGAGATAATACTTGTAAAGTGTTTAGCAGAGTGCCTGACACATAGTAGACACTATAAAGTAGCTGTTGTTATTATCACCTTCCTCATCTCTTCTTTCTTGCTCATATTATATGATAAAACTTCCTCCTTTTCTGATATGTTCCTTGGCGATGTGAAGTAGAAATTTAAGGGGGCTTTGAAAATATCAAGGTACACCCTTTTTAGCCACTATTCAAAAAGACTAAGAAAAAAATCTTTAAAATGAAATGTATTTATTGAAAGAGAGAAATGTGTGTGTGGGGGGGCAGCTGGGTGGCTCAGTGGATTGAGAGTCAGCCCCAGAGACAGGAGGTCTTGGGTTCAAATCTGGCCTCAGACACTTCCAGCTATGTGACCCTGAGCAAGTCACTTAACCCCCATTCCTTAGCCCTTACCACTCTTCTTCCTTATAACCAAAACCCAGTATTGATTCTAAGATGGAAGGTAAGGGTTAAAAAAAAAGAAATGTGGGGCACTGCCTCATCAATGACCTAAGATAAATGCCCCCAAAAATTTACAGAGAGAGATACGGCCATTTCTCAGGTCATGGAAATGTGAATTTCAAAACTACTCCACCCTATTCAGATCATTCTTTAGAAGATGGGATTTAGCTATTTCCTGATCAGTAACAATAGAGATACTTGGAATAACAGAATCAGGTCTTGGAAACTACAATCTCCACCCTACTCAGGGTAACAAGATTAGGAAGGGCTGCAGCAAAACTCGAGATTTAATTATTTGAGAATATGGCCTTCAACAGATATGTGCAAAAAAGGACAGACCTCTGGGTGGTCCTAGGTCAAGCTAGAGCAACCATTGGCACATGTGAGATGTAGGAAGTGAGGTAGAGAACAGCCTCTGGAGTTCTCAGGACTTCCTGGGAGGAGGGATAGAGTCAGTTGAAGGCTGGTGCTTGGAGTTGGAGGAGCCCGCAGACTGTTTTTCTCCAGTTCGACCACGTGAGTGATAATGACTGATCTCTTTCCTTGCCTTGGCTATCCAGGGCCTTAAGCCCACTTTGGCTCAGCCTGGGCAGAGTGGGTATTTAAACTCTCTTTCCTTCTCTCCCCTTTCCTTCTCTCTGTCCCTCTAATACTTTCTTCCTCCTGTTTGTAATTAAAACACCATAAAAAAAAGTTGGCAGCTGACTTGAGTGTTTCATTTAGGAATTACATAGCTGAATTTCTTGGCAACCTTAAATTAATATATATCAGTCTTTTAAAGTGATTTCAATATCACAGAAAAGAGACTGACTTTGAATTACAGACAAAGGTTTTAATCCAGAAATAAAGGCCCATAATATTATACAAAAAGAGGAGGAGTTCAGGACTGGATTATCTGGAAAGTCTGATGTGAGGATCTTTCCAGTCATTGGGGTTGACTACCTGGTATACAGTGGGGTAGACTTCTAAAACAAAAGGATACCCAAGATTTGATCATTGGATACTTTCAGGGTCTAATAACAGAGCAGTATGGGACACTTGCCCCAGGCAATTTCCCAAACAAACTCAAAAAGACCCAATCCAAAACACTTAAAGCTGTAAGACTTTTGTTCTGCTTGAAGAAGGAGGGAGATGGGGTAATCTTGTCTATAGAGAGAAGGATGGGGGTGGGGAGGGACCAGCTTTTATAACTCAATATTACCTTGACTAATAATTATTAATAACTTAAAGATAACATACTAATTACTCACTCCACACAATGGTATCTTTTATGTCACTGGCACACAAGTAATCATTGGTACTATGTGCTATACGCTATTTATTTTCACAGTAAATCTCTATTATTTTTTGGTTTATCAATATATTCAGTTCTTTAGAGATCTAATTCCATGATTCTGTGAAGATTGGATTTAGCTATTTCCTGATTGTAACAATGAAGATACTTAGTTTAACAAAATCATTAATATCTTGGGAACTTTAAAATTACTCCACCCTACTTAGACTGTGCTTTAGGGGAAGATAAAGTTGTAATCTTCTGATTGAACAATGTGCAAAAATGGAGATTTTAACCCTGGACTTCGATCCCCAGAAGTCCTTGCTCTAGTTCCCAAGATGCCCTCTAATCTCCCTGAATCTCCCTGAGTGCGAGATCAAAATGTCTATTAAAACTGGCAGTAAAACTTACTGAGCTCTCTTCCTGCTTCCACTTCCAAAGGCTCTCTCTCTTGGCTTCCACGTCTGGGCTCAGGCAGCTCTACCAGGCAGGATGTAGACCATTAGATAGCTCACTGGCTCCCAGCCCGGCCCGGCCTGGCCCTGCCTACCTAGGTGCCTGCAGCCATCCGCTCCATATCTGTTTGCTGTTTGACCCAGACTGCCGCTCATCTGATCCCAGCCCGGCCTGCCCTGCTGCCTGCAATCCAGACCCAGATAAACTGCCTGGCCCAGGGGGCTCATTTCTATCAACTGGTAAAAAATGGGGGTAATTTTCCCTTAGGCTACAATTAGCCTCCATGTGGCCTGGGGGTAGGGGATCACAGGAGGGGAGAAAGAAAGGGAAAGAAGGTAGAGGCTTTTCCAAGCAGGAACTTAAAGCATGGCAACTTTAAGAGGATGTCTTTTAACTGCATTGATCCTTTTATTTATGTCACATGTGATCCAGGGGGAAAATTCAGCTTCCTGCAACTCTTTAGCCAAATTTGAAATTCCTAAAATCCACTTTTACTATGGGGAGGAAACTCAGTGGCTCAATGAATTGAGAGCCAGGCCTAGAGATGGGAGTTCCTTGGTTGAAATCTGACCTCACCCCCATTGCCTACCCTTTACCAATTTTCTGCCTTCTGACAATAGGCATCTAAATGGATAAAAAAAACCCCAAGGAACTTCAAAGAGACTGGAGGTTATTTTTTAAGGCATTTCAGACTCCATCATTTTATTTAAAAATCTCTGTATTCTATCTCATTTTCCTGATTGCTTTGTTTAAGATTTAACTTTGTGATTTAAGTTCTGTTACACTGAATAATTTTAATATACTGAATTTTAACTACTGTTATATTCTGTTGCTTTTCCCCTATAACCATACTGAACAAATATTATTGAATAAGCCCATATAAAAACAACTTAACTATTTTTGACTTTGTAAATTGTCACACAGAGGACAGATGGACTCCATCAAAAACTATACACAACTTTAATAAGCCAAGAATTTAATTGTAATTTTAGGGGTTCTTTAGACATGATTTTTAGAATTGTTTCTTAACAATCTCTGGTCATTTTTGCCTGCCCCTAACACGAGGTAAGGCCCATTCTAGTAACTGAAGTGAAATACAAATTTAACCCCCAACTCCCGCATTTCTAAAAATGTGAATGGAAGTTGGGCAGTTAATCCCAGAGCATTTGTACCCCTAGAAGCCTCCAAAAAAAGGAGCACCTCTCATTTATAACTCCTCAGCTCACTTAATTTCCACCAGAATGATATCTAGAATTCTTGATGGTGTTCTAGACCCAAAATAAGTTTTACTTTGTTTAAAAATATGTTTACCAAGGTTGAAAGATTTGCTATGATTGTAAAAATTGTGACAAATATCCATCAGTTCATAGGCTTTTTAAAAATGTCATACAGCAACTCATGTAAAAATGATAGTGTGTTTGTTATTGTAATTAACTGGGCTATTGAGAATTTTGGGGATACTGATATCTATGTATTTATACTACTGTTCTTTATAAAAAAACAACTGTTACCTTGTGAAATTCACAGTGGATCGTGGCCAGATATGAAGAGGAAATGGATCACATTTTTGGTGAAAAAGCCTTGTATTCTATACTTTCTTAGCTGACACAGTGTGTCAGTGATTATAAGCTATATTTTTGAAATTTTAAAACTCTTTCATTATAATTTTCTTGCATGTGCAATATACTATTTCAGTTTTTTTTATTTTTTTCTCTCCTTTTTATATTTGAAGCACAGGTCACCAGTATTAAGATTTTCTTTAACTTTTTTGATTTTGCACTAATATAAGTTTAAAATACATTTGCTATAATGTCAATGCATGACCCCAAAATGCTTGAGACTATAGAAGTGATGCTACTAATTATATAAAAAAATTTATGGGACTTTACTTAGTAATTTTGTCTTATTCCAGCACAAGATATACACAAAAGAACTATTGCATAGGGCCAAAGATAAACCAATCCAGGATGGATTGATGCCCTTCTAAGCCAATACAAAGGTCTTGAACCTAGTGTGAAGACTCAGGGTTGCAATGTTTAACATTTGTTAAGACATAGGCCTTCCTTGTGTCCACACTCACTCTGAAAATACAGACGAGTATCCCCAAACTTGGCTCCTACTTGGCTCCTATAATCTATCTTTCATAGTGTGGCAAACTTGCTGTAGTCCTGGCTACTGACTGGGTAAATGCATCATTGCTTAGATCATTTTAATTGGGCCCTGATTCAAGGACCTGTTATAGATTTATTTTTTCCTTTACTTGGAATTTTTACACATAAGACTTTGATAGTCTATATTTTCATCCAGAAATTTTTCTTTTTTATTTGGATTTTTCTGATGTCTTTTTAATATCTCTTGCCAATTGATTCATATACCTCATAACTCAGTCATGCATCCCTAAATGATCCTGTGTTTTTCAATCACCATTTTAACAGGGAAATGTAAAAAATATTATTATTTTAAATTGCAAAGTTTAAATTCCTTTTGAGAAGAATTTTAGGTAAAGAAAGATGATACCTCTCTGGATCCAGAAACTGAACTGTTTGGTGAGAAGACACTATGAAGAAGCCTGCAGACCACAAGCTGCACAAGAAGATCAAGAATGAACTTTGGGTGTGGTTGATTGAACATTTATTTGTATCTATTCTTTCATGCCAAAGGGGACAGCCCCCTAACTGGCTTTTTGTCAATGAGTCTAGCAATTATTGGCTTTGTTCTTTTTTTCCTCTTATCCTCAAATTATTGTAATCCTAGAGTTGATTATGTTTTCATGATCCTTTGGGGAAAATCTTTTTTCCCAAACACTCAATCGGGGAGGGGGGGTGTAAAAATGGAGATTTGAACCCCAGACTTCAATCCCCAGAATTCCTTGCTCTAGTTCCCAAGATGCCCTCTAATCTCCCTGAATGTCCCTGAGTGCGAGATCAAAATTTCTATTAAAACTGGCAGTAAATCTTACTGAACTCTCTTTCTGCTTCTGCTTCCAAAGGCTCTCTCTCTTGGCTTCCACATCTGGGCTCAAGCGGCTCTACCAGGCAGGATATAGAGTCAGTGATTGTGAATGGGCTCTCTGGGTCTAGGCACATGCTTTCTTATTTTGTATTTTCTTTAATTCTTAATCTTTAATAAACCTCACAAAAATATAATACTTTTAGCAGAGAAACTAATTTTAACTATTACAAATGAATCATTCAAGCTTTAAGATAAATTGTATTAACAAACATATTAGTTTTCCAAACCTAATCTAGTTTGTTCCCTTTCTGGGAATTTCTTAAATTCAGGGTCCAATTCCTGCTTTTTGTGTAGTGCTATATAATTTATAGTCATGTGTAGACTCTTTCAGGCTCTCTTTACCTGAAGTTACACCTGGATGATCCACATTCCCTATCCCTTTGACTTTTCCTTGTATGGATTATTTGATTTATTTTAAGTGACTGTGAATCTTACTAAATTTAACTGGGGCAGTGTTGTAATGAATGCTCTAGGGTTTGATCCAATCAGCATAATAGGATCCTCAAACTGGAACATCTGGAGGACGCCCGCCATGGTCTTTCCATTTGAATTTTGTGTATGACATGTTTTATAACTGTAGTAAAAATGTTTCAGCATATTTCCCTGTTTTATGCTTAGCTTGATACTAATGATTAGAAAATTCTTTCTATGGTTATATTTTTCAAGTGATCTTATATAATTTTAACATATTCCTTGTTGGAAGAAAAGCTCCATTTTCAGCTACATTTTGCCTTAATGCATCACATATTTTTATTATTAACAAATAAAAATATAATAGGACTAAATAATATACAACCTGTGAAACAAAGCCCCCACTAATAGGTGGTATCCCAAAGAGATAAAAAATAGGGAAAGGACCCATATATATAAATATATATATAATGTGTATATATATATATATATATATATATATATATATATATATATATGTAAGTATTAATAGTAGCACATTTTGTTGTAATGGCTGAACAAATGATGGTATGTGAATTTAATGGAATATTGTTTCCTAATAAATAGCAAAAATGATAAGATTTAGAGAAATGGGAAAAGACTTGTTTGAACTTATTCAGAATGAAATGATCAGATCCAGAAGACTATTTTATTATATGATGATCACAAATAATGTAAATATAACTCTAAAAGACTTCAGAACTCTTTCAACACAGTGATTAATCATGACTCCAGAAGACTGAGAATGAAGCATACCTTACAGTCTTTGAGCAGAGAGGTGTTTAATGGGACATCTATTTCTGATCAAATTATCAATGTTTGACTATACTTGTTTGTTATGAGGAAGGGAGGAAATGACATTTGTTAAATACCTACTGTATAACAGGCACTTGGGTAAGTGCTTTACACAACAACTCTGGGAACTAGGTGCTCATATTATCCTTATTTTATAATTGAGGAAACTGAAGCAGAAAGAGATTAAGTGATTTGTCCAGGGCCACACAACTAACAAGTGTCTGGATCTGGTTTTGAACTCAAGTCTTCCTGACTTGAGGGCCTTTCTCTATCCAATATACTCTCTAGCTGCCTGCTGGGTAGTGTTGTTTTTCAATCCTTCAGTCATATCCCTCCCTTCATGACACTGTGGACAATAATACCCCAGTATTTTCCATGGGGTTTTCTTGGCAAAAATATTGGCATGGTTTGCCATTTCCTTTAAAAGAGGTTAAATGACTTGACAGGGGTTACACCACTAGTAAGTGTCTGAGGTTGGATTATAACTCAGGTCAACTCTGCCTGCAGACCCAGCATGCTATCTAGTAAGTCACCTAGCTGCCTCTTGGTGGTTAACATTAGTGATGTAGGAAAAAAAGGAGAAAAATAAAGGAGTATCAATGAGACATTAAAAATCACAGAAGAGAGTAGAATTAAGTTTAGAAAATGACAAAGGTGGGTAGCATTGTTGTTGTGTTGAATTTAATAAATACTTTAAAAAATAAGACTACTGCAACTGCCCGACTACAGGGGTGGAGGTGATAGGACTGAGGAGAGACTCTAAATGAACACTCTCATGCAAATACCAACAACATGGAAATGGGTTAGAAACAGGAACACATGCAATAACCAGTGGAATCGTGTGTCGGCTATGGGAGAGGGAAGGGTGGTGGGAGGGGGTGGAGAGGAAAAGAAAATGATCTTTGTTTCCAGAGAATAATGTTTGGAAATGACCAAATAAAATAATGTTAAAAAAAATAAGACTACTTAATAGTTTCTCATATATTTCTCTTTTCTTTTTGTAAATTAAAATGTTCATTTGGTTTTTATAAAATTAAAAAAAGATATGCTCTAGAAAGTAATTTTTCAGAGTTTATCTATTAACTTCTTATTTCCATCAAGAATATCTTAGATAAAAAAGTAGCTTATTCTATTTTTTATAAACCCTTACCTTCTGTCTTGGAGTAAATACTGTGTATTGGCTTCAAGGCAGAAGAGTGGTAAGGGCTAGGCAATGGGGGTCAAGTGACTTGCCCAGGGTCACACAGCTAGGAAGTGCCCGAGGTCAGATTTGAACCTTGGACCTCCCGTCTCTAGGCCTGGCTCTCAATCCACTGAGCCACCCAGCTGCCCCCAAAGTAGCTTATTCTTATAACCATTTTATGTAGAACTAGTGTAGCTGAACCTCCTTGGTATAGCAATGGACTTACTAGGAAGATCCGAGTTCAAATCCAGCCTCAGATACCAGCTGCTGTGTTATTCTTGGCAGTCACAGACCTCTCTCAGTCCTAATTTATTAATCTTTAAAGTGAGAATAATAGCAGAAACTTCTTTGCAGGGTTTTTGAAGGATGAAATGAGACAATATTTGTAAAGTGCTTTGCAAACCTTAAAGTGCCAGATAAATACTAGCTATTATTGTTAGTAATTTATTATGGATTCCTTGAAAATCATTACTTATTGGTATTTTATATTGTACATTGGTTATTATTGCATATTGGTAATGTATAATTGGTATTATTCAACTAATTAATGCCATTCTACTTCATATACAACATTGAGAACTAAACTGACCTAGTGTGGTGGCTTTACTGATGATGAAGATACTTTGTTAAAGAAATGCTACCAAATCTGTTCAATTTTCTATATTGGTCCTCCTTTCCAGTTCATTTATAAATGTTCTTGGAGAGATCTGACTTTGAATTTCACACCAGATTCTTCTACAATCTTATTTTCTTAATTTCTTATTCCTTGTTTTTGTTCTTTCATGGCAAAATACAATTATCTGTTATCTTCCACTGTCCTTTCATGACATTTTCTGCAAATGAATTAATTTGCTGACTTAGTCACTTTTGAGGTTCTTTGAGCTTGCTTGTTGTGGTTAATGCTGTACATGTTGAAATTTTGTAGGAAGAGATGATAGCTCATGGTGAAGTTTATTTTGATAATCAGATTAGGTATTATTAGGTAAAAGAAGGCAAAGGATCAGAACCAAATAGGGATGGTGGGCTGGGATACTACTGCTTTGAAAGAGAGAATTACAGGGTGATGTAAAAGTTAAATTTAGTCTCTTGTAATAAAAGTATTATATTTTTATGAGGTTTATTAAGATTATTAGAATTCAAGGAAATAAGAAAATACAAAATAAGAAAAGCATGTGCCTAGGGCTGAATAACCCATTCATAGCTACTTACATCTTGCATGCATGCAAGACGCATGTGCTTAGAAGCGGAAGAAGAGAGGCTCTTGGGAGGCAGAAATCCCTTTAAAAACTAAATTGTGTTCTCGCACTCAGGTAAGGACTCAGGTGTGATTATAGGGAATTCTGGGAAGTACCAAGGACTTCTGGAAATTGAAGTCTTGGGTTCAAATATCCATTTTTACAGTGAAGAGTTGTGAACTTTAGATTTCTCCACCCTACTTAGTCTAACAAAATCAGGAATGTCTTATAAACTTTATATTACTTCACCCTACTTAGTCTAACAAAATGAGGAATGTCTATACCCATACTTAAGGTTTAAGTATTTAGGAGGATGGCCTTCAACAGACATGTGCTAACAAATGACAAATCAGAAACAGCTGACCGACCCCTGGGCTGTGCAAAATCAATCTTAAGCTACCATTGGTACAGGTGAGACACAGGAAAGTGATGTCAAACCGCCTATATATTTCACATCACTTCCTCTCTCAGGTCTCTTTCCCCCGAGAGGTAGCTCTGGCTGGCAGCATGCTAAGCATTCTGACATCTTGGTGTGGTGGCAGCTATGGTCTGGTTTGGGGGTGAGTTTTCCTTGATACGATCCTGGGAGAAACTGAGTAGCTAGTTCAGGTTCAGTCATCTTAGCTGAGCTCTCTTGGAGTTTAGGCTGATTCCTTCTCCTTTACCTTCCAACACTATTCTCTTAGAGAAAACCTCTAATCTTTCCCCTGACAGAGGTCAAGCAAGAGAAATCCTACACCTTTTCCCTCTCCCTTCTCCTTAAATTCTTTCCTCTATAGTAATTAAATCATCATAAATTTCCAGCTGACTTGGGCATATTATTTGGGATATCCCCTGTGTAAAAAATAGACTTGAATACAGGACTACAATCCCCATGAGCCTTTGCTCCACTTCCCCAGAATGCCTTGTAATCTCACCTGGGCCGAGTTCGAGAAGGTATTTAAGCTGATTCAAAGGCTTTTGAGAGTCTCTCTCTTGGGTCTTTTGGACTTCCATTTTGCAGCAGGCGTGTCTCTTGCGTGATGTGAGGTTATTTTGCCTAGGCCTCTGGTTGGCACATGTTTCTTACTTGTATATTCTTTAATCTTTAACCTTTAACAAACCTCTAAAAATATAATACTTCTTGCAGAGAGAAACTAATTTCTACCTGCCTCAGTCTCCCCATCTCCCCTAAATTTTAATCTTTACATCTGGCGACCAAATAATTTAGATTTACGTCACAACCCTAAAATTATCCTTACAGTCTGGCTAATCCACAAAGGGTGTGACGAGGACCCTCAAATTACTGTGAAATCTCTTTACTTTCTCTCTTTATTACTTCCTGAAGTCAGCTTTTAATAGCCTATTTTGATCAGCTGTAGAGGTAAGTAAATTTGGATTTTTTTTCTCTCTCCTTAAATTAGATAGACCACAGCTGTTTTATTCTTAGAAACAGGGCCTTAAGGTCCTGGCTGGGAGAGCTGTTTCTAAATTTCCCTTGCCTTAGGGAACAAACAACCCAGTTAGGCAACCTTCACTGACAATACTGCCTAGATTACTCTTAATTAGCAGTGAGGGAAACCAGGAGGAAGTTTTGACCTTGTCCTGCTCTCCATGTGTCTCTAGTTTTAAAATTAAGTAAAAAACAAACAAACAAACAAAAAACTTGTGAGGCCCACTAGGAAAATTTACAACAAAATAAGACCTGTGGCAGTATAGCCATCTACTGACAAAATTACAGGCAACATAATGTTTGACTTTAGCCATCTATGGTTACAGCCAGTTCACAACTTAGTTAACAACTGGCTTTTCAGGATTTTCAATGAAAACATTGTTACTTTTACAGTAACATTGTTCTTTGTGTATTTCATAATCCCAGACTATGTATGGCAATGGCTATACTTCACACTCCTCCTGGTTGGGATTTTACTTGTTGGAGCTGTAATATTGTACCTAATTTTCTCTAAGAGAGCCCAGGAAAATTCCATGCATAAGATAGGGAATCAAATAGGAGGATTATGTCAGTCTCCCCCTGAAAAACATGTTTCCCAGCTAAACCAAACAATTTTTCCTTCTACTACTCAACAATATGCAGAACTAAATACTAGACTTGAGCTTGTAGAGGAAAGTTTGGGTGAGCTCATAGCTTTTATGAAAAGCACTAAAAGGGACTCAATAACATCCCAGAATAGGAGTGACTTATCTCTCCAAAGTACCTGGGCAGCACCATTGCCAATGATGGGTCCCTAGACCACGAGATTAATGCCAGGATCCAAAAGGCCAGCCAGGCACTCGAGTGGCTGCGCTCCAAAGTCCTCCAACACAGAGGTGTAAGCACTGCGATGAAGCTCAAAGTGTACAACGCAGTGGTCCTCAGCTCGCTCCTGTACGGTTGCAAGACAAGGGCATTGTACCGAAAGCACATGAAACAGTTGGAGCAATTCCACCAATGCTCTCTCCAGTCAATCATGAGGATCCGATGGCAGGACCAAATCACCAATCAGGAAGTTCTCGACAGAGCCAACTCCACCAGCATCGAAGTCATGGTCCTCAAAACCCAGCTACAATGGTCTGGACACGTCATCCGCATGGACCCACAGTGAATACCAAGATGGGTATTCTACAAGGCCGACCAAAGAAAAGATACAAGGATTAGCTAAAGTCAAACTTGAAGTGGGCTGGCATTACACCAAAGCAACTAGAATTTGCTGCCTCTGTCAGAAGCATCTGGCGAACCCACATTAACCATGTTGCCACCACCTTTGAAGATGAATGACATCGACATCTTGCTGATGCGCATGAACACCAACACCAGGCCACAACCGCACCTCCCATAACAACTGGAGTCCCATGCCTCATGTGCCACAAACTCTGCGCCTCAGTCTTTGGACTCCAAAGCCACATGAGGGTACACCGTAGATGAAACTGAACAAAGACAATAGTCATTCTCGATCACCGAGAGACTACCACTACTTCCTCATTATCAGAATCTATGTCCCACCCTGCTTTGGACAATATGGCTCCTAGTTCACAAATGAACCCCTCCCATACCCAATTTACTACTACCCAACCCATTCCTCTCCCCACCCATCCTTACCACCCTACCCCCTCCACCCTAAATTCACACCCTGCCCATGCCTCCTACTCCACCCCCTCCACCCTAATTTCACAACCTGCCCATGCTTCCTATCACACCTCCTCCACCCTACATTCACATCTAAGTTCACACCCTACCCATGCCTCCTACCCTAACCCCTTTAGCTGTCACAACCCTAGGAACGTATGAGAAAGGTGAGGAACCATATTTCCAATCCATTTCTTTATAAACCTGTTTTCTGGTTCAATTCCCATTTTGTAGCCTAAATTACCCAGTGGGGAAAATATAATTTTTTAGTCAGCAATTAAAATTTAATGACCATTGATAGAACAGGGATGGTACCTATAGGTGGAGGGATAATGGTAATAGGAAGGTTTCTCCTGTTTCAAAAAATATCTACTGCAAATCACTATTAGATTAGAGCATGGTAAATTTTTGTGTTAATGAATTTCTTTTTAAGAAATACAATTGCATCTGGGAAATATTAGAAATAAAACTAGACTGTTATTTGTACTTTAGCATGAATTATTATGATCAGATTGCTTTCTAGTTAAAGTGAGACCACTTCCTACTACAGAAATTTGAGGGCAGATGGAATGAAGAAAAAGATGGAGTCTATAATTTTAGAAGAAGGACATTGGTAGTTGTGATCTGGGTAAGTCACTTAACCTTGATTGCTTAATCTTTACCTGCTTTCCTACCTTATACTTGATATTAAGACAGAGGTAAGGGTTTTTTTTTTAAGGTAAAGTAGTGGGGTAGGCAGCTAGTTGGCTCAGTGGATAGAGAGCCAGGCTTTGAGATGGGTCCCAGGTTCAAATTTTACCTCAGATACTTTTAAACTATGTGACCCTGGGTAAGTCACTTAATTCCAGTTGCTTTGCTGTTATTCTATCTTGGAACTGATACTTAGTATAGATTCTAAGAAAGATAGTAAGGGTTTGGGGGGGTGGGGAAGAATAAACCACTCTGTATAGACTTCTGCCTAGAAACTCATTTATTAAGTGCACATTGTAAGTGCTAGGGAAACAAAGAAGGACAAGCATTATTCTTGGGCAGTTTGTAAAGTGGAAGTTTAAGGGGACCTTGAAATATCAAGGTATACCCTCTTTGACCGTTATTCAAAAAGACTGAGGAATACCATCTTTAAAATGGAATATATTTATTGAGAGAGAAATTTGGGAAAATGTCTCACATCATGGACCTAAGACATTGTTCTCCAGATTTTACAGAGAGAGAGAGAGAGAGAGAGAGAGAGAGAGAGATGGATGTGTGTGGCCATTCCTCAAATCATTGACCAGAGACAGAATGACCCCTGATACAGTGTTCGTGATATAATGTTACAAGTTTATAGAAACACTTTTAACATATGGGAAAAAACAATAAACATATTTTACATAATCAAGCTGTCCTTCAAATTAACATTTTAGCAAAATGGTCAAGTTGGAGAAAAAAGCTTTAATCCAGAAATAAAGGACAGGAATATTATTCAAAGAAAGGAGGGTTCAGGGCTGGATTACCTGGGAGGGGCTGACAAGAGGATCATTCTAGCCCCTGGGCTTAATTACTTGGGTCAAGCCTCTGATAAAATGTGAGAAACTTCTAAGGCAAAAGGGGACTTGAGATTTGATCACTGGATACAAAATTAGTCTGGGACACCAACCTAAGGCAAGTTCATAGACAAACTTAAAGACCCAAACCAAAACAATGGGGATGAGGTGAAAACCAGCTTAACTAATGTATAATTGAAAATCTGTTACCCTAAAAAAGAACTACATTTCCCAGGAGCTCACTGACTTCCTGTCATTAAGTACTTCCTGTAAATAGGGGATAATAGGCAGGGACGTGGAAGCTCCCAGCTCTTTACTTCCAGTCCTGAGCTTGGTGGTGGTAAGGAGGGTGTTTGAACTGGCTAATCAGCCATGGGCACGTGGTCTTTATTTTGTATCTTCTTTATTCCTTGATTTCTAATGACCATTAATAAATTTCTTAAAGTATAATGTTATTATTATTATTCAGATGTAATTTTAACTTTTACATTGATGACAACCATTAGTCAGAGAAGAACTTCTCAATTTTTTAAGATAGTCTAGATAAATTTTAAACCATGTTTCTCTTGCCAAGGCTTTTTGACAACCCCAACCACCCACCTACCCTCTCTTTGGAGCTGCTGCCTTTTTCTTTCCCTACTTTTTGCCCAGTTGCCCTCCCTACTGGTCAGGCTATTTTTAGCTGGGTGATTCTTGGCAAAGAAGAGATAAACTACTTCTCTAGCCCAACTGATTGAGTCCTTCATTCCTCATTCCTCACTGCTGACTCTGGCATTGCTGATACTGCCTGCTTCCTCCTGACCTTCTCAACCTAGATTGCTCACTGGGCCCTGGGCCCGGCCCTAGACCCCAGTCTCCAGAAATCCAGCTCCAATCCTAAATCATCCTCCACTTTCCTGACCTGACCCTCATTGCTATTGCTTCCCCAGCTGGGCTGATTGCTATCAGTGAAAAGCTAGGAGTCCTTGGAGTTGATCCTCAGGGCAGATGGTAAAAAAGAAAAAAAAACAGGGTGTTTTTTTTCCCCTTAGGCAATGATTAGACTCTTAACTCCCTCTGGGGAAACTAGCATTTTACCTCGGTTGGGGGGGGGGGGGAATGGAGAGAAGGAAGAGACTCTTCCAAACAGGAAATTGATCGCAATCATGGCGTATTCTATGAAAGAGCACTGCATTACCTATTTCAAACAGCTTCCTACTTTAGGATGTTTTTTTCTTGAGTTCACTTATCCTTTTACTTATCTTACCTGAGATTCAGGGTAGAAATTTATCTCCTTGCAACTCTTTGCCATTTGGTCCTGCCCAGTTTGAGATTCCTAAAACCCATGTTATCCCTCACTATGGGAGATGCCACAGTGCTGACAATAGCAATCTGAAGTTTAGAAAAAGGAACTTTAAAGGGTCTGGAGGTGAAATTTTAAGCCTTTTCAGACTCCATTTTTTTTTTAAAAAATGAAAGTGTCTGTATCTTATTGTATTTTGCTGATTGTTTTGTTTAAGATTTAATTTTGTTGTTCTAAGTTCATATATTAATGTATTCAATACTACTCTGTTACACTGAATCATTTTAATGTACTGAGTTATAGCTACTGTTATATTTTGTCACCTTTCCCCTATAACTATACTGAACAAAATATTGTAAAACCCATAAACAGCTTTTCCTTCCATTTTGCATTTGTTAAGTATCACCTAGATGATGGATGAACTCAACCTGGCTAACAACCTTTGGAGAATTTAATAAACTAAGAATTTAAATGGTAATTCTAAGGAGTCTTTAGAAATAATTTTAATTAACTAGTAGTTTTTGAATGGATATTTTAAAAATATTTATATTTTAAAGAATGCTGTATAAAAGGTAGAGAAACAAAGAAATGTTCCTACCAAGGTGTTTCTATGAAGCAAGAAGCCAAAAAGAGCTCCTGCAAAATTCTTCAGTTTAATTTACTTCCACCAGAACAATCTAGATTTCTTGGTGATGTTCTCAACCCAAATAAGTTTTACTTTGTTTAAAAATATGCTTGCCAAGGTTGAAAGATTTTCTACATATGTAAAAATTGTGACAAATATCCACCAGTTCATAGGTGTTGTGTTTTTTTTTGTCATACAGCAACTTATATGAAATATGATAGTGGGCTTGTTTGCTATTGTCATTAAATGGGTTATTGTAAATTTTGGGGACTTTGGTACTTCTTTGAATGTGCAATTTCTGCTGTATTACTGCTTTGTTCTGAAAATTGTTTGTACTCATAATGGTTAAGTTAAAAAGGAAATGGATCTCATTTTTTCGGTGAGAAACCTTTGTATTTTACGTCTCCTTAGCTGACATGGTGTGTCCCTGATTGTAAGGTATATTTTTAGTTTTTAAAACTCTTTTATTATTGTTTTTGCTTGCATGTGCAATATACTATTTCAGTTCATTTTTCACTTTTTGTATTTGAAGCATGTCACAAGTATTGAGATTTTCGTTAACTTTTTTGATTTTGCAGTAATATAAGTCTAAAATATATTTGCTGTAATTTCAATGCATACTGTAAACCTTAAAATTTCTTAGACTTATAAATGTTGGAAATTTCACCATTGGGAAATTTCATACTTGAAAAATTTCCTATTGAGAGTGGGAACTCTATTGGAATGTGAACCCCATTGGCATGGGAGGTTCCTCCTCCTCCCTTCTTAAGATTACTTTAGGACAGAAACCTTTTGCTGAACAATGGAAAGGGCTTTGACCTAAGCTTAAGCATAGAACAGGAATTTCTTTGAGTCATGATTGATTTTAGAATTGGTACAATGGAGATACTTGGAATGACAGAACCAGGTCTTGGAAATTGCAATCTCCACCCTACTCAGTCCTAACAGGATTTAGGAAGGGCTGCAGCATAGATCAAAATTTAATTATTCCAATCTCTACCCTACTCAGGGTAACAGGATTTAGGAAGGGCTGTAGCAAAAGATCAAGATTTAATTATTTGAGAATATGACCTTCAACAGACATGTGCAAAGCCACAGACCTCTGGGCGGTCCTGGGTTAAGCTAGAGCCACCATTGGCAGAGGGAAAATGATGGACAGTGATTGGTAGATATGAGAACTGAGGGGAGGGAACTTGGATGGTTTCCTTAAAGATAGAGGGGTCTGAGGACAGAAGGGGTTGGTTGGAGAGTTTTGGCTCTGAGTGGTTGGAGAGGTGCTCTGAGAAGCTTGCTCTGAAGGAAGCTGGAGGTGGAGGCCCTTGAGACTGTTTCTCCATTTTGGTCACGTGAGTAATAGGGACTGATCTCCTTTCTTTGCCCCAGCTATCTAAGGGCTTGGGCCTTTTGGCCCAGCCTAAACAGAAGGGGTATTTAAGCCCTATTCCCTTCTCTCCCCTTTCTCTCTCTCTCTCTCTCTCTCTCTCTCTCTCTCTCTCTCTCTCTCTCTCTCTCTCTCTAATTCCTTTCTTCCTCCTGTTTGTAATTAAATTCTATAAAAGGTTGACGGCTGACTTGAGTTTTCATTTAGGAATTACATAGCTGAATTCCTTGGCGACCTTAAATTAATATATATCAGCCTTTTAAAGTGATTTCCTTGTCACAATACCAAAAGCTTTAGACTATAAAAATGATGCCATTCATTGTTTTAAAAAATTATGGGACTTTGCTCAATGATTTTGTTTGATTCCAGGACAAGAGAATATGCAAAGAGCCACTGCACAGTGCGAAAGAAGCACAAAGCTAAACTGGATAGTGTCTATTGAGCACGAGGTCAAAAAAGACCTGTCAATCTCAATGGGATTGATGAAATTTTGAGCCAAGACAAGAGTACTTGAACTTGTTTGGGATTTGAGGTTGCGGCAATTTTGACATATATCAGAGGCAGGTCTTCCTTGTCCCATATTCTATCAAGTATCTCAAATTTGGCTCTTGTGGTACTTGTGGGATAAAAATTACTTTAACTGGACCCTAATATCAGGGCCTATTATGAATTTATTCTTGTTTACTCAAAATTTTATGTACATAAGTTTTTGATATTTTGTTTCTGATATTAAATTTTTTCTTCCCCCCAAAAAACTTTAATTTCCCTTCCATTTGTTTTTCTTTCATGTTTTTGGTTTTTATTTCTTTTGATAATTCATTCATATGCCTCATGATTCAGCCATGCATTCCTAAGTGATCCCTGTGTTTTTCAATATCCTCTTCAGGGGGAATGTAGTATTATTTAAAATTTCAAAGTTTAAAATCTTTTTGAGAGTAATTTAGATTAAGAAACATGCTAACTCTCCAAATCCAAAAAGTGAACTCTTTGTAGAAGGCACCTTGAAGATACCTCCACAGACCACATGCTGCACCAGCAGTTCCAGAGTGAACTTTGGGATATGGTGATTTGAACTATGTGGAATTGAAAACATTTGTTTTGTATGTCAATGAGCCTAGCAAAATGATTTTTGGTTTTGTTCTCTTTTTCTCAGTCATTGGTTTTGTTCTCTTTTCCTTTTATCCTGAAATTATTATAATATCAAAGTTTGTTATGTTTACAAGATCCATTGGTGAGACCAGTCTTCCACAGATCTTAGGGGGGGATGTATAATTGAAAATCTGTTACCCTAAAAAAGAACTACATTTCCCAGGAGCTCATTGACTTACTGTCATTACATACTTCCTATAGATAGGGGATTTTAGGCAGGGATGTGGAAGGCCCTAGATCTTTACTTCCTGTCCTGAGCTTGGTTTTGGTAGGGCAGGTGTTTGAACTGGCTCATCAGCCATAGGCATGTGGTCATTTTTTTGTATCTTTTTTATTCCTTGATTTCTAATGATCATTAATAAATCTCTTAAAATATAATATTTTTATTATTGAGATTTAGATTTAACTTTTACACTAACTTTTTGAAGATATTAATAATTAATAAGTTGAGAATAACACATTAATTTCTTACTCCACACAGCAGCATTGATGAGGAGACCAGCTAGTAAGTAGATAATACATGATTTATACAGATTACATGAAAAGCAATCTCAGAGAAGACTTGGAAACCTGTGAGGAAAGAGCCAAGGATATTGAGATGTTGTGTGAAAAAAATCCAAAATAAGACTTCAGAAAAATTGGAATTAGATAAATGAATTATTGCGCTCCCCTCGCAGGGAGGCCCAAATAGTCTCATTTGCTCATTTGCTCATTGTTTACGAATTCATAAATCATGGAGGCAGGAGTTTTCCTTCTCAAAGTATTTCAAGTGATAACTTTCTAACTTTCCTATTGAGGAGCAGCTTGCTAGGTGGCATGGTACACACAGCATCTAGCTTAGAGTCAGGTAGACCTAAATTCAAATCTGGCCTTAGACACTTCCTAGCTCTAACACTCTGAGTGAGTCACTTCACCCTGTTGACCTTAGTTACTCATCTGTAAAATTAACTGGAGAAGGACATGGCAAACCACTCAAGTATCTTTGCCAAGAAAACCCCAAATGGGGTCATGGCTATTTGGACAGGACTAAAATAATTGAACAACCATCACCACTTCCCTATTACTGTAGAGGGCACCACAATTCTCCCAGTCATCTAGGCTCCAAATCTCAGCATCAACCTTGACAACTCTCTGCCTCTTTCCCCTCTTCTGATTTATTGCTGAGGCCCATCAGTTTTTTCTTCAAAACAGCTTTCAGGTAGGACTCTTTCTTTCTTCTGACTCTGCCACCACCCCAGGGCAGTCCTGCTTCACTTCATACCTGGAATGTTGCAACAGGCTGCTAGTTGGTCTCCATGACACATGTCTGTCCATTTGCCAAAGGAATCTCTCCAAAAGTATATAGCTGACCATGTCAAGCTCCAATTCAGTAAACTCCAATGGCTTCCTATTATCTCCAGGATCAAAATGGGAAATTCTCTAAAACCTGGTTGCCCCTTACCTTTCTAGGCTTCTTATATACCCCTATGCACTCTACAATTCAGTGACACTAGCTTGTTCTTTTTTTTAAAACCCCTTTACCTTCTATCTTAGAATCTATAGTGTTTATTGATTCAAAGGCAGAAGACCAGTAAGGACTAAGCAATAGGGGCTAAATGACTTGCCCAGGGTCACATAGCTAGGAAGTATCTGAGGCCAGATTTGAAACCAGGACCTTCTGTCTCTAGGCCTGACTCCTAGTCCACTAGCTCTTTCTTGAATAAGGTATGTCATGTCCTGAACCAGCTACTTTCTGGGGATCACTTTTGAGTATGAAATGGAATTAGGATAATGTGAATTATGTTTATAAATTTATATGTACATATAATTTATGTATATATTATGTGTATATATATGTGTGTGTTTATATATATACATATACACATATGGATAGATAGATAGATAGATAGATAGATAGATAGATAGATAGATAGATAGATAGGCAATTAAGGGCTCTGTGGATAGTGAGCCAGGCCTGGAGAAGGGAGGTCCTGTGTTCAAATATGGCCCCAGACACTTCCTAACTGTGTGACCCTGGACAAGTCACTTAACCCCAATTGCCTAGCCCTTATTGCTCTTCTTCCTTGGAACCAATAATCAGTATTGATCCCAAGATAGAAGATAAGGGTTTAAAAAATTACATATATACTACTAGAGTAATACTTATGTACAATGTAAAATATATTCAGAAGAGGAAAATAAAAACATCATGAACTGAAGGTCCTTTAACAGTTAATCCTAGAATGAATTTTGGGGAGGGCGGGAAGGGCATAATATGGACAGATCTGCAAAAGTTGGAATGATATTTTGGCAGTTTTTAGATAGCAGACTGAATAAGGGAAAGTTTGAAGGTGGGAAGAACAATTCTTAGACTGCGACTGTTGGTTGTTGTCCTTTGTACTTGAAGAGGACCAAAATGACATGACAATATCAGGTCAGTGTAGCATGTGCTGGACTGTGACTGATCAGGCCAACATGAGCTCAGGAGACTCTGCCACAGGTCAGGCACAAATGGCACAAACATCTTGGGATGGAGATGGCTCTGATTTTTTGAATCTGATGTTTCTTTTGAGCTACTGCAATTCTTATTTGCTCTTAGAGCACAACACTTTCTCTTATGCCAGCACTCCATGCAGGATAGTTCTATGTTAGTGTCTCCCATGTCTCAATCAACACTAATGTTTTTCAGAGAGACCTTGAATGTTTCGTTGTATCACTTCTGACCTCCAGGTGAGTTCTCTGTAAAATTGTCTTTTAGGCAAAGTGTGTGGCTGCAGCTCTAGGACAGAGAAGTGATGACTCATGTGAGCAGAGAGGAAGAGTTATCAGAGGGGTGGAGGTAAAACAGGACAAGATCTTGCAGTTAATCAGATATGAGGGGTAAGGAAATTGAAAATAGTCCTTCAATTTGAGCCAGGGTGACTAGTAGTAGGATCATAGTGGGTGCTTAATAAATGCTAGATTGATTGACTCGAATTCCTCTGGGCAGTAACTTAGAAGAGGAGTGCATTGTGGGGGAAGGTAGGGAAGACAAAGTAATGCCATCTGTGGTGACTGTTCATCTTGTGCAACTACTTCTGTCCCACCTAGGTGGGGATGAGTGAGCATCGTGCCTGCCTTATAGGGCAATTGGGAGGATCAAATGAAATGGTATATCCAAAGTGCTATGTAGATGTTAGCTCCAGCTAAAAGAAAAACTAAAAATAAAGACTGATTTGCTAGAGATTTTTAATAATCAGAATTAGCATAAAGCAGGAGATAAGGGATCCATGGATAGATTTCATGAACCAGGATGGGGAAAAAATGATATTTTAATTTTCACTCACCACCTCTAATTGAAAGTTAGCATTTCCTTTATTTATGAAATTTAATAAGCCAAACAAACCATTATTTTAAGAGTCTATAAGCTTCACCAGACAAACTTAAAGTCTGTTATTCAAAGAAGTTTAAAAATTTCTGACAGAAACAAGCAGCTCAGTAGAGAAAGCTATGAATAGAAGAATAAATGGGTAATTTAAATAATATTTGTTGAAGGAAGGAAGGAAACAAGCATTTATTAAATGCCTCATAGGCATCAGGCATTCTGCTAAATGTTTTACAAATATTATCTTATTTGATATTCACAACCACCCTGGGAGTTAGGTGCTATGATTATTCTCTTTTTACAGCTGAAGAAACTGAGACAGGCAGTGATTAAATGACTTGTACAGGGTCACACACCTGGAAAGTATCTGAGGTTATATTTGATCTTAGGTGTTTATTCCAAGCCCAGTTCTCCATCTGCTCTCCACCTCTTGAGATTGTAGCCTTGGTTTTAAAAATCTATTTCTTCTCCTGCTCATCCCAGTATTTTGTATTTTTTGAAAATATTTGTACACTTCATCTTTCTTTCTTTAACCCTTATCTTCTGTCTTTGTATTAGTTCTAAGGCAAAAGTGTGGTAAAGGCTAGGCTATGGGAGTTAAGAGACTTGCCAAATGTCACACAGCTAGGAGGAGTCTGAGGGCAGATTTGAATCCAGGACCTCACATCTCTGGCTTATGCTCTATGCACTGAGCCATCTAGCTGCCCTACCTCATACACTTTATCTAGGTCATTAGTTTCATTGGCATATAATTAGACAATATAGTTTCAGATAGTTTATTTAATCTTCAATTGTTATGGATTCTTCTTTTTTGATAGTTTGGTTTCCTTTTCTTTAAAACAAACTTGGTATTAATCTTTTTTTAGTTTTTCTAAAAAATAAACTCCTAGTTTTATTTATTCATGTTCATTAATTAACATTTATTTTGGGAGCTAAGATGTCGAGTAATCCTTAGCAGCTCTGTGCTACCATGAGAATACTCTCTGACCAAGATTAAAATATTGCCACAAAATGACTACAGGAGTGAAAGAACCAACAAAGAAAAAGAATGAAACAACTTCCAAGAAAAGAAAAACCCAAAAGATAGGCAACAAACATCTGGGGTACTGGGGTGAAAAGATAGCAGATCCAGCAAGAAGCTGTGGCAAGGAGGGAAGAGCAAGCCACACCCTCCACCCCACATCTGCTGTCCAAGGTTCGGGAACCTATGTCCAAGCCAACATCCAGACCCTCCTAGGGGGATAGTGCTTTTAGGAGGTAAAGGAAAAAGGAATCAGCCTAAATCACTCACGCAGGTCGCTCAGGGAAGATGCCTCACCTAACCCATGCTACTAAGCTTTTCCAGTCCCTTACTGGCAAGCCGCAAACGCCGACCACCAAGACATCAAATTCCACCCAGCACTCCCCACGCTGCCAACAGCAACGTCTCCATGAGCAAGAGTGAGAGCGAGAGCCACATCTCAATAAGAGAGGCCAGAGAGAGGAAGTGATATAAAATAAATAGACCGTTATTTACATCACTCCTTGCATCTCACATATATCAATGGTAGCTTAAGCTTGATTTAGGATGGCCCAGGGGGTCTGTCAGTTGTTTCTTATTTGTCACTTGCTAGCACATGTCTGTCATAGGCCATCCTCCTCAACACTTAATCCTTAAGTAGGGGCATATACATTCCTGGTTGCTAGACTAAGCAGGGTGGAGTAAATCTAAAATTCACAAAAGAATTCACATATCATCTCCAGAAAGAAATCCTCAAATGACAACTTCCAGGAAGATAAAATTTATTTTGTCACTATTCAGAATAAATTATAATGAATAATAAATTTAATTAACTTCTTTGGTTTTCAGGATTTCTAAATTTATTATTTAATTGGACTTCAAAAATTTATTCTTCTAGTTTTTGCGTAATTCTTTGATCTTTTTTCTGTCTTTTGTTGAAACAATTATTTTCAGAGAAATTTCTATTGATATCTTTTTTGTATCATTTATATTTGCAAATCATTGTATTGCTCCTTCTTTCCCCTTCCATGACTTTTCCATTAATAGTTTTAAAGTGTTTCATTTTGCTTCTCTGCACTTGTTTTAAGAAGCAGATCCTTGAGGAAGTCAGCCAGCCAAAGGCAAAATAATTCCAAATCATTACTTTCTATACCTACAAAACAAGTAGCAGTTCAGATTTCTTGTTATATTCAAGCCTTAGCAATGTGTGCTCAAAGACTGGAAGTCTTTTTCACTAAATCTGCCTATGTAGGATGGATTATTGACTGTCTATTTGGGTCATCATTTGATCCCTGAAAATTTCATTACTCTCTACCTAGACCCCACCTGGGAGAGCTTACTTACATTCTTGATATATGAGACAGTATTTTGAAGAAAGAATTCTCTAGGAAGGTTTTTAAACTATAGTTGCCAATCTTTTAACAAGATTTATACATCTTGCTATTCCTTGAAATTAATTATCATAGTCGTGGCTTTTCTTTAATTCAAAAATATTGTGATATTCATCTTATTTTCAGTATAATGTGATAAGCATTTATTAAGTTCATCTACTATATGAGTACTAGAGATACAAAAACAATTGGAACAATTCTTGCCCTCAAGGTAATCACTTTTACTGAGTGAAAAAATATAGACTCTATAAGTCTCAGTTTCCTTATTTATAAAATTGAATGTTAGACTAATATTGGATTTCTGACAACCCCTTTAAAATTTTACTCATTTTCCTTTAAACAAATCCTCTATTTAAAGACTGAAAGCACATTTTAAAAAAAGTAATATATTCCAATCCTTTTTGCATAGGTTCTATTTTTTAATACTTTTAGTATCTTTATATCACTTACTTGGGTAGTTTCCAAATGCACCACACCCTTGGGATTTGTGGAGAACAAGACTCAACAACAGATGTTCTAGAAGTTATTTATCATAAAGCAACTGCAAGTTGAACTAGCTTATTTCTTGCTGTGATTGCCATTATGTTATTCAAGTAAAAAGGTGAACCAGAAAGTTCTCTCAAGAACCACTGAATGAATTGTTAATTTTTCCAACATTTACCAGTACTTGAGTTATAATTCTAGTGATTTCCATGGCAGAGTTCTTCCCTCTAGGAATTTTCATTTTAAAGTAAAGTAAAATTGATATTATGCAAACTATTAGTTCATTTGAGATATAACTGTCATAAACGTGTCAATGACATTTTTGCCATTCATTTGAGCTCTTTTTAAAATTTATGACAGAATATAGACCTAAGAATGCCTCATATGTATTTGCCCCTAGATGATTTCTTAATGAATGAGGAATTTTCCATTGTTTCCTCCCAAGGGATTTTTTTTCTTGAAACGATATGATCATCATGACCTTTCCATTTTCCTCTTATGTATTACTCCATTCCACTTTATCACTTCAACAATTTAAAGTTCACAAATTTTTATTTCATTGTAGAAAAATCTGAGAGCATAAAGCATAGTAGATAGATTGTTAGAAGGGAACTGATCAGTTGATTTATCCCTGAGCCCAGTTGATGTAATAATAAAAAGAACCAGGTGAAGGTGACAATAGGGAACTGCTAGCCATGGGCTCCAAATAATTGGCCCTAAAGACTCTTTTGGAAAAAAAAAACCCAGGCAGCTGGGTAGCTTAGTGGATTGAGAGCCAGGTCTAGAGGCAGGAGATCCTGGGTTCAAATCTGACCTCAGACACTTCCTAGCTGTGTGACCCTGGACAAGTCACTTAACTCTCATTGCCTAGCCCTTACTGCTCTTCTACAATAGAACCAATACATAGTATTGATTCTAAGATGGAAGGTAAGTGTTTGAAAAAAATGTAAAACAATGTTCATAAAAATATATCACTTTTGTTATAGGGGGTAGCTGAATAACTCAGGATTGAGAGCCAGGCCTAGAGATGGGAGTTCTTACATTCAAATCTTGCTTCAGACATTTCTTAGCTATGTGACTCTGGGCAAGTCACTTAACCCCCCATTGCCTAACCCTTACCACTCTTCTGCCTTAGAACCTATTGATTCTGGAGTAGAAGATAAGGATTTTAAACAAATTTAAAATAAACTAAGAGTTAGAAACTTTGAGCAGTTTGACCTTTGTGAGTCTATAAGACTCACTATCTGTGAAGTGTGAAAGGGAATTTTTTTTTTATTTTAAGTTAATCAAGTACTTGAAGTGCTCCACACTTTTAACTTAGTCAGGAACTTGTGAATCCTTTTGATAAGAATTCACACCCTCAAAGTACTGGAGGTGGATTCCATAGACACTGCCCCTGGGCAGTGCTATGCAAATTGGGGGACTTTAGTTCCTGTGAAGAGGGGGAGAGACAGAAAGTGACATGGAAAAAGGTTATAAAAGGCAAGACCGAAAAGGACAAGAAGGTCTCTTGGCTTCCTTGGTTCTTGGTTGGTGCTTTGGTGGGATGCTGTCTTCAGGGTGAGCTCTGGCTTACTGATTGAGTGGAACTGAAGGAAGAGACTTGCCTTGGTGGACTCCTCGCTGAAGACTACACTGGGACTTCCACATGGAGATCAGGACTTGAGGGAGCCCCTGCAGGGGGCTGAGCCAGACTTCACCTGAGCAGAACTTAGGGCAGTAGGATAGACAAAGCTCTGTCTCCTTCCTACATTTCCCATTTTCAATATCTCTACCTTGTAGTAAAATAAAAGCTGCTAACAGTCATTTCTGACTTGAGGGCTAATATTTTATAAATGGCGACCACAATCTCACTTTTGTAACTCTCATATTGGCTCAAACCTAATTTTTAATTCTTAAAGAAGATATAACAGAGCTCTTGAGAAGGGTTCACTTTTTTGCTTCTTCACTTGGATCTTTACTTGGAAGCTAGGAGAATAAATTTTTCTTTTCTTCTTGATCTTCTCCCTTTGGTCATGGCACTATGCATTAGAGTTACTTATGCAGACAGGCCCAGGAGAAAGCTGAGGCAGGAGACAATCTTGAGGTATTTGACTCCTGGTGGTAGAGAAAAGAGACAGTTTTGGATTCAAGAGAAAATTAGCCTCAGAAGTTAGGAGTCAAGCAGAAGAGAAAAGCAAAACAACAGATATTGTACCAAGCTAAGGCAGAGGAATATGAAGATATCAGGAAAAGAGAAAGAATGTTGGGACCCTGCAGTTTTTGAGGTGTGAGTTGCTTTGGGTACATGTTTTCTACATGTGAACCAAAGTTTGTGCTTATTATTCTTTCTTCTATGATATTTCATTAAATGCTTTTGCTTTTACCTATTTCTTCTGTATAATGACTATAAGGATAATTTTAGGGTTGTGACCTAATCTAAATTAATTTTGGTCTCCAGGGAATATCCCAAATAAAATACACAAGTCAGCTAGAAATTTATGGTGATTTTAATTAATATAGAGGAAAGAAATTAAGGAGAAGGGAGAGGGAAAGGGTGTAGGATTTCTCCCATCTGGCCTATGCCAGGGGAAGTTCAAAGCCTCCACCACGAGGTCTCTGAAGATTAGTGGCTTTCTAAGAGGGTAGTGTTTGGAAGGTAAAGGAGAAAGAATCAACCTAAACTTTGATAAAGCTCAGTAAAGGTGTCTCACCTGAACTAGGCTACTCAGCTTCTCCCAGTATAGTATCAAGGAAAACTTACCACCAAACTGGACAATAGCTGCTGCCACACCAAGATGCCGGAACATTTAGCACACTGCCAGCCAGAGCCACCTCTCCAGGGAAAGAGGCCCGAGAGAGGAAGTGATGTGAAATATATAGGCAGTTTAACATCACTTTCCTGCATCTCAGCTGTACCAATGGTAGTTAAGCTTGAATTAGGACAGCCCAGGTGTCTGTCAGTTGTTTTGTATTTGTCATTTGCTAGCACATGTCTATCATAGGCCATCCTCCTAGATACTTAATCCTTAAGTATGGGTGTATACATTCCTGATTTTGTTAGACTAAGTAGGCTGGAGTAATTTAAAGTTCACACTATTAAAAGTAAGTTCACTGGCAGGGGCTTGTAAGCAATTGTTTTTAGAAATATGAATCCTCAAATCACATTTAATCCAAAATAATTGACCCCTTAGGGACCCAATTTTGGAGTACAAAGTGGAAGCTATCTAGGCAGTATTGCTACAAAAGTAATATTCATTTGGTAAGTCACAGCCTTATAGATTCATGTTAAATAATTCTCAGTAGTATAGGTTTGTATAAATAGTCCTAATTTGGGAGGTATTTTTTTTACCTAATACTCAAATGGATCTATGATCTCAGTTTAGGAATTGACTGGCATAATGCCAATCTCAGTCTATCAACACTTGCCCAGGTTGTGTAATTCTCGTCCTTAGTATCCCGAAGGTTTATTGAAGGTTTCTCTTAACTTGCTAACTTCTCAACTTCTTCATTCTCTTCTTACATTTCAAGGGCATCCCTGGAGCACTCTAGCCCTACACCTACCACCCTTTATTCTTGCCATGTGGTCAGTTCATCTTCTCTTTCTGTCATATAGTTCCTTGATTAGATATTTTATTCTTTTTATATTCTTCATAGTTCCTCCTTGGCAATGTCCTGCAGTCTGCTTACAACATCATGGCCTCTCTATCATTGGAAGCAGTGGTTCTTATCACTTAAATTAAGTTTCAGTCTTGGTCAGCAACATCTATTCATTGTCCCTAAATTTGTCCTCTCTAGAGTTAAATGAAGTAAATGTGATCCTTTTTCCACTTGACAATCCTTTAAATACTAAGGTAAAAAACTATTATGCTTTGTTTCCCTTCCGTATTCTAGTCCAAATGTCCCAATTTCCATTTGGGGGGTGTTACAAATAAAAGAGTGGTCTCCTTAAACTGTGACCGCAAAAATATGGTTTCAAGACAGTGTCTTGAGTTAAATAAAAAATAAGGTGGTCGCTATGGGAAAAATTCCCAAATATGAAATACCCGAGTCAGCTGGGTTTTATGGATATTTTAATTAATACAAATTAAGGAATTAGTGAAAGGGAGAGACATATTAAAAGGAAATAATGAGAAAAGGGCTAGGCCAGCCTAGGCTTAAACCTTAAGAGAGAGATCAGTCAGTCTTTAATCCACTCACCGCAAGATTTGTTCCAAGCAAGATTCTAGTGTTCAGAGAGACCCAACAGTTCAGCTCCTCAGCTCAACTAAGTTCAGCCACCGAGCCCTCCAATTCAGCTTTGGCAAGCTGCCCTCTCAGAGACCTTTCTGACCTCCTTTTAAAGAGAATTTTCTCCTATGTCACCTCCCCTAAGTTTTCACATCTACCAATCACAGTAGACATTTTCCAAAGGACTGACCATTCTTAATTCACACCTTCTTTAGTTCACAACTTCTCTGAGTAGACCAAAACTTTACACCTCTTTTGTTAAGCTTGTCCCTTGCAAGTTTGCAAGTTGCCTGACCTTTTAGTGATTAATTTGACCTTCATAGGTACTTAGCACCTTTTTGTATTAGATCTAAAAATAGACTTAGTTTAAGGGCTTTTGCCTCACTATAAGTATGAGTTAAGTACTTTTCATTGTTTAGTAAGGAGTTTACAAATTTATCTTCCCCTAAAGTATGCTTAAGTATGGGTGGAGTAATGTTAGAGTTCTCACATTCCTGACCAAAGTCCCTTCATTGTTTTAAAATGGGGAATGGTCTTAACCAAATGTTCTAAGGTAGAGTATGAGAATTTTTAACATTCACAAGTCTGAGAAATTTTAAGATTCACAGAGGGTAGATTTTTTTAAAAATTCAAGGCATTTTATTTCCCCCAATTACATGTAATGATAATTTTCAAAGTACATTTTCTGAAATTAAAAGATCCACATTGTCTCCTTCACTCCCTCCTCTCAGAGCTGGTAAGCAATTTCATCTGGATTATATATGTATTATCATATAAAACATACTCCCATATTGGTCATTGTTATAAAAGAATACTCATATAGAACCAAAAAACCCCAGTAAAACCTAAAAAGGCTAATGTGAAAGACAGTATCCTTTGATCTGCATTCTAACTCTAACAGTTCTTTCTCTGAGGTGGATAGCATTCTTTGTCATAAATCCTTCAGAATTATCCTAGGTCAGTGATGGTGAACCTATGGCACTGGTGCCAAAGATGGGACTCAGAGCACTCTGTCAGCACACAGGTATCCACCCCCCTTACCTACCCCCAGGTTACTACAAAAGCAGAGGGACTCAGGTAGAGCTGCTCCCAATTTCCCCCTCCGCTGTGCCTTAGGACATTTTTTTCACATCCCTGCCCCTCTATCCAGCAGCCCAGTGGGAGTACACAGGGGGTAAGGTGGATGACTCATAGGTAGCAGAGCTGGAGGGGAGCAGAGGGGTAAAATTTCTTTTGGACCTAGCCTCTGTCATCTATTATATTAGCTATCTCTCCCAACCTTTTTTTCCATTTCTTTTTTTAGTTTATCCTTCTCCCCAAATTCACTAGTCTAATTCTTTTGGACTCTGAAAAATTGAGATCCTTTTTATCTGGCCACTGGTCTTTTCTTGGTTTTAGGTTAAAAAATGCTATTCTTGTAAGATACTCCTGGGGGTGGGGGTGGGGGTGGGGAGGTGATTCAAAGGAGTGGCACATTGCATATAATGTCAGTTTTTTTTTAATGTATTGATCTTTTTCCTTATAATTTTTCCTTCCTTCCTTGCTTCCTTCCTTCCTGGAAAAGCAAAATCTAGGTGTTAAGGCAAATCATTGAATACACTCTATCGTTAAAAATACTGTATTCATAATCAACTGACTTTTGAATTTCTTTCAGGAACATGACTTCCAGAATTTTCCTTGAACTGAACTCCCTTTTTCTTTACTGGATTCTAAGTTAACTTGCTTTGCCTTTGAGCTGTTCATGGTCCAGTTGATATCATGGGATTTAGAGATCATCCAACTGAGGCAAATGAGATTGAGGGTGATTGTGAGTTGCTCATCTTCAGAGACTGTAATTAGCATGGCTGGAATTTGAATACAGATCTGGTTCTTAAAATGTTACTCTGAATTCTGAATCCATAGTTACTTCAGTTGTTACTAGCTTTTCTATAACCATTTCCTTTTATTGTCAGCAGCCCATCTGATGATATGGGTCTCTCATCTATCTTCTCATTTGTTCAAGTGCCCCTGGTTGGATCTGTGATTTTATAAACGATGTTGATTGTAACCTATTTGTGTCTAGTCCTTCTGTTGCATTCTAGTTCATACCCTTTGAGGCTACCATTGGAGCATTCTGTAGATCTACTTGTCATCCCTCAACAGATGAGCAACTGTTATTCTCTCTCCTTTGATGACATTTTTTACCATGTTTTTCAGAGTTCTTCATTGGTTATATTTTATAGTCTACCATATGCTTCTCCACTTACCTCTGGGTGATATTCATTTTTAATTCTTTGGAAACTTGTATTCCATGTCTTGCTGCTCTACTTCAAAACAGGCAGAATGTTGGTATTAAAGAGATGGGCCTCTGTTTTCATAAGAGATGAGGGGAGGTAAATTAGCTTTTTAATTACTCAAAGACACAGCAATTGGGGGCAGCTGGGTATCTCAGTGGATTGAGAACCAGGCCTAGAGACAGGAGGTCCTTGGTTCAAATCTGGCTTCAAACACTTCCCAGCTGTGTGACCCTAGGTAAGTCACTTGACCCCCATTGCTTAGCCCTTACCGCTCTTCTGCCTTGAAGCCAATACGTAGTATTGACTCCAAGACAGAAGGTAAGGGTTTAAAAAAAATAAATAAATAAAGACACTGCAATTCACTCTCCTCCTCTTATTCAATTGTAGACCCTACTTGTGGCCCCTCTGTATTGTTAGTCCCAGGTATGCATATTTATAGATGCAATCTGTAGGTGTCCATCCAAATAAATATAATCCATGCAACTGCCTTCTTTTAAACTACTTGAAAAACAGATTTTCAGGTCATTTCTCTTGATGGATTGGTCAGGTTAAATGTCTTTTTTTTTTTTAAACACTTACCTTCCAAAGCAGAAGAGCAGTAAGGGCTAGGTGAATGAAGATTGAGTGATTTACCTAATCACACCTAGGAAGTGTCTGAGGCCATATTTAAACACAGATCCTCCTGTCTCTAGGCCTGGCTCTCAAATCCACTGAGCCACCTAGTTGCCCCCCTAGGCCAGATATGTTTGAATGATACTTAATAACTGATGATTGCTCTAAAATGTTTTTCTGGGAGGCTTTGATATGATTGTTCATCATGATGCAATCAACTCAATGCCTTCCATAACCAGGAACATTGGAGGGATGTTGGAAGTGAGCTTCATAGATAACCACTCTTCAACATAGACTGCTTCTGGCTTTCCCATATCACAGTGGCAAACATCTTAAGCAAGTATATATTTGCTTTTTTTATGCTTTACCTGATAATTATGATCAGATGTTATCCATTGTTGAATATCATTTTTAAAAAACCTCTTTCTTCTCTTTTAATACCCTTTGTAAAGTGACAACATTTGTACAACCCAGTGGAATTGCTTGTCGACTCTGGAAGTGGGTAGGGAAAGAAAACAAATCATGAAAACATGGAAAAAATATTCTAAAAAAATAAAAATTTAAAAATGCCTTTTGTGAGATTTTTTTTTATTTGTATACAAGTGCCTCTCATAAAGACAGAGATGGTACAGCCTTATCAGTAGGTAATTTTTTATGTTCTCTCGGTTTTTGTTTTTCCTAATAAACTATATCTTGTTTAAATCCCTGTGTTCAAGTCTCTGCCCAGTTCCCCAGTTCTTTTAGAATGTAAATGTCTTGCTTAAGTCATTCTAAAGACTAGAGGCCTGTCCTGAATGTCAGGTTCCAGAATCTGATCCCAACTACCAATTACTGAATTTTTCTGATGTTGTCTGCTTCTCCCCTACTTGGATCTCATTCCAGTACAGTTCTCTTTGAATGTTTCAGACCAAACCCTATTTGTCATAGACTCTGACTTGTGTTTATTTTCAGTCTACTTATATTTTTTGGTGACTTTCCACAGTAATGAAGGCTTAAAAATTTTTTCCTATTGAATCAAATCATTAAATTGTATAATTGAAAGGAACTTTACATCTAGTCCAGCTTTTAATTTTAGTCATGAGAAAACTTGGGCCCAGATAGGGTAAAAAATCTTGCTCAGTGGCTCTTTGCTAGTAAATGGCAGAACTGGAACTAGAACTCTGGAATCAGGAAAACCTGGATTCAAGTTGGACCTCAGACACTTAGTAACTGTGTGATCCTGGGCAAGTCCCTTAACCTCTGCCTGCTTCAGTTTATTCCATTGTATAGTGAGGATCACAATATCACTTACTTCCGTGATTGTTGTGAGGATCAAAGGAAACAATATATGTAGGAGTTTTAGCATGGAGCCTAGTGTAGTAGGTGCTTAATCAATGCTGATTTTCATCCTTTCAGTTCCTTTCTACCTTGCTGCTTCCCTAAGTGCTGTTGGTTAGGAATTTAACCTATGTCAGATGCTTAGAAGGCATAAGCATACATCATAGAATCATAAAGTTAGAACAGGAAGGACCTTACACTTCATCTAGTTCATTTGTCTAAATTTACAGAAAAAGAAATGAAGACCCAGAGGTGTAATTAGTTCCTCAGGGTTATTTAAATATAGATAGATAGATAGATAGATAGATAGATAGATAGATAGATAGATAGATAGATAGATAGATAGATAGATGGATGGATGGATGGATGGATGGATGGATGGATGGATGGATAGATAGATAGATAGATAGATAGATAGATAGATAGATAGATATAGATATAGATAGATAGATAGATATAGATAGATATAGATATAGATAGATAGATAGATATAGATAGATATAGATATAATAGTAAGAGTCAGAGATATGATTTAGATCCTGTACATTTTACTCCACTTTGCACAATTCAATGACAGCATCCCAAATGTTATTATAGGAGGAGGAAGAATTATCTTTGATAAATAAAATTGAAAGGTGACTTGAATGAAATAAGAACATGTAAGGGCTAGTTTCTCTCTTGGGACTTCCTACTCTATCTGAACTCCTTTATTACTGTCATCATTCAGTGGTCTCTAGGGGATATTCTTCTCTTCTAAAGTATCGTCATGGGAATTTTCATTTTCATTTTCATCCTTTCAGTTCCTTTCTACCTTGCTGCTTCCCTAAGTGCTGTTGGTTAGGAATTTAACCTATGTCAGATGCTTAGAAGGCATAAGCATACATCATAGAATCATAAAGTTAGAACAGCCTTTCCTCCCTTGCAGTACCTCTTCTCTATCAGTCCAAAGTTTTGAGTATATTTTAACTGGTTGGTTTCACAGTTAAATCATATTATGTTGTTGAGGGGTTTTAGGTATAAGAATTTGGAAATCATTTAACACCAGGTCAATTCTTCAATTTTTCAAACACCATTAAAGTTAAATGTATATTTGACTACAAGATAGTTTGATAGTATTCTGAAGTTCAAGGGAAGAGGCCAAAGGTTAGTGCTGTGTAGAGTGATAAAAAATGTTTCTTCTCTAACAGGGGATTTGAATCAGACCCTAAAGGATAGGTAGTATCCTTTAATAAGAGAAGAAACAACTTTCTAAATAGTTAAATAAAATATACAATTCTTTTTCTTTTGGGAGTATCTGAGAAATTTTTATAGATTTCTAAATTAAACAGTTTTATAAACTCCTGTTTTCTGGAATCATCTTAGCTCAGTCCACAATTATAGAGAAGCAGCATGTATAGTAGGAAAAACTTTTAGATTTGGAATCAAGAAAGATGTGGTTTTAAATCCCACCCCCAAGAATGACTAGATATGTAACCATGGACTCTTTCCAATCTCTAACCCTCCATTTCTTCAACTCTAAAATGGAAATAATAACAAATAGATAATACCTCCCTCAGAGGAAGGTTGAGAGAGATCAATGGAATAGTATTTATGAAGTGCCTTATTAACTTTTTCAAGACTGTTTAAATGTCTGCTGTTATTATCTTTCTTTCTAAGGTTCTGCCTTCTTCCTGGAGACCCTTCTGCTCCCCAAAGCTTTTTTGCCCCACCTTTGTTCCTCTTTCAGTTGTTAGTGTCCTCTGGAGACTCATCAGCTACACCTGGTCTCTTAGAGAAACACTGTACATTTTCTCCCACCATGCACTTCTCAAGGTCTCAGGTGCAAGTCACCTTCACCTTTTGTTGCCCATTAGCATCTATAGCTTGGAAGCAATTCCTATTCTACTTATAACACAGAATCACTGAGTCTTAGAGCTTGAAGGGTTCTCAAATCCCACCCCTATGGTAAGCAAGAATTCCTGCTATTATGTCCTAAACAAGTGGTTATCCAGCTGCTACTCAAAGATTTCCAGCAATAGAATTCTTCCCATTGTTTTTTGGGACAGTTCTAATTTAGGAGTTCTTTCTTATATTGGACCTAAATCTATCTCATTCTAACTTCCATTCATTGGCCTTAAATTTCTATGATGACCCAAGCAAGAATATGTTCTGTCCTGTGCCCCCTGAATTTGCCTGGGGCTTTTGGACTAGAGATATAGAGCTACCAGGAAGCTTGCAAAATATTACTGAGGTTGTGTTATGTTTTTATCCATAGGAAAAGTACTTGATTGGAAGGGGACTTATCATCAAGTCAAAAAGGTTGAACATCCAGAGATGTTTAGCTTGGAGAAGGAAGATGTGGAGACAACATAACTATTCAATACTTGAAGAATTGCCTGTCTCTTATAGGGACCTGGTTTCTTCCAAGGATGAATGGTCTGACCCTAGATGGAAAAAGAATATTTATTTAATGTCATCTTAGGTTTGCTTAAATTTTTTTGAGATAAATATGCTTTCTTTATCTTTATCCTAAACTTAAACACCAAGTAAGGTGACTATTGCTGTATAAAGTAGAATATAAAGAAGATGTATATGATGCTGCAAAGCCATATTATATATAGCTTACCCTTTTAAAATATATAGTAAATTCAGTATGTTATCTGCAAAATCATCTTGATTATTGGTTTGCTGTTGGCCTTCTGTTCTCTTTTCTGCCTTTAAAAATGCTTTGATGATTCTTTTTTCTTTCTCTTTTTTGGTAATCCTATTGTTAGACCTCTTCCACTTTTTACTCCCTCTAAAACTGAGAGAAAAACAAAACTCTTATATCAAATTTGTTTAATCAAACAAAACAAATCTCTACATTGGCCATGTCCAAAAATGTATGTTTCATTCTAAACCTAGAGTTCATCACCACTCTGTCAGGAAGGAAGGGTCATGTTTCATTATTAGTCCTCCAGATCTTGGTTGGTCATTGCTTTCATCAGAGTCTTTCTTAGTTGTTTTGTTTTGACCAGTGTTGCCATTGTATATATATATATATATATATATATATATATATATATTCCTGTTTGTCTTCACTTCACTTTGCATCAAGTCATATAAAAGTTTCCAGGTTTGTCTGAAGTCATCCAAAAGCTATATTTTCTAACCTTTTCAGTAGAATGCATATTCCTTGAGTCAGGGACCATTTCTTTCCTTTTAAAATAAAATTCTTGCCTTCTTAGTATCCGTTCTAAAGAAGAAGAGTGGCAAGGGCAATGCAATTAAGGTTAAATGATTTGCCCAGGGTCAAAAGTGCAAAGAAGCCTGATGCTAGTTAATGTTATCAAGTGCTATTGTATTATCTTTGTTTTCTGTACTATTATATCTAAATATTAATTTCTTGCCCTAGGTTAAATCCACCTCAACTGGTCTAATATTTTATTTTACCTCACAGTAGAGACAAAAAGGTTCTTAGTGACACATAGTCTTCCTAACAAAAGGAAAGTTAAGTAAAAGGAGAGGTTGGCTATTATAGATAATATTTCTCCTGATTCTTGGTCCCTGCCTTTTGAATGTACTAAATTATTTTATTTCTTCTTGCTTATGTTCTGTTAATTTTCAGATGACAGCTACTGCCTTCCTATTCCCCACTGCTCTGTACTCCCTGGATCAAGCCAATCAATCCTCTTCCAGTCCCCAGTTAGGGACATCTTGAATGCACCATTTTTTGGCTTTGAAGAAGCGACAGAAGTCTGACCCTGCCCCTTTCCCTAGAAAATGTTGGAAGAAAATTTCTCTCTCCATTATGTTGCTTTGTTTAATGTCATCTCTCCTTGAACTGGAGGTCAAAGACCACTGAATAAATTCAGGTATAGATAAACCCTCCATGAAAGGAAGTTAAAGAGCCAAGTTCTTTAACCTCCAAGAAAGGAAGTTAAAGAACCAAGTTCTTTAGCCTAACCAAGGAGACAGGAAACTGATTCCACAGGTACTGCTCCCCTGGGTGGCCCAGGCAAATGAAGAAACTATGATTAGTTCCTTAGATGTTATGTGTGAGAGCTAGTGGGTAGAGAAAACAGCTTATAAAGGGAGATCCAGAAGCCTGCTGAGGGTCTTCTGGCTGGAGCATGGAGACTGAAGGAACCTTTTTCAGAGGTTAGCCATAAGCCCATCATGGAGGCCAATAGATTAGTAAGCTAAGTATCTCTCTGCCTCTTTCCTACCTTTCCCTATCTTTACTACTACTACTTTGATTCAATGAAGTTATAAAACTACTATCAGCCTTGTAATTTTAATTTTAATTATTACAATTATAAGAGAGGGGAGAGATGTGGTGGAATCCCTGAGAAATTTTGGAGACTTCCAAGCACTTAAGGATACATGATAAACAGCTGGCCTCTGACCACAGAAATGTAGTGACCAGAGAGAGAACCCAGATGCAATCAACAGGCAGCTGGGTAAACACTAAGGTCTACAAGGATGATCTGTTCATACATTTATGATATGTCCTATACATTCATAATCTGAGCCCCTCACATAAAATGTGTACCTTTAGCTCATCTCTCAGACATGTTGACTCCTCATAGTGATGTATAAATAACTAACCTCACTGATATGAACCTATATTGCTAACACCTCAAACTTCTCACCATAAATATTTTTTTAAATCCTTACCTTCCGTCTTGGTGTCAATACTATGTATTGACTCCAAGGCAGAAGAGTGGTAAGGGCTAGGCAATGGGGTCAAGTGACTTGCCTAGAGTCACACAGCTGGGAAGTGTCTGAGGCCAGATTTGAACCTAGGACCTCCCATCTCTAGGCCTGGCTCTCAATCCACTGAGTTACCCAGCTGCCCCCCTCACCATAAATATATTACTGATAATGCATACTTTTTTGCTTGCACCCCAGAAGTTAAGGTGCTACACCAGAGAGTTTTTTGCCAGATTATCAGTCAAACCTCAGAATCCCCCTTGTTTGTCCTCCTCCTTACTTTCTCTCATTCTCCCTTTATCACGTAATCCCCAGTTTATCTCGAAGGTATATAATCTTGATCTCCCTGCTCCTTTGGGGAGACAAATTTGGCCTTCCCTCTGCCTCCTGACTATTCAACCTTTTTTCCTAATAAATTTCTTTATTTTCTAAGAGTCATTTGAGCTTTGTAACTCCGTTGGTGAGCACTCTCCTGAACCAGATAAGCACAGTCCTCCCATAACAGTTTGAACCTAGGTCCCCCTAGCACTGTCTGTGTAAAACTGGAAACTTGAATCCAGGACTTCAGTCCCCAGAAGTCCTTGCAGTCCTTGCTCACTTCCCAGAATGCTGTGTAATCGCACTGAATTCTCACCTGGGCCGAGAGCAAATTATTATTTAAAGGAGTTCTCCGCCTACTGAGGGTCTCTTTTCTACTTCCACTGCCCAGCAGACCGGTCTCTCATGATGTGAGTGAAATTAAATTGGGCTTCTCTGCCCTCCTAGCACGTGCCTTTCTTCCTTATATTTTCTTAAATTCTCAACCTTTAATAAACCTCTAAAAATATAACACTCCTTGCAGAGAGAAACTAATTTCTGCCTGCATCAGTTTCCCCAAATTTTAGTCTTTACATCTGGCACTTTGTCAGGTCCTAGACCTGGCACTCTGTCCACTAAGACACCTAACTGCTCCTGTTTCTTTCCTTTTTTGTACCTTTGAATACCTAAGCACAGCACCTTGTTCATAGTAGACCCTTAATAAATGCTTGTTGAATTGGATGTGTAAGAATCCTGAATCGATCCCAATCCATGTACATGAGGAAACCTTTTTATGAAAGAGAGTTTTGAACGAGAGAAGAAAGGTGAATGGAATCAAAAGATTGAAAGGTAGAAAATGTACCCATGTGGATCTATCATGAAAGAATGTAAGAAAATGTTTCATTGAATTAGGAGGGAGAAAAGGATGAGTAGGTGATCAGGCTAAAACTAGTAGGTTGGTTTTGAGGTGTTCTCCATTACTTGAAACCTAGTGCTGTATCAAATTCACTGATATTGTGAATTTAAAGTTGCCTTTGATCCAAAAGAACTTTTTAAATTGACAGTTATCAGTGTCGAGAGATACGAACTGACATAGTGGATATAGAGCCAGCCTCAAAACCAGGAAGACCGGGGTTCAAGTCCTGCTTCTCACACATACTGACTATGGCCTATAAGCAAATCATTTTACTTCCCAGTGTTGTCAGCTATTAAAAAACAAAACAAAACTCTTGCCCTCTGGGTTAGCATCAGTACTAAGACAGAAGAGTGACAAAAACTAGCAGTTGGGGTTAAGTAAGTTTTCCAGGTTGATAGAACTAGTTGTTGTCTGAGGCTAGATTTGATCCCTGGTCCTTCCAATTCCAGCCCTGATTCTCCATCCACTGTATTACTTAGCTACCCTGTCAACTACTCTTTAAGGCTATAAGTTACAGAAAAGGTGCCAAAGTACATTCCCCAGCAGAGTCAGCCATCATTACCCCTTTTGTAAACCTTAAAATTTCTTAGACTTATAAATGTTGGAAATTTCACCATTGTGAAATTTCATACTTGGAAAATTTCTTACTGATAGTCTATTGGAATGTGAACCCCAATTGGCATGGGAGGTTCCTTCTCCTCCCTTCTTAAGATTACTTTAGGACAGAAACCTTTTGCTGAACAATGGAAAGGGCTTTGACCTATGCTTAAGCATAGAACAGGAAGTTCTTTGAGTCATGATTGATTTTAGAATTGATACAATAGAGATACTTGGAATGACAGAACCAGGTCTTGGAAATTACAATCTCCACCCTACTCAGTCCTAACAGGATTTAGGAAGGGCTGTAGCAAAAGATCAAAATTTAATTATTTGAGAATATGACCTTCAACAGACATGTGCAAAGCCACAGACCTCTGGGTGGTCCTGGGTTAAGCTAGAGCCACCATTGGCAAAGGGAAGACATGGACAGTGATTGGTAGATGTGAGAACTGAGGGGAGGGAACTTGGATGGTTTCCTTAAAGATAGTGGGGTCTGAGGACTAGGGGTGGTTGGTTGGAGAGGTTTTGGTCTGAGAGGTTGTGCTCTGAGAAGCTTGCTCTGAAGGAAGCTGGAAGTGGAGGCCCCTGAGACTGTTTCTCCATTTTGGTCACGTGAGTGATAGGGACTGATCTCTTTTCTTTGCCTCAGTTATCTAAGGGCTTGGGCCTTTTGGCCCAGCCTAAACAGAAAGGGTATTTAAGCCCTATTCCCTTCTCTCCCCTTTCTCTCTCCCTCTCTCTCTCTATCTCTAATACCTTTCTTCCTCCTGTTTGTAATTAAACTCCATAAAAGGTTGGCTGCTGACTTGAGTTTTCATTTAGGAATTACATAGCTGAATTCCTTGGAGACCTTAAATTAATATATATCAGTCTTTTAAAGTGATTTCCTTGTCACACTTTCCCTATCTTTCTGTAGAAGTACAAATTGATAGTCTATGTCTGGAGTTTTGACATATTGAGTGAAGGGACCCATGTCCAATGAAAGCAAAGATAATTAATGGAAATGATTATTAATTTCTTAAGAATTTTGTTCATGAGGCAAGGGCAAGACAGGGTAATAGGCATTTATTAGAAAATTTAAAAATTCAAGCAAAATGAAAGACAGATCCTATCCTTGTGGACCACACAGAAAAGCAAATGGTGGAGGTAAGGGAGAAGGGGTAGGAAGGTAATGCAAATAGGGGCATGGTGTTGAAGTCAAGAAGCTCAAATACTCAGTTAAGAGAATGAAGGTTGGCCAACCTAGGCCTGCCATAGGAGGAAGTTACCTATTGGAGAAAGGAATCAGTATAGTGTGAATTTTAAAACTTTTCACCCTAATCAGACTGTACTTTAGAAGATCTGATTTAGCTATTTCCTGATCAGTAACAATGAAGATACATGGAATAACAGAATCAGGTCTTAGAACCTCTACATTTCTCCACCCTTCTTAGTTTAACAAGATTAGGAAGGTCTGCATTAAACTCAAGATTTAATTATCTGAGGAAATAGCCTTCAACAGACATGTGCAAAAAAATGGATAGACCCCTGGGTTGTCAAGATAAGTGATCATTGATACAGATGAGATGTGGGAAAGTGACGTAAAACCATCCATATAAGGCACATCATTTCCTCTCTATTGCTCTTTCCCTGGAGAGGCAACTCTGACTGAGAGTGTGCTAGGCATTTCAACATCTTGGAGTGTTGATGGTGAGTTTGCCTTGAGCTGATTCAGGTTCAGGCATCTTAGTTTAGCCCTTCTTTTTCTGGAGTTCCAGTTGACTCCCTCCTTCATACTCTAAACCCTTACTTCCTTATCTCCTGATCTCCCCACCAGATACTAGTCAGCTGGGGGGAGAGGGAGAGAAAAAAAAAACCTACTCCTTCTCCTTCTTCCTTCTCCTTAATCTCCTCTACTATCAATTAAATCACCATAAAAAATTCCAGCTGACTTGGGTATTTTATTATTTGGGATTTCCCTTGGCGACCACTTAAATTTAGATTTATCAGTCTCAACCATAATTTTAACCTTTACAATAGCAGAGGAATGTTCTAGGCCAGGGTGACCAGGTTTCAAGAATAGGGACTTCTGAATTTTCCAACTTGTTAGGAAAAATATTATAAAAGTATTATAAAAAATCATGCTAAGAAATGGAACTTGAATGTGGAGGCAGTATGTTATACTACATAGCTCATGTAAGTCCTGCCAATCCTTATTTTCGCTTGTACTCTTACAGATGAATCTCTTTCAAGGTTTCTACAGGAATCCTGAAGAGTTGGGGATAGTCCTCTAATTTCATAGACTCAACCTTCCCAGTGGAGTTCTTTCCCCCAAGATTAATATTTAAGAAGCAGTTTACTCAGGCAGCTTTTAGAAAGGAATCTTTACTAAACTGATATAGTAAGAACAGTGGGTACAAAACATACTTTTCCAGAAGCACCAATAGAGTCCAGGGAAAGGTGGGGCCCAAGCTGAGGGAGCTCAGGTGACAGGAGTAACTCATAGTTCTTGGTTGCTAGAATTTGTTTTCTGCCATTTGTGGAATGCTTAAGAAGTTCCTTTTAAGGTATAGTCAGTCTGTTCATTGTTCCTAATGCAGACACTGCCATTACTTGATCCAAGGATACTGCTAAGATGCTGAAGGGAGAATGGGAAGTTCAGCATCCTTCAGACTCCTTGAAGCATGTAAATTGTTCCTTTAGCCAAAAGGAGCAAGAGATCTGTCCAAAATTGAAGGCAAGATATGCAGCTAGAGGATAGAGTGCCAGGAGAACCTGGGTTCAAAGTTGACCTCAGATACTTCATAACTGTAACCCTGGGGAAGTTACTTAATTCCAATTACCTAGCCCTTGTTGTTCTTCTGTCTTAGAACTGATAATAAGACAGAAAATAAGTTTGTTTGTTTTTTTAAATACTAAAGGCAAGAATAGATCTCTTACTCTTGGAGTACGGAGTTACTAAACTCCATACCACTCCACAATAGCTCTTCCTATTTGTATTAGAAAACCATGCTTAATTATTTCTAGAGTAATTTCTCTCTTAATTAACTTGATAATTGTTAGAGAAAGTTTTATAGATAATTCTAAGGAAGTTTCCTTGACCAATTGGAAAAGTCTTCTTAAATGGTTTCATTTCACTTCATCAAATGGCATTCAAAGATGTTTCCCATTTGGTCTAAAGCCTATGATTGATTGATTGAGATGTGTTCTCATCCAGTTAAATTATTAAGACTAGTAGGAGAACTGGGAAATGACAGAAGTCCTAGATTCTATCTCCATTCCAAATGAATGGCTGTGTGATCATGGTCAAATTATCTGACCTCTCTGAATCTCTCTGATTCTTCATTTGTAAAATATACTGTCTTTTCTGTATCCCAGGAACCATAAGATCTTTCCCTAAGACTTAACTTTTTGTATTGTATGACCTTAGTATGTGAGCTCCTTGATAACTTCATTTGCTTCTCTATTTGTATTCCCAGCACTTTGTAATGAAAAAGTTTTTCCTTCTTCCCCTTTCTCCTCTTTTCCTTTCCTTCCTTCCCTCTCTCCCTTCATCTCTCCTTTCCTTCATTCCTGAAATCAGGAAGACACTTACTTTTGGATTCAAATCTGGCCTCAGACATTTACTAGCTGTGTGACCTCAAGCAAATCACTTAATCCTGTTTGTCTCATGTAATAGATAGATATTCCTGAGGGTGTATATTGATTGTATTGTATATGATAAACTAATGGATCAAGTTTTTCCTATCCTCCCTTTTCCTCCCACTTCAGAAACCTTTCAACTTCCCCTCCCCCCTTTTCAGTTTCACTCAGTGTGAACTATGCTGCTTTAGAGAAAATACTCTTTCCTCTTCTTTAACTCAAGAAAGGGTTTATTGAGGAATACAGGAAAGGATGGAGAATAAGGTAAGAGGGATAGGTTTCCCTATTCTCTGCAAGGAACCTTGGTTTGGAGGATATTGGGGAAATGGCAGTTCTGTCACAACTGTGACACAGAGTCAGTCAGAGAGATATGAGGACAACTGTCTATCTTCTTTCTTCTTCCTTCAAACTTGTTTCAGAGATATAATTAGCTCTTCATGCTCAGCTACCACCATCAGCCACACCAAAAGCCAAAAACACCAGCCTCTTAGCCCAGATCAGAATGGCTTGGCTCCAACTGTCTTTTCCTGGTAACATTCCAAATGGAATGTTCCCTTTTGACTGACAGATGATGTCCTTTGCATGCATGTATATTCTCTCTTTTACACTCAGTTCCACCTGATCTCAAGAAGGAAATGGCAAACCCATCTAGTATCTTTGCCAAGAAAACCCCAAATGAGGTCATGAAGAGTCAGACTACTGAACAACAATATAAACTTGTTATGTGGAGAATAAAAATCCAAAGTGTTTTTGCTTTGTAAAGTAAAATATGACAAGAAGATTTTTTGAGTAAGCTTACCAAGAAACTAATCATAATAGTACATTTTCATTCAACAAAATACTTTGGGAAATGCAGAGAAGGAGGCACCTAAATGACTCAGTAGATATAGAACCAATGATAAATTGAGAGAAGAAGAGAGTCAAATAAAGTTGGCTTTTAAAAGGGGGGGGTAAGACAAAATACAATACTCATTCCTATTGAAAGCACTAGAAAGTATTGGAATCGATGGGCCTTTCCTAAAAATAATAAACAGTATATATTTAAAATCATCAGCAAACATCATCTACAATGGGGATAAATTAGAAGCTATTCCAATAAGATGAGGAAGGAAGCAAGGATGTCCATTATCACCACTATTATTTAATATTGTACTAGAAACCCTAGCAGTAGCAATTAGAAAAGAAAAAGGAATTAAAGGGATTAAAGTAGGTAATGAGAAAACTAAATTCTCACTCTTTGCAAATGATATGATGGTCTACCTAAAGAATCCTAGAGAATCAACTAAAAAACTAGTGGAAATAATCAACAACTTTAGTGAAGTTGCAGGATACAAAATAAATTCACATAAATCATCAGCATTTCTATATATTTCCAATACAACCCAGCAGCAAGAATTAGAAAGAGAAATTCCATTTAAAATCACACTAGACAATATAAAATATCTAGGAATCTATTTGCCAAGACAAACACAGGAATTCTATGAATACAACTACAAAACACTTTCCACGCAATTAAAACTAGATCTAAATAATTGGAAAAATATTAATTGCTCATGTATGGGACAAGCTAATATAATAAAAATGACAATCCTGCCTAAATTAATTTACTTATTTAGTACCATACCTATCAAACTACCAAGAAACATTTTTACTGAATTAGAAAAAATTATAACAAAGTTCATTTGGAAGAATAAAGGATAAAGAATATCAAGGGAACTAATGAAAAAAAAATGTGAAGGATAGGGACATAGCAGTACCAGATCTTAAACTGTACTATAAAGCAGTGATCATCAAAACAATATGGTACTGGCTAAGAGACAGAAGGTGGGATCAGAGGAATAGACTTAGGGTAAATAACTTCAGCAAGATAGTGTATGATAAACATAAAGATCTGAACTTTGGGGACAGAAACCCATTATTTGACAAAAACTGCTGGGAAAATTGCAAAACCGTATGGGAGAGATTAGATTTAGATCAATATCTCACAGTCTACATCAAGATGAATTCAGAATGAGTAAATGACTTAAATATAAAGAAGGAAACTATAAGTAAATTAGGTGAACATAGAATAGTATTCCTGTCAAATCCATGGTAAAGGAAACGTGATTATTATAATGTGATTATTATAACATGATTATTCACTGCCCTTAGATCCTGTATGAATCTATAGAGGTGCTTTCCATCAGGCCCTCTTTTTTGGTTTTTAATTGGCAGGATGGGCGTGTTGTATTCAGATTTGCAAGGGATTATTATTCCCTGTTATTAATGAGTTAATAACTTGTGTAATACCCTCAATTGCCTCCTTTGAGAGGGGATACTGAGGGATGGAAAGAGGTGGGCTAGATTTAGTTTTTATCTGCACAGGAACAGCAGATTTAAGTAAGCCTACATCGGAAGAAGATGTGGCCCAAAGAGACTCCGGTATATCTTTAGGTAATTCAAAAGTGGAAGGCTCCTTTGCCTCCTGGTTTTCCGAGAGAAGTACAGGGAGTAAATTTAAAGATTCCTCTGGTACTTCCAATGATAAAGAACTATCTGGTGAACAAGTTATAGTGGCTCTGAGTTTGCATAGAAGGTCTCTCCCCAGCAAATTTAAAGGGGAGTCAGGCATCAAAAGAAAGGAATGTTATACCTCTAGGGGTCCTACAGACACCATTCTAGGGGCAAGTTTATCAACTCTTTGGGGTATTCCTGATACTCCCATTACACTTTGTGAATCAATGGAATAACAATTTAAATCTGGTACATTCTTCAATACAGACCTGGTAGCTCCAGAGTCTAATAGGCAATCATAATAAGTGTTACCCACCTTCAAGGTAACATGGGGTTCATTAGTATGGGGAGGGCAGTGGATAGGGACAACGGGTAGTAGGACATCAGGGTCCGGGAAATCAAAGGTTGTATTCTCTGGTTCCTGTGCCCCAGCCCCCTCCCCCAGACACCATCATTGTGTTTGGGATATTCCTTGGGCACTCCCCTGAAGGGCACCTCGACTATTTTTTGGACGAGCTCCATTTCTTACATTTTGTTGTTGGGTATTATCATTTTCTTCATTTGGAGCATTGTCATTATTTTTCCAGTTCCTATTTCTATAATTCTGGTTTCTAAAGTTCTTATTTCTATGTTCATTATAGTTATTTCCATAGTCATTATTATAATTTCTAGAATCTCTAGAATTCTGGTTTCTATGACCATTATCATCATTTCTATAGTTATTATTTCTAAAGCTATTATTAAACTGTGTATTCCTTCCAATTATCTTAAGAAAGGTTCTACATTCCATCATTTTGTGGCCCTTCTTCTCACAGAAGTGGCAAGTTACTGATTTATTTGTGAATTCCCATAAAGGGGCTATAGTCTCTCCCTTATTTTTCAATTGTCTCTTTAACTTTTCAATTTCTTTCTTTAAATCTTCCACTGATGTATCATCTTCCTCAGGTCTTTTTACACGACCTTTATAAACATAGGCTGCTACTCTCCTTAGTTCATCTAGGTCCATAGAGTCCCAATTAGGGCAGCTGGTTTTAAAGTAGTCCTTTACCACTGAACAACAATTCTTAACAAATCGTCTACATAGTTGTCTAATGTCTCTTTCTCTGGACAAATCAAGGTCCATATATGTATTCCCAACATCAATAAGTCTGTCCATAAACTGGGAGGGTGTTTCATCCACATGTTGTCAGATTTTTTCAAATTTTGACCATTTTTCAGGTCTATCAGAGCAAGCTCTCATGGCTGTCAATAATGCTTCTCTGGCCTGGTTTAGTTTTGTGTAATCTAATTCAACATTGGGGTTCCAATGTGGATCTTCAGTTGGCCAATAATGTCCTCTTCTACCTTGTTTTTTATTAGCCAGAGAGACGATATTATTTTTCGCTCTCTTTGTTAATAATTCTTCTAATATATTCTCAACATCCAACCAAGTGTGGTCAAAAGTTCTGAATATGTTCTCTAATTTTTTTATAATTATTATTGGTTCATCCTCAAATGATGGCATTTCTTCCTTCAATTTTTTTAAATCCTCAGGGCTAAAAGGTGTATGATGCCTTACAGATATTAAGTTTCCATTTTTATTAAAAGTGGGTACTTCCCTTAAAAGAAATAAGATATCTGAATTATTTGGTACACCTGTTTCTAGGCATCTTGCTCCATTTTCAATTGGGTAAGTCTGAGACATAGAAGGGTTGGGCACATTAAAAGGAGGGGTTTGTTGTAATCCCATTGTGCCAGAAAATTCAGAGGTAGGGTGTGTACTTAAAGTTGATTGTGTTGTGTTGGAAGCCTGGATGGGGTATGGACTTAGAGTTGATTGATTAGAATTAGAGTTTTCTGAGACTAAGGGGGCAGGGGAAGCAATTGGTTGGTTTGACTGAGAATTGAGTTCTTTAAGGAAATACAATATTAAAATTACAATAATCAAAAACTCAAGGGAAAGTAGTATGTTGATTAGTTTTTGCCATAAGTTCCATGAGATGAGTCCTTTCAGAGAGACAAGGAATTCTGTATTTATAAGATTGGTCATGGGGCTGCTGAGCCAGTTGCTAAGTCAGTTGTAGACCAATGTTTGTATTAAGAAAAGAACAAAGTATTTACTGAAACTCCAATTGTTAACTAAGTTCTGAACGGTCTGTGACTCCATATTTCTAAAGTAAAAAACGTGGGAAGCAGGACAAGGCCAAAGAAGTTTTCCCAGGTTTTTCTAGTCTTAATTTAGTCAATTGCTAGCCAGGACCTTAGGGCCCTGTTGTTAAGATCTAAAACAGCTTAATTTAAGGAGAAAAAAAGGTTTTTTACTCATCCATTCTTGCAGCTGTAAATTTTAAGTCAAGTTAAAAAAAGAAAACAAAACTGACTGATATGCAAGTAATAAAGCAAAAAAATAAAGGTAAGAGATTTCACAGAAATATTTTGAGGGTTTTCTCACCAAATTCGTGGTCAGCCATAAACTGTTAGATTTATAATAGTTTTGAGCATTAAATAGTTGTAGATAAGAAAGTGGGAGCCATAAACTGTGATAATTGAAATGTTTGGGAGCAAGGGAAATATATAACAATTATGACCACTGAAATATGTTTTCTACTGTGTCTTGGTTTTATATAAATATAAGATGGTTTCCAGGGAATATATTCCCAATTTATGAATATGCCCAAGCCAACTGGGTTTTATAGAGAAATTTAATTTATAATACACTGATAAATCAATAGAAAAAGAGAAAGTAAGAAAGGAATAAGAATGAAAGGCCTTAAGCCAATAAGGCCTAGACCTCAGTCCTAAGAGATAAATCAGTCAGTTGGTTTTATCACTCATCCAAGATCCCTCTAGGTAAGGCTTCTTATGTCAACCTCAGGCTCCTCCTTCAAGAGAGCCTCCTTTCAAGAAATGTTTCCAAAGAATTCTCCTCCTGACTCCTCCTGAGTTCACCTTCCGCAGCCTCCTTCAAAACCTCTCCAGGCTCTCTCTCCAGGACCAAGTCTCCTCTCAGACCTCCTTCAGAGCAAAAAACTCCTCCTAGTCCTCAGACCCCGTTATCTTTAAGCCCACAATCTAAGTTCCCTCCCCTCAGTTCTCACACCTACCAATCACTGTCGATGTCTCCCCTGTGCCAGTGGTGGCTCTAGCTTAACCCAGGACCGCCCAGAGGTCTGTCCCCTTTGCACATGTCTGTTGAAGGTCATATTCTCAAATAATTAAATCTTGATCTTTGCTGCAGCCCTTCCTAAATCTTGTTACTCTGAGTAAGGTGGAGATTGTAGTTTCCAAGACCTGGTTCTGTTATTCCAAGTATCTCTATTGTATCAATTCTAAAATCAATCATGACTCAAAGAACTTCCTGTTCTATGCTTAAGCATAGGTCAAAGCCCTTTCCATTGTTTAGCAAAAGGTTTCTGTCCTAAAGTAGTCTTAAGTAGGGAGGAGGAGGATCCTCCCATGCCAAGGAGTTTCACATTCCAATAGAGTTCTTACTATCAGTAGGAAATTTTTTCAAGTATGAAATTTCCAAATGGGGAAATTTCCAACATTCATAAGTCTAAGAAATTTTAAGGTTACAGAACTATAACCAAAGGGCGCTAAAAGACTGCCTACCCTTTGATCCAGCCATACCACTGCTGTGTTTGTACCCCAAAGAGATAATAAGGGGAAAAAAACCTGTACAAAAACATAACCACGCTCTTTGTGGTGGCAAAAAATTGGAAAATGAGGGGATGCCCTTCAATTGGGGAATGGCTGAACAAATTGTGGTATCTGTTGGTGATGATGGAATACTATTGTGCTCAAAGGAATGATGAACTGGAGGAATTCCATGGAGACTGGAACAACCTCCAGGAATTGATGCAGAGTGAAAGGAGCATAACCAGAAGAACATTGTACACAGAGATGTACAATCAAATGAAATGGACTTCTCTACTAGCAGCAATGCAATGATCCAGGACAATTCTGAGGGACTTATGAGAAAGAACGCTATCCACATCCAGAGAAAGAACTGTGGGAGCAGAAACATAGAAGAAAAACATTTGCTTGATCACGTGGTTCGATGGAGACCTGTCTGGGGGTATAGATTGTAAATGATCAACCTAGTGCCAATATTAATAATATGGAAATAGGTCTTGATTCCTTTAAAGCCCAGTGGAAAACCATGGAAAAATAGCCTAAATGAATAAATAAATTTAAAAATAAAATAAAAGGCATGTGGAACAGCTAGGTGGCTCAATAGATTGAAAGCCAAGCCCAGATGGTCCTGGGAGGTCCTGGGTTCAAATTTGACTTCAGATACTTTATAGCTATGTGACTTTGGGCAAGTTACTTTAGCTCTCCCATTGTGTAGCCCTTACCACTCTTCTGCCTGTTAACCAATACATAGAATTGATTCTAAGATGGAAAGTAAGAATTTTTTAAAAATGCAAAGAAACATTGTCTTCCATTTTAAAATAAATTATCATTGAACTTTTGATTGTATCAGCCTTATCACAAGCCAGTGACATTAATCCACTATGTTTAATTGATCATTTAAAGCAAATCAGAGAATAATTACATGTTCCTGATATTTTATATATCTCTACTACATATTGGATTTGGAGATATGGAATCTATTTTGAGATATTACTTCTGTTGCTTGATAGCTATTTTTCAAAGATAGCTCTGTGAATTATTTGTTTATCTATTAAGTGGGCATAGCAACTACAAGACCTCCCTTCCAGAATTCTTTTAAGGATCAAATGAGATAATGAAGTGCTCATAAACATTAAAGGCTTTTAAGATCAAATGTTGTTACATTGTATATTAAAACATTAACATATAAATGTTAGTTACTGTTGCTATTGTTTATCATAGTTTTCTGATATGCATAAATGGGTTGGTCTAAATGTAGGGTTTCTCCATATTTTTTTTTTTGCATCATGGACAGTTTTAGTAATTTGGTGAAGCCTATAAACCCTGTCTCAAAATCAGATTCTTAAATGAATAAGGTAGAATACATAAAATTACAAAGGAAAACAATTATGTTAAATATAGTTATAAAAATATTGAAAAAAACAAGTTTAAAGACCTTAGATTAAGAATCCCTATAATAATTTGGGGAAGAAGAGAAATCACATACCAAATAATAAACTCCTGGGTATTTGGAAGAGATATGCTAGGACTTAGTTTATTGGTATTCAGAAAAAAATTTTGTTTATATAAAGATTATAATTATACTTAATTCAAGACTGAATTCCAAACATGATTTTACTGTATAGCTAGGAAATTGTATTCACATAGAAATAGTATTTTAGGATATAAGTGGGAGATTTAAGAATAGGTGATCCATATTTTGAAGCAAGGATGTCAAGGTTTTGTCTTCACTTGGGAATTAAATACACAACTGATTAGAAAAAGCCATTTAATAGTTTTGAGAGCTGAATTCAAAGAACTCTTATTGAGGACCTAGTGCATTGATGGTATGCTTTCATATTCTGAACAAAGTTGTATTTAATGCTTTTTAATCTGTATTTTGTTTATTTATTTTATTTTTAATATTTTATTTTCACAATTATATGTAATAACAATTTTCAACATAACATTTTCCTTAATTATAAGAGCCAAATGATCTCCCTCCCTCCCTTCCTTTTCCTCTCCCTGCAATGGAAGCAATTTGAAATGGGTTAAACATGTATTATCATGCAAAACTTACTTCCATATTGGTCATCCTTGTAAGAGAATAACCCTATAAAACCACCCCAGCCAAATATTCTTTTTCTAGAAGTTTGGGTGAGAAAAAGAAGAAATATATGCAATGGAAGTGTAAGGGGGGAAAGGGGTTATTTTTAAAAGGGTTGGACTTGATTATTTAAGAGTGTGGTTGCCAGGAATTTAATTAATTCCAAAGAGATTTTATTTACAATTTCATTACAAAATGTAGGAGTGAAGCAAGAAATCAGAGAAGATAAGGTAAGATATCTAGCCTCAGCATTAAGTAAAATTTGTCTCTGGCCTCCCTTGGGCAAGGAGAATTAGTTTCAGCTGGCCTCAGCAAAGCTGAGGACCTGGGGAAGCCTCTCTCAAGAGTAGATTTTTTCCTGAGGCCAGTCTCTTCAGAGAAAAAACGGTAGTTAAGAGCCAGCCTTTCACTCACCATGTGTCAGTCCAGTCAGCAGATTCTTCTTCCCCTCTTTACCAGCCTCAACTTGAAAGCATGAAGAATTTCACTCTCACAAGAAGTAATAGCTCCTTTGAAAGACATTTTCTCTTGTGTCACTTCCTGTGTCTTCCCCTAATTCAATGTCTACCAATCACAGATGAAGTCCTGTTCTAGGACTGCCCAGAAGGCAGTTAGTTGATTCTGATTATTGTACACTATTGAACATGTGGGTCACAGACCTCCCACTTCAGGATTAAGGGGGATATTTGCACTTTTGGTGATTAGATCTAAATGGGCAGATCTTCATACTTACCTTTTAAGTATCATGTTACACTTATGGGGATTAAATCTAAAAATAGGCAGGGGTTACAATTTAATCTTCACAATCAGGAGAGAGTTAAGTATTTTCATTGTTATAATCAGGGGAGAGTTAAATTTAATCTTTACAGTAAATTGAAAGTATTGTAGGGTCTGGTGAAGGTATTTTAAGGGTGTGGACAATATGGGTATGTTTGAATGAAGTTAGAAACAATCCAGTTCATAGGGCAGGGTTGAAGTTTTAAAGGGAACAGGTGATTGAGGTTATGATTGGGTGGAAGACATGGGAGGAAAGGAGAAAGGCTCCCTCTTAGTCAGAGATTAAAGGAAAGGTTGAGGCAATGGAACATCTAAAGGTATTTTTGAGATGAAAAGAGTGGCACAAGAGCGATCTCACATTGAATGCCCTCTATTTTTTCAGTAAAGTAATAAGTAAGGACTTTATCTAAAAGATCAGAAAGAAAGGTATAGGAATGAGTTAGGGAATCAAGGATTGCCTTGCTACAATGAGGACCCAGATGAAATTTCACAACATGAATTTATACTGTACCTAGTTGGCATGGTTTTATAAAACTTTCTCTAACTATGCCAAACAGAACATGAGTAGGCATGGAGGAGGTAGATGGTGGGAATAAATCCCCCTTGACCCATGCAATCAAGCAGTTATTTTTCTTTGGTGTTTTTACTCCCACAGTTTTTCCTCTGAATGTGGATAGTGGATTTTCTTGTAGATTCCTCCAAGTTGTTCAGAGTCACTGCATTGCTGTTACTAGAGAAGTCCATTATATTCAATTGTACCACAGTGTATCGGTCTCTGTGTATAATGTTTTCCTGGTTCTGCTCTTCTCACTCTGCATCAATTCCTAGAGGTTGTTCCAGTCCCATGGAATTCCTCCACTTTATTATTCCTTTGAGAACAATAGTATTCCATCACCAACATATACCACAACTTGTTCAGTCATTCTCCAATTGAAGGGCATTGCCTCATTTTCTAGTTTTTTGCCATCACAAAGAGCACAGCTATGAATATTTTTGTACATGTCTTTTCCTTTATTATCTCTTTGGGGTATAAACCCAGCAGTGCTATGGCTGGATCAAAGGGCAGACTGACTTTTAGCACCCTTGGGCATAGTTCCAAATTGTCCTCCAGAATGGTTGAATAAATTCACAAATTCACCAGCAATGCATTAATGTCCCAACTTTGCCACACTCCCTCCAGCATTCATTACTTTCCTTTGCTGTCATGTTAGCCAATTTACTAGGTGTGTGGTGATACCTCAGAGTTGTTTTGATTTGCATTTCTCTAATTATTAGAGATTTAGAGCAATTTTTCATGTCCTTATTAATAGTTTTATTTCTTTAACTGAAAATTTCCTATTCATGTCCCTTGCCCATTTATCAATTGGAGAATGGCTTGATTTTTTGACAATTGGTTTAGTTCTTTATAAATTTGAGTAATTAGACCTTTGTCAGAGGTTTTTGTAATGAAGATTGTTTCCCAATTTATTGCTTCCCATCTGATTTTGGTTGCATTGGTTTTGTTTGTACAAAAACTTTTTAATTTGATGTAATCAAAATTATTGATTTTACATTTTGTGATTTTTTCTTGCTCTTGCTTGATTTTAAAGTCTTTCCTTTCTCAAAGATCTAACAAGTATGCTGTTCTATGTTTGCCTAATTTGCTTATAGTTTCCTTCTTTATATTCAGGTCATTCACCCATTCTGAGTTTATCTTGGTGTAGGGTGTGAGTTGTTGATCCAAACCTAATTTCTCCCACACTGTCTTCCAATTCTCCCAGCAGTTTTTATCAAATACTGGGTTTTGGCCCCCAAAACTGGGATCTTTGGGCTTTTCATAGACTGTCTTGCTGAGGTCATTTATCCCTAGTCTATTCCACTGATACTCCTTCCTTTCTGTCTCTTAGCCAGTACCAAATTGTTTTGATGACCACTGCTTTATAGTATAGTTTGAGATCTGGAACTGCAAGTCCTCCTTCCTTTGCATTTTTTTTTTCATGATTTCCCTGGATATCCTTGATCTTTTGTTCTTCCAAATGAACTTTGTTATGGTTTTTTCTAATTCAGTAAAAGCATTTTTGGTAGTTCAATGGGTATGGCACTAAATAAGTAAATTAATTTGGGCAGGATTGTCATTTTTATTATGTTAGCTCGTCCTACCCATGAGCAATCAATGTTTTTCCAGTTGTTCAGATCTAGTTTTAATTGTATGGAGAGTGTTTTGTAGTTGTGTTCATATAGTTCCTGTGTTTGTCTTGGCAGATAGATTCTTAAGTATGTTATATTGTCTAGGGTGATTTTAAATGGAATTTCTCTTTCTAATTCTTGCTGCTGAAATGGGTTGGAGATATATAGAAATGCTAATGACTTATGCGGGTTTATTTTATATCCTGCGACTTTGCTAAAGTTGTTGATTATTTCAACTAGCTTTTTGGTTGATTCTCTAGGATTCTTTAAATACACCATCATATCATCCACAAAGAATGATAGCTTGGTCTCCTCACTGCCAATTTTAATACCTTCAATTTCTTTTTCTTCTCTAATTGCTACTGCTAGTGTTTCTAGTACAATGTTAAATAATAGGGGTGATAATGGGCATCCTTGTTTCACTCCTGATCTTATTGGGAAGGCTTCTAGTTTATCCCTATTGCAGATGATGGTTTTAGATATATATGTTTACTTTTTTAGGAAAGGTCCTTCTATTCCTATATTTTCTAGTGTTTTCAATAGGAATGAGTGTTGTATTTTATCAAAGGTTTTTTCTGCATCTATTGAGATAATCATGTGATTTTTGTCAGTTTGCTTGTTAAAATGGTCAATTATGTGGATGGTTTTCCTAATATTGAACCATCCTTGCATTCCTGCTATGAATCCTACCTGGTCATAGTGAATAACCCTTGTGATGACTTGCAGGAGTCTTTTTGCTAGTATCCTATTTAAGATTTTTGCATCTATATTCATTAGGGAGATTGGTCTATAGTTTTCTTTCTCTGTTTTTAACCTGTCTGGCTTTGGGATCAGTACCATATTTCTGTCATAAAATGAATTTGGTAGAACTCCTTCTTTGCTTATTCTGTCAAATAGTTCGTATAATATTGGGATTAGTTGTTCTTTGAATGTTTGATAGAATTTATTTGTGAATCCATCTGGATGTGGGGATTTTTCTTAGGGAGTTCTTTGATGACTTGTTCAATTTCTTTTTCTGATATGGGGTTGTTTAGGTAATCTATTTCTTCCTCTGTTAGTCTAGGCAATTTATGTTTTTGTAAGTATTCATCCATATCACCTACATTGCCATATTTGTTGCCATAAAATTGGGCATAATAGTTTTTAATGATTGCCTTAATTTCCTCTTCATTAGAGATGAGGTTTTGGATCTTGGATCTTGGATACTGTCAATTAGGTTTTCTTCTTTCCTTTTTTCAATTAGACTGATCAGTACTTTGTCTATTTTATTTGTTTTTTCAAAGTACCAGCTTCTAGTCTTATTTATTAAGTCAGTAGTTCTTTGACTTTCAATTTTATTAATTTCTCCTTTGATTTTTAGGATTTCTAATTTAGCCTTTACCTGAGGATTTTTAATTTGTTCACTTTCTAGTTTTTTAATTTGCATGCCCAATTCATTGATCTCTGCCCTCCATAATTTGTTAATATATAAACTCAAGGATATAAATTTGCCCCTGAGTACTGCTTTGGCTACATCCCATAGGTTTTGAAAGGATGTCTCATCATTGTCATTTTCTTCAATTAAGTTATTAATTATTTCTATGATTTGTTCTTTAACCAGTTTTGGAGAATTGTTTTGTTTAATTTCCAATTAATTTTTTATTTACCTCTCCATGTACCCTTACTAATTATTATTGTCATTGCATTGTGGTCTGAGAAGGATGAATTTATTATTTCTACTTTTTTGCACTTGTTTGCAATGGTTTTATGCCCTAATACATGGTCAATTTTTGTGAATGTACCATGTGCTTCTGAAAAGAAGGTGTATTCCTTTTTTTCCCCCAATTTATTTTTCTCCACATATCTACTCTCTAATTTTTCTAAGATTTCATTCACTTCTCTTACCTCTTTCTTATTTATTTTTTGGTTTGATTTATCTAGTTCAGATAGAGGAAGGTTCAGGTCTCCCACTAGTATAGTTTTCTATCTATTTCATCCTTGAGCTTCACTAGTTTCTTCTTTAGAAATTTGGATGTTCTGCCATTTGGTGCATACATGATGAGTACGGATATTTCCTCATTATCTATGCTGCCTTTTATCTGGATGTAATTACCTTCCCTATATCTTTTAACTAGAATTATTTTTACTTTGGCTTTGTCAGCTATCATGATTGTGACTCCTGCCTTTTTTTTATCAGTTGCTACTCAGTAGCATTTGGCTCCATCCTCTTACTTTCACCCTATGCGTATCTACCTTCCTCATGTGTGTTTCTTGTAGACAGCATATGGTAGGGTTTTGGATTCTAATCTACTCTACTATTTGCTTGTGTTTTATGGGTGAAATTCATTCCATTCACTTTCAGAGTTATGATTACCAGCTGTGTATTTCCCAGCATTTTGACTTCTACTCCTAGTTCTGCCTTTTATTCTTTCACTATTTCCTTCTACTCCAATGTTTGTTTTTAATCAGTCCCCCTAGTTCCCTTATTTTACTTCCCTTTCTACCCCTCCCTTTTTATTCCCCTCCCCTTATTTTCTTTACAATCTTTTTAAAACTACCCCCTTACCCTCTCCCTCCCTTGTACTGCTTTCCTCCCCACCAGTCTGTTTGTTACCCTTCTACTCCCTATAGGGCACGAATGTATTTTCTGCCCCAATGGATTGGATTGTTCTTCCCTCTTTGGGTCAATTTCAATACACGAAAGAGTTGAGTATTTCCTGTCTCCAACCTCTTTACCCTTCCAGTGTATTGATGTTCTCCCCCCTCCCACCATGAGCTTCTTTGTGACATATAAATTTACCCCCTTTTGTTTCTTTTCCCATTTCTTTTATTATTGACCTCTTTTTTAAAGCTCTAGTTGTGTGTATATATATATACATATATATATACACATGTATATGTATTTATGCATACATACATCTATATACCTATATATGTCTTGTTATTTCATCCTATACAGTTTGTCACGGTTCCCTCTAAGCATAATTCTTCTAGCTGCCCAGGTAATAACAACAGTTTTGAATAGCTACCAATGACCTCTTTTCTTATAGGGATACATATAATTTTAACTTATTGAGTCTCTTAAAGTTGTTTTTTTTTGTTTTATTTTGTTTTTCTTATTTCCCTCTTTTTAAATTACCTTTTGATGGTTCGTTTGAGTTCTGTGCTTGGACATCAAATTTTCTGTTCAGGTCTGGTCTTTTCTTTACAAATTCTTGGAATTCTTCTATTTTGTTGAATGACCATACTTTCCCCTATAATAATATAGTCAATTTTGCTGGGTAGTGATTCTTAGTTGTAGACCTAGTTCCCTTGCTTTCCGGAATATCGTATTCCATGCCTTTCGGTCCTTCAGTGTAGATGAAGCCAGATCTTGTGTTATCCTCACTGTGGTTCCATGGTGTCTGAATGACTTCTTGGCAGCTTGTAATATTTTTTCCTTTGGTCTGATAGTTCTTGAATTTGGCTATAACATTTCTGGTGTTGTCAGTTCGGGATTAAGTACAGGAGGTGATCTGTGGATTCTATCAATCTCCACTTTTCCTTCTTGTTCTAGAATATTGGGGCAGTTTTCTTGAATAATTTCCTGTAGTATTATGTCCAGGCTTTTTCTTTTGTCATGGTCTTCTGGTAGACCAATGATTCTTAAATTGTCTCTCCTCGAAAGATTTTCCAAATCCTCTGTTTTGTGAATGAGATGCTTCATATTTTCCTCAATTTTTTCATTCTTTTGGTTTTGTTTTATAGTGTCCTGCTGACTTGTGAGGTCACTTAATTCTAGTTATTGTATTCTGGTTCTTAAAGACTGGATTTCATTCCTGGCTTTTTGGTCATCCTTCTCCTTCTGGTATGATTTTCTTTGGAGTTCATCTTTCATCCTCTTTGCCTCATCTTTCATCTCCATTACCTCATTTTCAAGCTGGTTGATTTTGGCTTTCAAGACACTATTTTCTGTTTCCAAATGACTTATCTTAGTTTTTATATTCTTTTCCCAATTGTGTTCAGCCTCTCTTAATTGTATTTTGAATTGCATTTTGAGTTCTTCCAAAGCCTGTATCCAATTCGCTGGGATTTCTGATTTTTCCTTTGCTGATCCCTCCTCCTCTGTTTTGTTCACACTTTGCTTGTTACCTGTACAGAAGCTGTCTATTGTAATTTCTTTCTTCTTTTTCTGTTGTTTGCTCATATTATCCCTTCTTTACTCCCCATATTTGTATGTGCTCTTGCTCCTCTCATTTTTTTGAAAGTCTCACTCTACAGTCTGTGGGGGAGGGGTGTTGGAGTTTGGGCTTCCCTGACCTCTGAAGACTTTTGATGGGATTAAGTTCAGCTGTGTTGGGCTGGATGTGCCCTGAGGCCAACTCCTCCTGGAAGGCTGGAGCAATATGGAGGGTCTCAGCCAATGTGACCAGGCTGCCTGCTCTTTGCTCCCTCTCAAGCTCCTTCCCAGCTGCCTGGGTTCAATGCTCTGAGCCTGGCACAGCACTGCCTGCAAGGTAAACCCTCCAGACCAGCTCCTTGGCCTTCCCAGAGGTTTCCACTGCTGCTGGAAGTTTAGCATTCTAGGTGGGGGGAGGGGTCATGGGACCTTCCTTCTGTCTTCTCCTTAAACCCGAGTGTTCTCAGATTCCAGCTTTGGGGGGTGGGGGGCGTACCTTTTGAATTGAGTCCAGCAGGAGGGTTCCTTGGCTCTTTTCTTGTTGTTAGGTTTGATTTTCAGTCCCCTAGGAGCATTCAGCTTATGATCAGTAAGGAAGGGTTTTCAGAGATCTGAATGAACTTCTGCTGCTTCTAAGCCACCATCTTGACTCCGCCTGTGCCCCTTGATTTATACCTGCTTTAGCACATCATTTCCTTATTTGTATGTTTCTCTTTATTTGTGAAGTAAATGGGTTATCTCTCTTCCTCCTGACATGGAAAGTATTTGTGGAAGCATGTGCTGGGGTTTATGGAGATGTTGTATTTTTACTGTTCTTACTAAACTGTTTTTTAAGTAAATAATCCTCAACTTGAGCTGATTGTGTCATCCACTTGACTAAAGATAAGTCATGAACCAATGAGGACCCACGAGTTATAGTTCTTAGAAGAGAAGACTCAAGGAGAAAATTGATCCTATCAGAGTCATTCCTAGGGGATTCAATAATTGTAGGGACAGCCCGAGAATGCTGCTCATACATACATACATATATATATATATATATATATATACTGGGAGTTTGGGCTCACCTATAGAGACATGATATCCATGAATCCATGTCAGAATGAAGTCTTTATCAATTGATAGCAATCAGACATCAGGATCATTCTTGTTTGTCTGCCTTCATCAGCTGAAGAGCATCAATTTCCCAGGTCAGCTCCTCTTCTTGGAAGATATTTAGGGGATCTCAAGCCCATGGCTTTTAACATTTTATATTTTCAAAACTTTTGATGACCATACTGATTCTCCAACTCAATTCATCTTGATTCCTGACTTCCCACTATCCCTGGAGTTTAGATATCCCTAACATATCTATGCCTTAATTACTTATGTTAAACCAAAACAAAACCAAAACAAAACCTAAGTAGTCAGAAAGACCAAGTCTTTAATCAGGAGAGGAATAAGTCCAATATTTAGCCATGTCCAGAGCCCAGGGAGAAAACCTTTATAGCAGGGGTCCCCAAACTACAGCCCGAGGGCCATATGCAGCCTTCTGAGGTCACGTATCTGGCCCCCATTGCACTACCGGAAGGGTCACCTCTTTCATTGGTGTTCAGTGAGAGGAGCACTGTATGTGGCCACACTGCAAAACGTGGTATTGCTCATGTACAGTACTACTTCCAGTGACATAATCCTTTGTGTGGTGCATTAGAACAAGGCACTGAGCAAAGGATTATGTGGCTGTACAATGGAAGACATGGTGAGTGGTGATCTGGGGGAGGGGATTCCACACTGTGTATACTGTTACCCAGTTAGGATTAGGGTTAGGGTTAGGTTTTTATAGTCCAGCCCTCCAAAGGTCTGAGGGACAGTGAACTGGCCCCCTGTGTAAAAAGTTTGGGCACCCTTGCTTTACCAGGTTTATACCTTGGGCCTCTGGAAACAGTATCCTTGGAAGAAATCACCTCTGAAGGTGATAACTTGGAGGAACTAAGAAGCCTGGGGAACTTCTATACCTCCTGGGGAACTGAAAACAGGAGACTACAAAGAAGGGGTTCTAAACAGTATGATCAACGAGAGGCTGATGCTTTACAATGGACACAAAAGGGAAAGATCCAGTCCAAAGGCTGGACTACCTGAGAAAGGGCTTTGACACTATGGGAGAATCTACTAGGACAAAAGGGTATTTAACATATAATTGAGTCTGCTAGCTCCACCTAAAGTACTTTAAGATCTATTGTTAGTTTGAAACTGGTGAAGATATCTTCCCTCCTGGAAGATATTTTCATGTGACAAAGTCTAACTTGATGTCTTCAGTTTTCAAGCTAACTAAACTTGGGGGTTTCTAGATTTCAAGTTGACACCTAATACCTGTCAACATGGAAATATAGAAGTCCCCAGTTTACTTAGTTGGGAGGTAGAAACCCCAGGTTTTGACCTTGTCACTGGAGAGGTCCTCCCCCCCCCAAGGGAAGGTCCCACTTCACCAGACAATAGACATTCATTTTAGCTTTGGCGCAGTAGGTAGCATGTTGGTCTCTCAAGCTGAAGGTCATAAGTTTGATCCTTAGTAAAGGAGGGTGAGATATACTGGGAAAGGTTTCTGGAGACAAAGAGCTACTTGGTCTACCTCCCACCTGAAGTGGATGTCTAGTATATCATAACCCTCTTTTGGGACCTTCAGCTTGCACCTACCTACTGCACCAAAGCTGAAGTGGATGTCTATTGTCTGGTGAAGTGGGACCTTTCCTCAGGGGGAAAACTTTTGACAAGGTCAAAACCTGGGGTTTCTACCTCCCAACTAAATAAACTGGGGATCTCTAAAATTCCATGTTGACACACCCTTTTCTATGCCACATTACTAGACTTTTCCTCTGGTTTTTACTATTGCCTCTCTTCTCCCCACCTGCCATATTCCTGGTGACAAGAGCATTTTGCAGGGTTTTTTTTTTTTAAGGAAAATGTTCATATTTAGAAATAATGTACTTGGGCATGGTAAATATAATTATAGAAGAAAACTACCTAGTTCTAGACTTGGTGGGAAGTAAGCTTCCTAACAAATCCTTAAATAAAGGTCTCTAGGCTTAGCTTGAACTTTGATTAAAGTCCTACCTCTCTTCATTTAGTTCCTTTCTAGTTCTAGAAGAGAATCACATTCCTTAGAATGGTCTTAAAGCATATTATTGGTCTATTCTTTAAAGTTTTTCCTTCTACTTTACAATTTTAGGTTCATCCTCAGTCCCCGGGGTTATGGATTATGTCATACCCCTTCCATATCCTCTATCTAACATAACTCTGCCCTTCCACATTCCCCAAAGAAGGGGACACAACTTTGTAATCCACCCAAAAACTGGGAGATGGCCTCCAAAGGTCACAAATGACAAACACTTGCTAGACAGATTTTAATGATATATTTCAGTACTTTCATGGGCATGATTCATTAAAAAAAATTATCTAGCATTTGTATAGGACTTTATAATTTGCTAAGCATATTATGTTATCTCATTTGATCTTTCTAACAACCCTATGAGATGGGTGCTATTATTATTATCTTCATTTTGCAGATGAGGAAACTCAACATCACAGAACTGTTAAGAGATTTGTACAGGATCATACAACTAAGTGTTTGAGGCAGATTTTGAATTCTGGTCTTCCTGGGCCAACTCTCTATCCATTACATAGCTTAGCTTCCTTTAGGTGACACTAAAACACTAAAGATGCTGAATCTAATAGCCACATGACCCAAAATTTATGTAACCTCTCTGTGATCCTTTCCTACTCTAGCTTTTTTTACAGATGGAGAAACTGAGGTAAACTGTATTAAATGACTTACCCAAGGTCACAAAGCTAGTAAGTGTTTGAAGCTACATTTGAACTGGAGAAGGCCAGACATTTATTCCATTTTGCCACCTAGCTGCCCCTGGAAAGTAGATTTTAATTATAATGCTTTACTTTTGAATAGAATTCAGTATGAGTCAGTCTATGGACAAAAACAAATGACTTTACATTATAGTAAGCTAATTTTTACCTTCATTGTAGGAGCCCCCAGGATAGTATTATATGAAAGATCCTAATTTTATGGTATTCACTTTGCTATGGAACTTCTACTATTCAAAAACTTTTACAAACTTTAATTTTTGTAGTGGTAAACTTTCTAATAAAACAAATATGGCTTAGCTTTTTCAGAAAGAGGAGAAAAACATGGGAAAAGATGAGACAGGAAGAAAATATGTTTTCTTCCTTTCCTTCCTTTTCTAATCGCCAACAATTCCTACTATTTTTATTAGTTTCCTAAAATATTTTCCTTATATTCCTGATTAGGTCTCAAAGGTTTTCTCTTAGATGATGTGTGAAGTTGGAAGTAAGGGGAAAATATCAAAATGTACCCCACTATACAAAACCATCTCAAAAATGGAATATATTTGAGAGAAAAATGTGGGACACTGTATCAAGTCATTGACCTAAGACAAATGCCCAAAAGTTCACTGAAAAATTTCTTATTTATAGGAGAATCCTGATATAATCAAGCCTCTCTGAAGGGATTATAACATTTTTACTATGGTTGGAAACTAAGGTTTTAAATCCAGAAATAAAGGATAGGAATATTGAGCTGAATAGCTTTATAGTAGATACAAAGAGATGAGGAGTTCAGGGCTGGAGTATCTGGGAGGGGCTGATGTGAGCATCATTCCATCCATCATTCATTGGGCTTGACTTCCTGGGAGAAGCATGTGATATTATGGAAGAAACTTCTAAGACAGAAGGGTACTCAAGATTTGATCACTGGGTCTTTCAGGGTCAGTCTGAGATAGCTCTCTTAGGCAAGTTCCCAAACAAACTCCAAAGACCCAACCCAAAACATTTAAAGTTATAAGGCCTTTGTCCTTCAGGGAGAAGAATAGGAGTGGGGTAATCTTGTAATATGTGAATTTGGGGGCATTTGTCTTGGGTCAATAATTTAAGGCAGTGCCCAGCATTTTCTCTGTAACCCCTTTAAGCATCTGTCTTTGGCCCATGAGTTGAGACAGTGTCTCCCCCCCCAACTTTCTCTATAAAGCCTTATATTTTAAATGATTAATTTCCATAGCCATATATTTTAATAAGTGGTAAAAGAGGGTGAACTTTGAAATTTCCAAGGTTCCCTCAATTTCCACTTCGCATAGTACCAATACATAGTATTGATTCTAAGACAGAAGGTAAGGGTTAAAAAAAAATTAAGTAGTCTTTCTGATTCATCACATATTTCCAGAAAATTTTACATCTTAGAACATTGATTAATTTAATAGGACTCAGTTCAATATTTACTGTTTTTTAAAAAATTATTTTCAGTTCTGAATTCTCTTCCCTCCTTCTATCCTATGCCACCACCCACTGAGAAGGCAAGGGATAAGATGTTCATTATACACCTGAAATCATGCATAATAACATTTCCACATTAACCATGTTACAAAAAGAAAAAAGAGGATGAAGAACAAAGAAAGTGAAAGAAAATATGCTTGTCTGCATTCAGAATTCATCACTTCTCTCCCTAAGACAGATAGCATTTTTCATCATGAGTCCTTTGGAGTGGTCATGGATCCATTGGATTGATCAGAGAGTGGCTAAGTCTTTCACAGGTGACTAGTTATGGAATTATTTTTACTGTATGCATTGTTTTCCTAGTTCTGCTCTTTTTACTTTGTATCAACTGACATTTTTCAGACACCATCTTGCTCATAATTTCTTACAGTATGATAATATTCCTTCACAATCATATACCATAGCTTGTTTAGTCATTCCCCTCAATAATGAGTATTCCCTCAATTTCTAATGCTAGATTATTACAAAAAGAACTATTCTGAATATTTTTATACATATTGGTCCTTTTTCTTTTTCTTTGCTCCCTTTGAGGGTATAGACATAGTCTTGGTACTGCTGAGTCAAAGGGTATAGTTTGATAGTCCTTTAGGCATAGTTCCAAGTTGTTCTCCAGAGTAGCTGAGCCAGTTCACAGCTCCACCAAGAGTCTTATTTTGTCATGTTAGTCAATCTTGATGGGTGTGAAGTGGTACTGTTTTAATTTGCATTTCTTTAAATATTTATTAATTATTAGTGATTGTGGGGATTTTATACATGGCCTGATAGCTTTGATTTCTTTTCCTGAAAACTGCATGTTCATATCCTTTGACCAATTTTTTAATTGGGTAATGATTCTCATTTTGTTTCTATGTACACATCAGTGTATGTGTGTGCATGCACTTCTATATGAGTGTGTTTTAAAAAAAAAACTTTGAGAAAGATAGTCAACATCTATTGGCATGATCTGGGTTTCAGTCTTACCAGCTGTGTGTGACTTTGAGAAAGGCACTTAGCTTCTGTGTGTTTTCTGCTCCTTATTTGTAATATGGAAAGTATAAGACATACTAATTACCTCACAGTGCAGATGTGGTTCATCAAATGGAATAATGTATGCAAAGTGCTCTATGATTATATTTGGCTGGATGTCAGAAAAGTAGGTACACCCACCATGCTTACATGTTGTGCCTCCACAGAGTCAGATGGCCTGAAGGTGGTCCTTAAACAACCAGGTCTTCTTGACTTGGGGCCAGGTCTGCAAATTGTGGTTGGTCAGGTGCTACAGGTTTGCACCCAGCATACATTTTTTCCATTGTCCTTTGGGTCAATTGCTAAGAAAACCCAGGAGGGATTATCAGCTGTGGGGAAAAAGAATGATTTCATGTGGCATCTGAGCTGGACTTAGAAGGAAAAGAAGCAGAAGGGAGTACATTCTGGGTATGTATCCTGTGTGAATTCCCAGAGGATATACTAGAGGCAGGGAGACTAGTTATGATGCTTTCACAATGGTCCAAATGAGAGGTGGCAACGAGAAGATGAATTTGAGAGATATTGTTAAGATAAAATCAACAGAGTTTGGCAACTTAATTTAATGTGGGTGATGAGTGAGAGAGAAAACTCAATTGAGTGCCTGGGAAAGAGAGTGAGACTGTTCACAGAAATAGGGAAATTGAAGGGACAACTTCTGGAGATGAGGTAGTGAAATGAACTCAGTTTCAAGTTGTTGAGTTTGAACTATTAGAGCAATATCCAAATGGAGGATTTTTCAGCTGTGTTGGGAGCAAGAGGAAGTTAAAGAAGGAACAGTTCTCTCCCTTTCTCCCCCCAAAGCCCCCATAGGAGTGAAAAAAATAGATAATACAAGGGCAACTAGATAATTCAGTAGATGGAGAGCTGGGCCTGGAGTTGGGAGGACCTGTGTTCAAATCTAGCTTCAGACACTTCCTAGCTGTGTGACCTTGGGCAAGTCACTTAAATCTGATGGCCTAGCCCTTGGCCTTCTGTCTTAGAAATGTTACTAAGAGAAAGTTAGTTTAAAAAAAATAAAGAATGAATAATGCACATTACATAGACAGTTTGAAACTTTACAACTTGTACTTTTATGTGTGTGGGTGTGTAAGCACTTATGTGAGTACATATGTGCAAGTATTTTTCCCCCCTGTAAAGGAGAATAGTTATTAGACTGAGAAAAATAACAAAAATAGATAGTGGTTAACTAAAAGTAAAGGTAACTATGATAAGAGAACACCTAACTGCTTCAATGAGTTCAACTCATCAACACCAGATAAATTTCAACTTAAAATACAGGGCAAACTGGTAAATGTGACTTCTGAGCTTTTTAGTGACTTGGAAAAGTCATAAATAACATTAAGGAAAAATAATGCTGGAAAAGGCAACTATCTTAATAAAAAAGAAAAGATGGGGACAGCTGGGTTGCTCAGTGGATTGAGAGCCAGGCCAAGAGATGGGAGGTCCTAAGTTCAAATCTGGCTTCAGACATTTCCTCACTTTGTAACCCTGGGCAAGTCCTATAATCCCCATTGCCTATCCCTTATCACTCTTCTGCCTTGGAACCAATACACAGTACTGATTTTAAGATGAAAGGTAATCGTTTAAAAAAAAAAGATGACGACACCTTTAAACTGTAAGTCAGTGAGCTTTACTTCATTTACTTCTGGCAATTTGTAGAACATATTATTAAAGGGAAAGATTGTAAATATTAGAAGGGGAAATAGTAATTACCAAGAACCTGAAATCATGCAGACTAAAACTTATTATTATTATTTTTTGGACTAGATTTTTAGGCTGTAAATCCTGTAGGTTTCAGCCAAGAAAATCATTTGACAAACTGTCTTATACTCTCCTTAGGACATGGAAATGGTTAAATGACTCAATCCAAAGAATAGTCATTATTGATGTCAGCTTGGTAAAGACGGGTTTAGTTTCCCAGAGAATTGTGCTTGTCATTTGTTTCAGTGTTTTGGATAAAGGCCTGCACAGCACATCTGTCCTATGAGTTAATGACATTAAAGTCAGAGAGTTTGCTTATATATTAAATGACAGGCCGAGGCTCTACAAAGCTTGCAACATTAGAATTATGGGTCTTCTCTGTATTTATCTAGGTTAAATTCCATTCCCTTATATCATTAGTTTTACTTCTGCTAAGTGAATGGATGAATGTACTCTACTCTCCAGATTTTTAAATAGTGAAGAGAAGGTTAGATAGAAGATGATATCTTTAGGAATTAGCAGAGTCAAATGAAATGTTTTGTAGAATAGGAACAACCTAAGATTGTTAGTGGGTAGCACAGAAGGAGCCAGAAAAGTGGGGGAGGCGGTGACTTAAAAATGGAGATAGTGGGAATATTTGATGAAATAAGTTCTCAAGATAGAAGACAGGAACTTTATTAAGTAAACTCTAGCTCATTCTTTTAGATTCAAGGCTACCACATCTATCCTTCAGGTAAAGGGATATTTACTTCAAAAATGTAGCAAAAACAAAGAATAAACATTTTCCCCAATACCCAGGGACATAATTCACCTCTTTTCCACTTTGGTCTCTGGGAAGAATAGGTTAATCTTAGCTCAATTTTTATACAGTAGTTGTCCTAACAAGTTCACATCCAAAGGCTGCCTCCCTGCTTGATAAATCCTTGTCTTGGGTTAGGATCCCAAAGGTCATTCCTTGGTTTTCAGCCTGTTGCTGGAAGCCTGACTGCAGCCCTGTATTCTGGAAGGCAGGGATGCTGTGTGGGGCTTGAGAGCATCAAAACTACACTGTCTGGAGACCTGTACCAGAATAATGGGATGCTGAGAGACCCTCAAGTTCCTTTGAACTCATGAGGTCATAGATTCAGCTTTCTTTACTAGTCACTGAATTACCCCCAAAACACTGAAGCAAAGAACAAATGGACAAAGGGGTCTTAGCTGAATCTGATAGGCTATTTTGAATGCCTCCATGGCCAATCAGAGAGCCTCATCTTTGTCACATGGTCAGCCAAGCAGAACCACTTACAGAATGTGTGTGCATGCTTTACTCTTTTTTGGAGACACTTCCATTCCAGGATAGCATGTCATGCTTTTCCCAAAAGCAGCTAGCTTCCTTCACATGGATAGATACTATCCGAGGTAATCTGCTCATATACTATATCTCCTCATTAGAGCAACAATACAGGAGTTAGCTTTAGTAACTCATCTTCCAAAACTGGAATAAGGACTAGAGAATAGAGATTATGAGGTATGGAGGAAAGGGTCCATGATTTATGGCCCTAATATGAGCATTCACATGGTGGAAAGATTGCTGCCTCTGGAGTCAAGAGGACTTGGTTTCAAATTCTGTTGTCATCTCTTATGTGATGATTTGATATTGGTTATCACTGAACCTCTCTGGGCCTTAGGATGTTCATATTATCAAAATTAAAAAAAACAATAATAATGGCGAGCTACACAAAATATAGAATCAAAACTGTTCAAAACTGTTTGGATACTTTTACTCACCAATCAGGTTCAAACTGTTCAGATACTTTTGATCGATGTAATCAAAAGTATCTTCAGTGATGAAGCAAAGCTCAAATGTGAACTTCCCTTCAGGGCCAGGTGCAAGGATGCTAAAGAGACTCTTATTTTAAACATAAAATATTTATTGAAATATATAAGGATAAATAAAGGATTTCTAATTCTAAGGGATTCTAAATCCACCCAAATAAACTCCCTGGTTCTGCAAGGAACCGCTTCTCCTCTGTTTCACAGACTACACTACTTCTCCCTGCTCTGACTAACCCAAATTTATACTATCTAAATAAAAACTACCACTATTATCCTCCTCATAAATCTTAACTTTGCCTTCAAATTATAAATTATATATACATATATATATAAATTATATAGCAAAGGCTAGCTGGTTGAGTCTCAACAAGAATCAAATTAGGACTCTGAGTCTCCAAACCAAAGACCAGGTTTTTCTTTGGTCTTCTCAGAGTTAAACAATCTGTAAAAACCACAACAGATATTCAATAGTGTTTCCCAAGTTGGGAAAGGAAGACACTGAGCTCCTTCAGATATTTCCCTCAAACAGAGAGAGAGGTGAAGATGTTACCTTCTCCAGCCCTGAGAGAGAGTCTCAGAGTGGGTGTCTCTGCCAACGGCTAGAGAGAGTAATTGACATAGAAAACAGGTTATAACTGTCACATCTGAAATTAACACACTCTCAGCTCTGCTTCAAACTCCAGTTCTTTTCTCAAGCAGCCACTTTACTTCTTATCCCTAAACTAATAAAACAATATTTATTTTCTACTATCATCCTTACAATATATAAAATGTAAGACTAGACTAGATGGAGGTACCTTCTAGCTCCATAATCCTGATTTTTGAAGGTAGTTATTATGTACCTTCTCTTTTTTATGCTAAACTTTTCCAGTTTCTATGATTCTCTTACATGGGTTGAAATCTTGGCTTTACCATTTATATTAATAATATTACTGCTAATTAATGTGATCTTGGGCAAGTCTTCTCACCTCTTTGGGATTTAGTTACCTCAATTGTGAATCAGGGGATTTAGAATCAAGTACCATGAAGGGATTATTCAATTTTGAATCTACTATTTTAGGATTTTCTGTAAAATATGAGTTAAAGTCATTTGCTGAGGGTAGTGGTGGTGGTTGTGTAACTGGGGATTTGAGCAGGAAGGAAGTTTGAAACAGCCACTTTAGGAGTCAGTCAGAGATAATTGCACATGTTATAGAGCTACTCTCCCAACTCCCACTTACACTGCTGATAAATCAGGTCTCTAGAGCAAGGAAAGTTTATGTCTTCTTTTAGAGATAGCATGTTTTCTAGTATACATTGCTCCTGAATCTTCATTGGTGTGCTTCCTGCTATGATTCTGGGTTGGTTATCAATTAACCAGGTCTAATTAACTTTTGTTGTTGTGCAGTTTGTTTCATTCCTCTTGTGACTCAGTTTGGGATTTTCTTTATGGTAAAGATGCTAGAGGGGTATGCCACTTCCTTCTCCAGTTCATTTTACAGATGAGGAAGCTGAGGCAAATAGGGTCAGATGACTTTCGCTGAGTTGTCTCTGTCCAAATTTGAACACAGGTCTTCCTGACTCCAGGCCTGGAGCTCTTTATCCACTGCACCACATTTCTGCCCTGTAATTACTTTTAGAAAAGGGTATTTTTCCATGGAGGTATATTTGATGCACCCATTCCCCCAGAAGTCTTGTGATACACTTTTACACCAGTATATGTCTGAGTGCAGGTGAAAGGGAGCTTAATCTTAAGGAATACATGTGGCAAAGGGTAATTCACAGATCCTAGAAATTCTTTTGCTGAAATCTTCAAGAGGCTTCCTTCAGATATGGGGTAGCTTTTCTCTCCGAGTGGTAGAACCTTGAATTTGCATTCAGACTATCCTTGTTTAGTAATTCAGATATTGCTGGAAGTTGATCCAGGGATGTTGCTACAAGATGTGAAAGCCTCTGGACCTCTGAAGTTCTTGAGGCTTCCTTTTATTGGAGTGGGGAGTTGGGGGGGGAGGGGAGAATGTACCTGAAGCCTGAGGCTCTGAACTGCCCTCCCCCCACATTCTTTCTCTGGAGTTTAGCCAGAATGCTTTCCTGAGTTTGTTCCAATCTCTACTGGGTTCTGTACTAGCTCCCGATTTGATTTGATTTAGGCTCCTTGTGGATTTATCGCATTTATTCATCCAATAGAAACACTCTGGAAGGACTTTTTTTGCACTTACTTTATAGTCATTGATTGATTTTTCACCCGTGTGAGGGCATGGCATTTTATCACTTCCTTTAGGTGGGTTGGGGGGTCACTTGAATGCTTTTAAAAAAATTGACTCCTAGGGGGCAGCTGGGTGGCTCAGTGGATTGAGAGTCAGGCCTAAAGGTCCTAGGTTCAACATCTTGCCTCAGACACTTCCTAGCTGTGTGACCCTAGGCAAGTCACTTGACTCCTATTGCCTAGCTCTTACCACTCTTCTGCCTTGGAACCAATACACAATACTGATTCTAAGACAGAAGGTAAATGTTTAAAAAAGAAAAGAAAAGGGGAACCTGGGTAGCTCAGTGGATTGAGAGCCAGGCCTAGAGATGGGAGGTCCTAGGTTCAAAGGTGACCTCAGATACTTCCTAGCTGTGTGACCCTGGGCAAGTCACTTAACCTCCATTGCCTAGCTCTTATCACTCTTCTGCCTTTGACTCCAAGACAGAAGGTGAGGGTTTAAAAAATAAAAGAAAAAAGAAAAGGAAAAGAAAAAGCTGACTTCCAGTTTTTATTAAGATTTAGAAGGCACTTCAAAGGTAACTAGCCCTCTCCTGGCTCTTCTGACTTTTGGATCTTTTCCATTATGACTCAACTGCTGCCCAACCCTGAAAGATCCCTTAGCCAAGCTGGCCCCCTTCCCCCTTTGGGGATTCCACCTGGGACCTTAGTTTGGGGGAGGGGCCCAGTGCAGACAATCTTAATTCCCCTCCTGGCTCTGCTTCTGACTTTCTAGAACTTTAGCACTGCTCCTCTCAGACTAGTACATTCTCTTGGGGGGGGGGGCGGGGGGGGGCGGGGGGGGGGTTCCCTCTTCTCCATTAGAATGTAAGCTCCTTGAGAGGGATGTCTTTCTGCTTATATTTCTATGTCTACCAAGCACTTAGCTTTGTGCTTGGCATAGTATTACTTAAATCTTCATTCCTCGCCTTGCCTAGTCCAATCCATACCAGACCAACAATTCCTGGCATGTTTCATTCATTATTTGCTTTCAGGTCTCCTATGAAGAGAGCCTATTACTTTTTAATAGGAGTTCCCAAATTTTAATCTACCGGTGCCCACCAAGTTCATGCATATATTTCAGGTAGTATGTGAACTTAAATGGGGAAAAAATTATATCACACATAATTACATTTAGCATTTCCTTCAATTATTTGATAACATTATTCTGAGAAAGGCTTCACAAGTTTTACCAGACTGGCCGTAGGATAGATTATTGAAAAGATAAAGAAATGCTGATATTGAGGACCCCATTTCCCTTTTGGATTGCTCTCTTCAGAAGTTTTTCTTTGTCTCACACCAATCTCCAACTTGCACTCATTACTTCTAGTCATTCTGGCTTGGGCCAAGAAGGCAGTTTGTCTTTCATATGACAGCCCTTCAGATACTTAAAGGCAGTCATTAGACACCTTTCATGCTTTCTGTACCTCTAGTGTTCTCTTTTCCATATTAAATGCCCCGTGTTCTTTCTGTTAATCCTCTTATGTTTTTTAGTCCTATCCTCATCCTATTTCTTGTCTTTCAGACAGAATCTAGCTTGTCTGACTCCTTCTTGAAACAGAGTGCCCAGAACCCAACACAATATTCCAGCCCAATATCATCTTCCTATTCAGTTAAGGGTTCATAGTCAGACCCCCTGATTTTCTATTTGCAATGTCTGTCCAAGATGCTGCTATTTAGTGGATCATCAGGGAGTTTTCTCTTTATTGTAGTATCTGTTATAAGAATTTTTATAACTTGAATATATGTAATATGTGGAAGACATTTTGAGGAAAAAAAATTTTTATTGAGTCAGTGATGATTTAAAAATCATCAAATGGTCACAGTTGGATCTTATATAAAGTCTTCTAAAAGTTTTAGTGCTGGTTTAAGCTATTAAAACTTGGACATATTGTATATTGTTTAAAAAAATTCTTACCTTCTTTTGTAGAATTTAAATTACGTATTGGCTCCAAAGTAGAAGAGTAGTAAGGGCTAGGCAAGTGGGCTTAAATAAATGACTTGTCTAGGGTCACATAGTTAGGAAATGACTGAGGTCACATTTGAAACCAGGACCTCTACCTCTCCAGGCCTGGCTCTCTATCCACTGAGCCCTTACAATGCATATTCTTTATACCACTTTACCTGTGAATATATGGTTTGCTGTTGAAAATTGTCTGCAAAAGCCTTTCTGCTTATTGTTATTGAGTACATATATGAACCTTCTCATGAAAGTTTTACTAAGGTAAAAAAGAAGGCAAATGGATTGGTAGTTGATCATGTTACTTCTTCTGAGGAGTAAAAGTTCTATACTCATGTTTCCCATAGAAACATAAAACAACAAGTATAATTCGTACAGAATAGGAAAGGATCTTAATTTACATTTCATTCATGTCTACATATCTTTATAGTTACTCCAAATATATACACATATCTTTGAGCTTTTTATTTTTCTGCAGTAATAGTGAACAGAGCTCTAATGGATTGAGAGCATCATAAGTTCTTTGGTTCAGGTCCCTATTGGTACATATTGCTTGTGCCAATCTGGGCAAATCACTCGCTCTCTCACTGTCCTAGGCAACTGATGCTGATCTGCATTTGTAGATAGATTCAATGAGTTTTTCAAACTAAGGATACTTTTGGATTACTACTAGTTTCTAGCATTGCCAATGTAGATTGATTCAGTTTGCTTCTTCTCATTCAGACCTTTGATTTCATTCCTTATTGAGTCTCTCCAAAATAGACTGTTTTGTGAAAGACAAGTACAAAGATAACTGATGTGGGAAGGGAGGGAGGAAATTTGTGGTTTCTCCCATTGGATTCTATCTTTAATAAGTATAATTAAGTAAAACAAATCCACACATTGTTGATACCTGAAAATGTTTCTCATTCTTTTTAGTCTATCACCTTTATGAGAAGTAGGTAGTGATACTTCATCATTACTTTTCTGAAATCATTATTAATTGCATTTTTGAAGTCTTTAAAAAAACTTTTTTGTTTCATTTCAGTTAAACATTTATTTTCTCTTTCACCTTTGTCTGTATCCCTCCTATCCTTCACCCCCCCCCCCCCCCATCCCCACTCCTCTACAGAAGTCTTTTGATATTATTTTCTTTGCATTGTTATGGTCATCATATAAATTGTTCTCTAGTTTTACATTTTCCTCTCATAAGTGGATCATACAAATTCTTCTAAAGGTATCTCTGACCTCCTTGATTATATACCTTGTAGGGCTATCTCTGGGTTAAGGGCTAGGTACAGTTTATTTATTTATTTAAAAAAAAAAAAACTTTTACCTTGGGCTTAGTATCATTTCTAAGACAGAAGAGTAGAAAGGCAATTGGCATTAAGTGACTGTCCAGGGTCATACAGATAGGAAGTATCTGAGGCTAGATTTGAACCCAGATCCTCCCAACTTCAGGCCTGGCACTTTTAATCTACTGTACTACCTCGCTGCCCCTCCAAGTAGTTAATGACATTTTTTGGTGTAATTCCAAATGATTTTCTGGAATACTCAGACCAATTCATAGCTGGACCAAAAAAAGCATTAATGTTGCCTGTCTTCTGATAGCTTTTTCAACATGGATTATTTTTGTCTTTTGTCATCATTAACAATCTAAAGAATATAATGTGAAACTTTTGCATTTTTCATATTGGTGAATTCTGGAGCATTCTTTCATGTATTTGATACCTTCCATTTTTAAATTTTGAAAACTATTCATAATGTAAAACTTTAAAAAGTGAATGTAAAAATTTTTTACATGTAATTGAGAAATATTTGACAAAATAAATAAAAATATATTAAAAAAAGAAAGCTATTCATATCCTTTGACTCTTGGTTTTATATATTTGTATCAGTTTGCTATATATCTTAGATATTAGGCTTTTATCAAATATATATGTTGTAAAGTTTTTCCGTACAAGTTAACTGCTTTTCTTCTATTTTTGTTTTTCAATTTCATACAATCAATATTTTCTGTTTCGATTTCTGTGATTATATAAATCTCAGTTTAGTTAATAATTCTTCCCCCAGCCATAGTAGAACCAAAGTACTTACTTTTATTTTTCTCTAGTTTTTTTTGTAAATCAACTTTTTGAAGTTAAGGCCATTTATTCTTTTGGAATTTATTTGTGGAATGTGGGTTAAGATGTTGTTTTAAACCTAATTTCTACTAGATTGCTTTTTCTAGTTTTTCAGAAGATTGATTTAAAGGAAAAAATGTGCTAACGAAATGGTTCAGCATCTCTGTCTACTATTTTGTGGTGTTTGTGTCCTTTTTTTCAACCAGATGTATGGAAATATTCCTCCAATCTCTATTCCCCTTTAACTGATCTTTCATCTGCCATGTTAATATTCCTTATGTATGAATGTAATCATGTTCCTCTGGGAGGGAATAGGGATACATTACAAGGCTTTTAACAACTAAAGGTCAGACTGGACTATAGAATCCAGTATCCAATTATCTTTCTCAGTTTACTATTTTGTGGCTCTTACTTTTCCAGCCATTTACTCTCCATTTTTATTGTCTTCTCCGATCTTTCAACTGTTTTAGCACCATCTTTAACTCAGGTGCCACCTCCTATATTAAGATTTTTCTGACTGCTACCATCCACTGTGGTAGATGAAAATGGTATGTCATCAAGTAGCTCTTTGCTTGGACCTCCCATTTGTTCTTACCATGTTATTCCTTATGTAATCCATGACCTAGCTCCCCCCACTCTAAGCTCATGTGTACTTAATTTAGTCTTGGTAGCTGCCTACATGTGCCTTTGGCTTTTGTTCTTATATAGTATCTTCCCTGGTAACTTTAGAATTTGGTTCATTTTGTCTCTACTAAGTGTCCCCCTGGGGAAAAGCAGATATATCCTGGCAAGGTATGTGTCTACATATGCCTGTCTAGAATAGATGTTTTCCCAGATTACATGTTGGCGTGATTTTCAATAATCATTTTCTTACATTTTTTCTATCCATGCTGTTTCCCTCCCTTCTACCCTACTTCCTTCCCCAAGACAGCAGGTAATATAATATAGGTTGTACATGTGCTATTATATAATACATATTTCCCTGTTTATCAAATTGTGAAAATAAGCACATATCGCTTAAGCTAGAGAATAATTCATAGAGGAAATAAAGTGAAGAATGGCATATTTTAATATGCATTCAGATTTGATCAATTGCTTTTATATTGATCAATATCCAACTTATTCCCTGCTTGCTCTATATGGATGCTCCTATAAACTGCTCTACTTGTGGTAAGAATTCTTAAATATTTTCCATATCTTAAATATCCTAAATAATTTAGGTACCCTACATATTTTAGGCATTACTTAGTTAATCATCGTATATAGTAATACAATTACTATAGCCTTTTTGTCATGGGCTCTTTGGAGTTGTTCTGGATCCTTGCATTATTTATTTAAGTCATTCACGGTTGATCACTGTACATTATTGCTAGTACTGTGGACAACATTCTCCTAGATCTGCTCACTTTACTTTTCATCACTTTTCCGTATGTTTTTCCAAGCTTGTTTGTGATCATCTGGTTTGTCATTTCTTAGGGTGCAATGGTATTCCATTACTATCAGTTTGAGGTCTATTGCTACTAATTGCTATAGATGGGTTTCTATAGATAACTTTGAAGCATAGTATATTCTGTTCTAGCTCTTTGTTTACTCTCTGTCTCTCTATTTTAAATGTGTTTCTTATAGACAGCATATTGTGGGATTCGGACTTTTAATCTACTCTGCTATCTTATTCTTATTCTGCTTCATGGGTGAGTTCAAACTGTTCACATTCACTGTTATGATTATTAATTCTGTGTTTCCGTCCATCTTATTTCCCCTGTTTTTCCTTCTCTTGCTCTCTTTCAGCTTTTTCCTATTCACAGATAGTTTTGTTTCTGACTAAGTTGCCCAGAATTCACCTTCACTTTTGTCTATTTCCCCCTCTGTCTTACTTCCTTTTAGGTTAGATGGGTTTCTATAGATAACTGAATGCAGATGTTATTCCTATTTGTGCCAATTCTGAGGAGAATAAGATTTAAGCTTTGTCTGCCATGCCCCCCATTTTCCCCTCTACTGTATTCTTGCTTCCTCATATGAGATAATTTACCCCCAATTTTCTCTCCTTTTCTCTATTCCCAGTGTATTCTTTGATTTTGTTTTGATTTGGCTTTTTAAAAACATCATCCCCTTATATCCAACTTATTCCCTGCTTGCTCTATATGGATGCTCCTATAAACTGTTCTACTTGTGGTAAGAATTCTTAAATATTTTCCATATCTTAAATATCCTAAATAATTTAGGTACCCTACATATTTTAGGCATTACTTAGTTAATCATCATATATAGTAATACAATTAGTTTAATCCCATTGTTTTCCTAGATTAAGTATCTTAAATATCCCAAGTATCTCTTATATCAGAGAAATCTACTATACTAATTAACACTTTCCCATATAGGAATGTGATAATTTTAATCCCATTGAGCCCCTCGAATTTTTTCTTTTTTTTTAATGCTTCTTAAGTGTCAAATTTGAATTTTCTTTTCAGCTCTGGTCACTTCATCAGGAATGCCTGGAAGTCCTCTATTTAATTAAGTGTTTATTTCTTTTCCTGGAGTATTATGCTCAGTTTTGCTGGGCAGATGATTTTTGGTTGTAGGCCTAGATCCTTTACCTTGCAGAATATTATATCCTTCTTCCAGTTCCTTAATGTAGAAGCTGCTAGGTCCTGTGCAATCCTGGCTATGGCTTTGCTGTATTCAATTTTTTTTCTGACTGCTTGCAGTATTTTCTCTGGGGCCTAGGGGTTCTGGAATTTGACCATAATAGTCCTGGGATTGTTAAATTTGGGATCTCTTTAAGGTGGAGGCAATTGGTGGATTCTTACAGTTTCTATTTTCCCCTTTTGTTCAAGAACATTAGAACAATTCTCCCTGATAGCTTCTTGCAGTATAGTGTCCAGGATCTTTTTTTGATCATGGTTTTCAGGCAGTCCAATGATTCTTAGCTTCTCTCTCCTGGATCAATTTTAAGTGTTGGTTATTTTCCTGGTGGGATATTTCAGATTTTCTTCCAATGTTTTCATTCTTTTAAATTTCTTTTGTTTTCTCCCGTCTATGGGATCATTAGTTTTCATTTATCCAAATCTAATTTTTAGGGTGCCATTTTTTTGTTTGAGACTTTGTACTTACTTTTTTAAAAGTTATTTTCTTGTTTGACATTTTGTACTTTCTTTTTTCAGGGATGTTTTCTTCAGTGAGTTTTTTCTCTAAGCTGTTGACTGTTTTCTCTCATCCCCCCCCCCCCCCCCCCCCCAATTTATCTTCTAAGTTTCTTATTTGTTTTTTGACTCTCTTTTGGAGCTATTCCAGGAGTTCATTTTGGGACTGATGTCCTTTTACATTTGAATTTGCAGGTTCACACATTTCCATGTTGATATTACAGTCCTCTTCTGAGTTTGCATTTTGGTTTTCCCTTTTGCTGAAATAGCTTTCCAGAGTAAGGCTTTTTCTTTGTCTTTTATTCATTTTAGGGAACTTTTTCATATTTTTGCCTCTTATATTGAGGCTCAGCTCTATTTGTGTGATGGAGGTTGTACTGTCCCTATATTCCCCTGGGTGCCAAGTGCAGTGGATTTAGCTGCTTGCACTTGGTCAGTCCTCAAGCTCCTCAGCATGTGTTTCAATCAGTAAGTATTTATTAAGTTCCTACTATGTATCAGGTACTGTGCTAGATAGGCTGGATACAAGTACAAAGAATGAAACATTCCTACTTTTAAGCTAGCTAAAGGCAGGTAGGTGGCACAGTACAAATAATCTGGAGTTTGGAAGACTAGAGTTCAAATCCAGCTTTAGATAGCTGTGTGAATCTGGTCTAGTCAGTCTCTGCCTTACTCAGTTTCTCCATCTTTAAGTTGGGGAATATAACAGGGTTGTTGTAAGGATAAAATGAGATAATATTTGTAAAGTGTTTTACAAATGCAGCTATTAATTTGTAATGAACATGCATCCAAATGGGAGAAACAAGTCCATATAAAAGTATATATAGACCATAAAGTTAATACATATATGTATATGTACATATATATGTAGAAAGTAGTTAAATACAAGGTATAATAGGAGGAAGGGTATTAGTAATTGGGTTGGATCAAAAAGGGCTTCATGCAAAAGATGGCGCCTGAACTGCAAATTAAAGAAAGAGAGGGACTCTGAGATGGAGGTAAGAAGTGAGCGCAGCCTGGACAAAGGTAGAGATAGGAGATAGTGTTCTGATTGAGCAGAGAGAAAAGGCTAGTTTGACTAGATTTTAGTGGGAAGGGAAAGCAATGAGAAAGATAAGTGGAGGCCAGGTTCTGTAGGGTTCTTAAAAGTAAACAAAAGTTTATATACTTGATCTTGGAGGAAACAGGAAGCCATTGGAATTGGTTTGAGAAGGATGGTCAGATCTGGGCTTAAGGAAAATTACTTTTCATATCTGTTTTTGCACCTCTAATCCATAACTTGATGACTTGCATATGGTAAATGCTTAATGTTTATTGGCAGAACATGAATATTTCATTTTCAAATGAGCAGAATATGTGTGTGTATATGATGTTTACTTTAGTTTTAATGGGAGAATATGGAATAAATATTTGAAAAATGCCTAATAAGCATTGCTAATTTTAAATTTCTATGATTTTGCTGTATCATGGGTATAGCACTTGGTATGCTTTTATAAATACTCCTTCAGTGATGGGCTCATATAAAAATTTAAGTACCTAAATTTGATATTCAATATTATATGACAACATTTCATTTTTTTATATTTTCTGGACTTCTTGAAACCACATCTGGTTTCAAGATTATAAGAAAAGGTATTCATGGGCAAATAGAACTGGACCTTCTGTCCTTTATGTTTTTCAAGTCAAATAGTATATTATTTTCTTTTACTATTCTAGTCCTAGATTGTGCTAAGGAAGCCTGAGGAGAGTAGAAGAGTGTTTTTAAATTACCTGCTTAAAATCCAGTAGCATGTGGTAGCTGATGCCAAGGTTCCTATTCAAATGTTTTCTTATCAGACCCTCTCATTCTAAATGAATTGCTCGCTATTACTGCTTAAGGATGGTGTAATTTTCTGTAGTCATCATGATCTTGGTTCAACTTTTGGTTAATTTACTTCAAGTAATGAGGTTGGAAGGGTGGGGAAGGGAACTTTAATGGTGACTAATGAAAGGCTTGTCAGAAGTAGCAAGTATATCAGTTTCGTTATATGATATTGATAGAGTTTTAGGATTGAATGTAACTAGAATAAAAACATCTTTAAAAAGAATCCCCTTGAATTAAGAATTTTGCCATGAACTGTTAGTTAAGGTCTATTTCAACAATCTAATTCAATTCACTAAACATTTATTAAGCACCTACTATGTGCCCAAGCACTGTGCTAAGTGCTAGGGATCCAAAAAGAGGCAAGACAGTCCCTTGCCCTCTAAGAACATAGTCTACTGGAAAGTGTGTGTGGAACAAGATGCAAACAAATATACACAAAAGCATGCTAATTAGGATCAGGATAAATAGAAAGGCACAGAATTAAGAGGGGTTTGGGGAAGGCTTTTTAGGAGGTGGCATTTTAGTTGGAAAAACGAAAAGTCAGGGAGGTCAGCCCTTGAATCAGGGTAAGCAGAGAGCATTCCAAGTATAGGGGACCAAAGAACTTGTCCAGAGCCAAAAGACAGGGGTCTTGTTTATGGAACAGTCAGGAGGCCAGTGCCCCTAGAGCTAAAAGTACAGTGTGGGGGAGTAAAATAAGTAAGAGCAAGACAGGAAAGGTAGGAAGGGGCTAGATTATGAAGGGCTCCGTAACAGTAGTAAGCTAGCATTTATAATAGGTTTAGGATTTGCAAAGTGTTTTTTTACATGTTAAAAACTCATTTGATCCCTGTGAAGTGGGTGCCAATTATTGTGCCTATTTTAAGGAGAGGAAACGAAGGCTGAGAAGTGACTTGCTCAAGATCACTCAACTGGTGTTTATCTTTTCAAAAAGAGATTAACACCCAGGACCTTAAATCCCAGTTGGAAGGACTTGCTGAGTTTTTTCCTCCCTTAATCTATCTAGCCCGGTATAATTTGATTCAAGAAATCTTCAGTTTCTACCAAATTACTCTCTAACATGAATCTATTTAGGAAAGCTCGCGCATCAGTCTTGCAGCGCCCTTCATGGATGATTAACTTCATTAAAAACTTCGTGCAAGCCCTGCCTCGAGTCGGGGCGTTCAGTTGCCAGGCACTCCAGCACTTGCAATTAGACAGACAAAGCTGAGCGTGCAGGCAGGCGAGCGGCCTCCCGGCCTCTCCTCGCCCGCCCAGCCTTCATTCCCAGCCCCCGGGCTTCTGCTTGGGCTGGGTTGCGGCGCCCTCGCGGGCACTCTTCCCGCAGGGCACACTAGAGCCTCGGAAATGGAGCGCCACCATTCCGCCGGCCTCAGACGGAGACCGGGAGCGGAACTCGTGTGGCTTCTGACCGCCTGCGGCCGCGGGACAAGCGGGGTGGGGCGGAGAGGGCCTGGAGCCGAGCTGTGTCCGGGGGGGCCTGGTGGCCGTCCCACCCGCCAGCCATAGAGGAGTCTGGAGGCTGGAGCTCCAGCCAACCTTGGAGGACCAGAGATAGTGGAAGGCTGTTGAGACGGCGGCCTGAGGATAGTGGAGGAGGAGGAGGCGGCAGCGAGGAGGCTGTAGGGGTGAAGGGGGCGGCACCGTCTTGTGATAGACCGATGGGAAAGCTCCAGCCCCTCCAACAAGCGGGAGTCCTGACTCCAGGGGAGTCCGCAGTTTCCTCCATTTTGGTTGATGGAGGCGGGGAGGAGCTCCTTGATCTCTCACCTCCCTCTCCAGCCCCTCTTGCCTCTTCCAGCCCCTCACCTCTTCATGCTCGAGGCAGGGGATGCTCCCACAGTGAAAGGACGGATCCAGGCTAGGACTTAGTAGGACAGGGTGCTTTAGCCCCACTTGGTTTGGTTTTGAATTGGTCCCAAGTTCCCACAGCAGCTTCCGACAAAATGGAGGACGGCGTCTCCTCCTCCTGCAGCCATGACAAGGGGGAGGGAAGGGGGGGTATTGCCCATGGGGGGACGGGGGTAGAAAGAGTGGGGCACCCCTTCCTTCAAAAGGCTTTAAGAGTTCCCCTACCCCTGCCTTTTAGCTTGGCATCCCGCTGTCAGCTCCTGCCCACTTTTTGCCTCTTTTCCAGGGGAGTGAGGGACACTGGAGTGGGGGGTGGGGAAGAGTGTTTGGGGGCATCTGGGCTTCTTGGTGTCTTTCCCCAGTTATTCCTGCAGGGAGAGTTCTTTAGCTTCTGCAATTGCTGCACAAGATTGAGTGCCCAGGCCTGGGTGAGGAGAGAATGTCCCATTATCCCCATTCCCATTTACTTTAGCTTCTATTTTACCCCCTGGTTCCCCCAGGCAGCAACCACTAACTGGTGGTAGTGGGCAACCTAATTCACATTTGCCTTAACCAGAAAGATCAAGCGGGGGAGGGGGGGTTTGGGGTGGGGAGAGAATGGGGGAGGGGGGTTGAAGGGAAAGGGGGAGGATTGGAAGGGGGGTTGTGGGTGTGGCCAAAATTTGACAGACAACCTTTTGGACCACCCCGCCGAGGCGGGACGGTGAAAGATAGCCCTGTTGGCCAATCGATGCGTTCTAAACACCCCCGCCCGTGTCTCCCGGCAGCCAGTCCGCGTCCGGGTAGGTGGAGCCTCGTGGGGCTCGGTTGTGCCGCCTCCTCCTCGCCAGCGCTTAGCCCGGGACTGGACCGAGTGGAGTTGTGCGTGTTACCGAAGGGGGGGTGGGCGGGGGAGGGGAGGTTCGTTCCGTGAAGCCGCAGCCAGAACCGGTGAGGATTATCCCCCACTCTTTCCCCTGCTCGGGTCCGCCGATGGTGGGGGTGGCTGGGGGCAGCACTGCCTCTGGAGGAGGTGACTGGGGAGGCGGAGACGGGTGAGAGGAGCCACCGAAGGAGCCTCCCACCTCCTCGGGCTTGGTACCCCGTAGTGCGGCGCAGCGGCCGCGCAGGGCCTCGGGGGCTGCCCTGGGCTCCCTCCCTCCTCTTGGGTCCGAGGCGTTTTTCTGTGCTCGGCCCGGCTCTACCCGACTGACTGAGGCGGAGCGAGGGGCAGGGCCGGGCCGCCGGCTGGGAGACGAGGCCGCGGAGGGGGCCGCCCCGCGGGCTTGGCAGTCGGGGCGTTCGGAGGCCGGGGTATTTTTCCTCTCGGTCTCTGCTTCTGAGGGGGGAGGCGTCGCTGAGGGAGCTGGAGGGGGGCGGCGGCGGCGAGGAGTAGTGCGTCTCCCGCCCGGGGCTAGCTGCTGCCGCCGCTGTCCCCCCCGAGTTATTTGGGGGCTGCCCTCTCCTCCCGGCGAGTCCATTCCTCGGTCCCCCGCCGTCCCTGGCGCTGCCCTGCGCGGCTCCAGAGCCTCCCGTATTGTTTGCCTGGGTCTCTAATGGCGGACGGGGAGGCAGCGCTGCCGGCCGCCGACTGCAGGGGGGGCCAACCCCAGGCCCGGGGCAACTGCTTGGGGCAGATAGGTAGATCGGGACTCGGCAATGACGTGATCTGTCCGGGAGTGCGGACCGGGCGTCTGGATTAGAGTGGAAAGGGGAGGCCGGCCGGCCACCCTTCGGAGGGAACATCCTCTCTCTCCTGGCGTCGAGGCTCTCGTTTCTCCCTCTGCTAGGAGAGGGCGCGGATGCGTGGTGACCGAAGTCGCCTCCCTCTTCCCATCGACCTCCCATTCCGCTGTACCGGTGCAGGGGTCTGGGGCGGCCCTCGGGGATATTAGGGGGGGAAATTAAGGCCCGACCTCTTCCACCCCCCCTCCACTGGGACTGGGGGACGTGGACTTGGGACAGGGGCCTTCTTGATTCCACTTGATCCTCCTTCAAAATAATTTCTCTGTTCTCTTAGGACCAAGAATCGCCTCCAACCCCTCTCTGGTGCAGCTTTGGCCAAAACTACGGAGGAGTGTCCCCCATTGTGAGTCTTTATTTGTCTTCTTTAGCGGGCCTAGCCCCGGGGTGAGGGGGGTGTAAACCTCTGGGATTCGCCGCCGGTCTCTGTTGTCTTGAAGAGGAGGAGCCATTGCTCGGGTGGCAGCTGCCCCCGGGGCGAAGACCCAGGACTGGCTGGGAGCGTGGCGGGGGTGGGCGCTGTTTCTCTGCCGCCGCAGACGCAGCTCCTGTGGCCTGGATCTCTAGCCGGAGCTCCCCGACGACGGGCTGCAGCTGCTCACGTTACCCGGGGGTGGGGGTGGAGGGGTACGAGGAGGGCATCTTTCTGGTGCCCCCTAGAGTTTCCAGGTGGGAACCCCAGCCGAATTCATATGGAATGCAGAGAGGTCTTTAGGCATCTCTCCTACCCGTTTCTCATAGAGAATACGCCAAAGAGATTAAAAAAATAAAAACGGATTGATTTTTAATTTGGTGTTTAGGTTGTTTAAAAATGGATGTTTTATCATCTGATGGGTGATGAGATGATTTATAAAGCTTTTGAGATTGGGTACTGGGAGCATCTGTTCTTTTACAGGCCTAGAGTGCTAAACAGACCAATGTCCCTTATTTGCCTTGATTTACCAAAATCGGGATTGGCTGTTAGATATATTATTGTCTTGATTACTAGTTAAATGAGAAATAGAACGTAATTGTTTAAATTTGTTGTTTATAAGTTTTTTTCTTTTCCTTGCAACTACGATTTGCAGATTATAAAGTAGTTCTGTGACAAAAGTTAATACTGTATCTCCGACTATGTATTTTGGGAAACCGTGGAATTTTGTGTAATTGGGATTTATAGGACTCGCTAGGGGCGCTGCATCAGTTTTGAAGGTTATTGCATAAATATGCAGTAAACAACAAATGCTCAAGAAAAGTTAATCACATCCAACCCAAGGCTACTGAAGTATGGAAATTTAGTATGTAGTGTTTCTGAGAATGGAGAGATGTATAATTGCATTTAAAAGGAAAAAACTAGAGGTGAAATATGGCTTCCAAACTCGTCTAGCAATTTTTAAAAAAGGTAAGGGTAATAACTAATTTTGATTTTCTTTCATTGAAATTAAAAGATCTGTAAATACCTTTTAGAATACTGGATTTATTAATAAACTTATCAGTAGATGAAAATGTTAACATAAAAAAATACCAATACAGAACAAATTACTTCAAACTGTCTTTTCAACACCTTTTTTTGATGTGACATTGTATCTTGACTAGGTGATTATTGTTTAGTAGATATTTTCCCCACTTGTTTTGTTTTTAGAGTTACTTTAAAACATAAGGGGAGGGAAAAGACATTACTTGAATACAAATTAAGAACTCTTGAGTAGGACTTTGAAAGAATGAAAGTTAATTTTTTTAGTTCCTTTGTAATGTGACTAGCTTTATCTTTTTGAGGGTGATACTATAGGTAATACAAAAATATTAATTATACTAACATGCATTTAAGATTTTAAGGTTTGCAAAGTGCTTTATATATGATTTTTCATTTGATCAAAGATCCTGTCAGATAGGTGATGTTGATATTTCTGTTTTACAGATGAAGAAATTGAACTTCAGAGGCTAAGTGACTTGCCTAGGGACACCCAGCTATTTTCTGAAGTGAGATTTAAAACTAGATCTTATGACTCCAAGTCTGTCAATCTTCCACTATACTACCTAGCTGTTTATTTGAATACTTTTTTAAAAGTAGAATTGCCTTTATGACTATCTAAGCCAATATCAAAATTTTCTTTTCTAGCATTTTAGAATTTCAGATTAATTGCCTTGAATAATCAACAAAATAACTAATTGATTTAGAGTTAAGAACCCCTGATATATGATTTCCTCTTTTTTGTATTCTTTAGAAATGATTGGGAAACATTCTTAGAGGGTTGGGTATGTAGTGTTTGAACTGAAATCTTTTCCTGGGCACTCCTGGTCTAGCTTTCTTTGCCTTGGATTGTCCTGTATGCCCATCTTTTAATTAGGCCAACTGGATCACTGTTAATTTTCCCTAAGAGGCCTCCTTGGAAAGAATTTCTATTTTATTTGATCCTCTAAGCTTTTTGCACTTTTTAATTAGGTACTTTTAACACATTGAAATTTATATTGCTTTTTTTGCTTGTGCATTTTTCTTAGAACTCCTTAGTTAGCCTTCAAGGCAGAGATTCTGTCTTTTGTAGCTCCCTCAAATGATAACCAGACATTGTACTATTAGGTACTTACTAAATGTAGGGTGATATCTGGAAGCCAGATAATTCAAGTAAAAGTTCTAATGTGAAGCATTCAGCTTAGAAGGAAATTACTTTCTATATAACTTAATCTTTAATTTATATTCTCTTATTCAGGTTGGTGCATTTTGTTATAGTCTGTGTGGGCATGGAATCCTAGGAGTTTAGAGCTTCAAGAGACATTTGAGACTTAGGGTAACGCCCTCTGTTTGCAGAGAAGGAAACAGGCTCAGGTCAGTGAAATAGTACTCATAGACAATTAATGGCATAACTGACACTAATCTAGATACCCTGATGGTTAGTCTACACCTGTTTCTTCTATACTATGCTGTCTCCTATGGTATAAATGTCTAATGAAAAAACCCCAAATCTCTAGTTTTCCTCATGAAATAACAAGTCAGTGAAAATTAAAAGTAATATTTTCAAGAACATAGAGATTCGAATTTAAATTTCAGTTAATTAAGGTACAAAAAGAATCTTTGACTAGAATAGAATAAAATAAAATTTTAAGATATATAAATGGCTTCTTTTTTTAAAATAAGACTGGGTTTATTTCTATGATAGTGTAAAAGTTGAGATTATTGGGATCTATTTTTATGGAATGGGTTAACATTCCCTATGTGAGTGTTAATGTTAAAATATTTCTGAAAATAATTTTAAACTAAATTAGTTTTTGGAAATGTCAAAACATTAATAAGCTGTTGAGGTTTCCTGGTACATGTCATCATGCCACTTTGTATTTATATCATTACTGAAGGTTGTTTCTGAAGATTTGTGAAGCTTTGCCAAAATGTTAAAAGATTAGTTCTTCCCATTTCAGATGTTAACTGGGATGATTTTCTCATAGAGCAAGGTTCTTAATTTATTTTTATTGACTTCTTTGACAGATTAATGAAGCCTATACACAATGCTTTTACATGCAAAAAAATAAAATATACAAGGTTAAAAAAGAAATTGTTGATAATGAAATGTAGTTATTAGAATATTTTAAATAAAATTAATGGATCACATATTAAGAACCATATTTTTTTTTAAACTCATACCTTCCATTTTGGAATCAATACTGTGTATTGGTTCCAAGGCAGAAGAGTGTTAAGGGCTAGGCAATGGGGGTCAAGTGACTTGCCCAGGGTCACACACCTGGGAAGTGTCTGAGGCCAGATTTGAACCTAGGACCTCCCAGCTCTAGGCCTGGCTCTCAATCCACTGAGCTACCCAGCTGCCCACAAGAACCATTTTTAAGAGGGTCTGGCTTTTGTCCTTGTTTTCTTAATTGATTCCAAGTATAAGTTTGTCTGAAATTTAAACTTGTGCCAATTTAAACTTTTTTATACTTGGGAGTTTTTTATGCTTCATAAAAAATGAAATCATTTAAACTAATAATTCAAGCAAGTTCTGCAATAGCAACTGAATGTGAGGGATAGCCAAGAGTAAAGCTTAATGGATAGGATAAGTTGAATTTAGTTTTTTTTAAGCAGGTGGAAAAGACAGTAGTCTATTTACTAGTCCAAGTGGTGAATTAAATATTTTCTAATCATATTTGTATTGGTTAAGAAAAATATTTTTAAGCATCTAAGTCAGGTAAGAGGTATTTTGATTTGATATCAATGGGCTACTGATAAAAGGCTGAAGATTTAACTCTCTAGGCCAGTTAACTAAAATGAGACTTATTTTATATGTAGATTGAGGCCATTATCTTCATTTTATATGCTCATGTTGAATATAGCCTTGTCTTGCTCTACCAGCTTATGTTCTTCTTAAGCCTTATTGTTATTAGCATTGTAGATTTTCTGTTGTATTTTTCTCCTTTGACTGATGATAAAATATATGCATTTATGAGAGATTGGAGGGTGGTTTTGTCTTGAAATAAATCAGATTTTTTGAGAAATGAAAGTCTGTTAATCTAGTTTGACCAGTGTTATAACTCAAATTATGAGGTTGATTGTAGTTTAGTAACTTTATTAAATAAAAGTAGTAGTAAAGAGAGGGCAAAGTAGGAGAGAGAGAGATACTTAGCTTTCTAAACGATGATTGCCATTTATGGGCCTCTGATAAGGGTTCATTCTGCTCTTCATAATCATGTCAAAGGCTCCAAAGACCTCCTGGTCTCCACTTACAAATTCTTTTCTCCACCCACTCTCACATCTCAGAAACCAATCATAGTTTCTTAATTTGGGGGGCAGGGGTAGGGGGTTCAGTGCCTGTGGAATCAGTTTCCTGTCTTGTTGGTACTTGGGTTCTTTAACTTCCTCTCTTTGAGGGCTTGTACCTGAATTTATGCCTGAATTTACTCAGTGGTATTTGACCTCTAGGTCATTGAGAGATGATGTTCTAAAAAAAGCAACACTGGAGAGAAATTTGCTTCTGACATCAAACATTATTAGCTAATGAATCCCCCCTTCAACATTCATAAGTGGTTGCTTTGTTTCTAGCTTGAGCATATTTAGTAATAAAGAACTCTTTTCTGTAAAGGCCACCTATAATGTTTTCAGATGTCTTTATTTGTGAGGAAGGTCTGAGGTTGAAATCCAGATCTGTTGCGTCACTTCTTGGGCTCTAATAATAGAAGTAAAGAGAGATAATTTGTGTTCTTTGTGAGATTACATGAGAAATATTGGGCTTAATTTATGACTAACATTTTTTTAGTCAATACTAAGCTAGAATACCTCTAGAGGAGAGTAGAAATAGAGTAATTAGATGGTATTGAAGGTGTTAAAATGAAAGCTGTGTACCTAACCACTTGATGATGATAAAGGAAAGGATTCATGTTTCACATTGGGCAAGATGGTCTGCAAAGTCACTTTAACTAGGAGTTTGACCTTTGTAAGGGCTGATCAGTTTTTACTATTCTACTGAACTTATGTTCTTATCCAGCCATTTGACAAATACATTATTTTCTCATTGGAGAATTGGTTAAGGGTCTATGATTTAGTCACTACTTTATAAAACAACTCAATGTATTTTTTATTTGAATGTCATCTGCCCCAAAATAGCACTTTAATATTGACCTCATCTCTAGTTCTCTAACATTTATTATCCTTTGGCATTTCTAATAAACATTTTAACTCAGGATAGAATGACATTTAAAAACATTTAAGATGTCTTTAAATATAACAATTTTTATTCTATTTTTTAACATTGCCAAAATTTCTCCCAATTTTTCTCCTTTTCATCCTACTAGAGCCAACATTCCACATAACAAAGGAAAGAAAAAAGAAGAGCTTAGCAAACTTACTTATTCACTGAAAACTAATCTGAAAACAATGTCTCAGAGCTATGGGCCTTCCACCTTTTCCGAGGGGTAGGGCAAAGGTGACTTCCCACAAATCCATGTTTGTAATTTTTCATCATTCATGGTTTTATTTTTAACATTCATTTAAAAATTTTGGGGGTTTCTGAATTTTATCCCTGTCTTCCTCCCCTCCCTCATCTGTGGCAAAGACAAAAAATGTGATATCAGTTACATGTGTTTAAGTCAGCTAGGTGGTAACTCTTAGCTGTGTGTGACCCTGGGTGAGTTTCTTAACCCCATTTGCCTAGCCCTAACTGCTCTAATATCTTGGAACCAATATCTAAGAAGTTAATGAAAAAATTATACATGCAACATTCATTTTTGATTTGTGGTCATTCTTTTGACATTAATATACTCATGTGTATAGTTTTCTTGTATTAATTTATTTTACTCTGCATCAGATCTTTATATTTCTGTATTTTCATAGCAATCATTACATTCATGTACTATAATTTATTTTGTTATTCCTCAACTAGTTGGTATCTGCTTTGCTTCTAGTTCTTTATTATCACAGAAAAGTGTTGCTATAAATATTTTGTTGTATATAACTTTCCTCTTTGGGTTTATAAGCTTACTTGGAAAATCAGGCCATGAAAAGGTATTTATTAAGCTCCTCCTATGTGTCAGTTCTGCTTATATAAAGACAAAAGACATTCCCTGCCCTCAAGGAGTTCATATTCTAATGGGAGAGGCAACAAACATACAGATAATTAACAACAACAAAAAACTATCTACAGGTTAAATGGGGGAAAATAGACAGTTAAAGAAACTTGAATGAAAATATAATGACAAAATCTCCCTGTAGAATGTGGGATTTTAGTTTGGTCAAAAGGTGTAGGCATTTTAGCAATTTATATAATTCCAAATTACTTTCCAAAATCTGATTCCTAGTTCTACCCTACAATGCATCGGTGTTCTTGGTTTTCCTACAATTTCTCAAACTGTGACTATTCCAGTATTTTGTCATCTTATACAATTTGTTGGGTTGTGAGATAGAACTCCAGCATTATTTTAATTTGCATTTCTCTATTGATTTGGAGGCTATTCATTTGTGATTCTTTTGAAAACTTCATATTCTTGGTCCATTTATCTATGAGAAAATGGTTTTGATATTAAATGCACCTATTGTCCTTAATGTTAATAAAACCCTTACTTAAAAATACAAATAATTTTTTCAAATTTTACTTTAAAATTAACATTAATTTTACTCCAGGTTATCAAGAATGATTTTTATTATACTTAGATGGGGAGCAAGTTAATTGAAATTAATGTCTAAGATGAAGATTTAATTTTAAATCTGGATATCTATCAATAACAGAGTTGAACATATCCAGATTTTGTGTTGTAATTCTTAAGTGGAATGTTTGCCCTGTCTTACTGTATTAAATTCTTTCAGACCAAACATACCTATAAGCTAGTTTTTTACTACCTTATCTAAATGACCCCACCTTGTACCTTGCTGGAGGAGATTGAAGGTATCTAATAGGAGTTTTTAATCTCTGAAACCAATCTCCTTTCCTTCAGGTTTAAGGATGAAATGGCAGATTCTTAGAGGATCTAATTCTGTTCACTCACTCACCTCACTTTTTCCACTCCTACTTGGAAACTTGTAAATGTCTACCTAATTATTTTGACCCATTATCCTTTATCTTTTCTTTTCAGTGATAGAGTAATCTACAATTAATAGTTTTTCCTCCTAAACTAGATTCTCAACTCCACAAATTCTTGTCTTTTAGAAAGTGCTTTTGCTAAGCCACCAATAATCTATCGGCCAAATATTCCATATGTTCATCCATAACCTTTTAGCATCAGTTAACACTACCGTTGATATTCTTACATTTCATAACATGTTCTTTTCTGAATTTTCTTACACTTCTCTGACTCTTTTGGGTTCTTGGGGGATATATTTCCCTTTATACCCTGGTTCTGGCACTTTATCTTTTCTTTATACATGATGTTATCCACTATTATGACCTTATTTGTCAATTTTATGTCCTGTATTTAGAATACCTAAGTTCAAATCTGGACTTTACCTACTGCCTTTAAAGACTTTGGGCCTCAATTTCCTTGTCTCTGAAATGAGATGGGTTGGCAGTGAATAGCCTTGAAATTCCTTCTTTCTTTAAATCTGACACACATCTGACATTACACCCAAAACTTTGCTCCTGTGTCTGCTGGTGGTGGTGCTTTGGTGTGAAGTAAGGAAGACCTTAGTTCAAAATCCAGTCTTAAATGCTTTGTAGCTGTGTAACCCTGGGCAAGTCACCCTGTCTACTTCAGTTTTCTCACCTGTAAAATGGGCATGATAATAATATCCATTTTACTTGTTTATTGTAAGCTTAGCACATTGCCTGTAGGTATAGCTAGGTGGTTTCACAGATAAGGAAAAAATGCTCCAAGTCACTAACAATAATCGAATTGCTCAGATGTGTATGAAATGGAACTTATGTTTATTATTTTACGTGCTGATTAAATTTAATATTTTAGGAACAAAATTGCCCTGATTTTCTATATCTTCTGAACATTATCTATAATGTTTGTATATATTTTAAAATGTTTTGTTGACAACAAATCCATCCTTCCCTTGTTCAAACAAGCATAGTTAAGCAAAACTATACTTTTGTTGTTCCTGAAAATGACCACTCAGTCATCATTTTGAAATACGTTTATGTGTTCTCAAGTCTTTCAAAGTTGCATTTCTTTACTTCGTGGTCATATATTCTGTATCTAAACATTTCCCTCTGCATCAGTTCATGTAAATCTTCCGAAATTTTTCTATCCTGTTATTTTCAGAATTCTCCAATGGATGACCAGCCACTTGGTTTTCATTTTTTTTTTTGTTACAACAAATAGTGTTAATATCAACATCTTAGTGGAACCTCAAAGTTGTTAAAATTTGCAATTCAATTATTGTTAGTGACTTGACTTGGAGCATTTTTTTCTCATAGTTGTTGATAGCTTAGCTCTTCAGATCCTTTGTTCATCTATCTGCTTAGCAATGGCTTATATTTTGTCAATTCTATAATACCTTTAGATACAATGTATTTGAGATGTACTGCAAAAGTTGCTTTACAAAAACATTTTCAATTTAATCAGAACTACTCTTCTCTATCTGTGGTTAGTCTAGAATTGGCCTCTCATTCATAATTATGAAAGTTCTCCTTATGTATTTAGGTCATATAGCCATTTGAAGTTTATTGTGACCTAGAATATGTGAATATGTATAGATGTTGCTTATCTAATTTCTGCCAAACTGCTTTCTAATTTTTGTAGCATTTTTTTTGTCGTCAAATAAGTACTCATACAACCAATAGTTGATGTTCTTAGGTTTGTTGAATGGTATTCTCCATTTGATTACTTCTAAGTCTTGTGTACCTAATCTGTTGTATTGATCCATTTCTCTTTAAGTTTCAAAAAAATTAATAAAATTTATCCATAAGTGTCTTAACACCCTCATCTCAGTAGGCATTGTCTGGGAGACAGGCATGTTTATTCTTCAAGAATTAACTGTCTGTGTATGCTGTTATCTTGATTTTACTCATTTAGCTGTTCTGTATCCTTTATAGTTCTTTCCAGGTTTATTAAAATTAGCCTGCTCATCATTTCTTTATGGCACAGTAGTATTCCATTAAAATCTTATACCACAATTTATTTTGCTACTTCCCATTTGATGGACATTCCCTCTCCACCACAGGAGAGCTGCTATAAATATTTTGTAACGTATGGGTTCTCCCTCTCCGCCCCCCCTCTCCCCAATTTCCTTGGGAAACTTACTTAGCAGTGGTGTGTTCCATGTTCTAATTTGCTTGAGATTTCTTTTATGTTTAAATTATGTATCTATTTTGCTCTTAGTGAGTGGTGTAAGATACTGTTCTATATCTAGTTTCTTCCAAACTATTTTCTAATTGTCTCAACAATTAAAAAAAAATTTTTTTTAAACCCTTACCTTTTGTCTTGGAGTCAATACTTGTGTATTGGCTCCTAGGCAGAAGAGTGGTAAGGGCTAGGCAATGGGGGTCAAGTGACTTGCCCAGGGTCACACTGCTGGGAAGTGTCTGAGGCCATATTTGAACCTAGGACCTCCCGTCTCTAGGCCTGGCTTTCAATCTATTGAGCCACCCAGCTGCCCCCTGTCTCAACAATTTTTATCAAATAGTGAATCCTTAAGCCCAAAACCTAGATCTATGCTTCTGTTAAATACAAGGTTACTATAATCTTTTGGTACAGTTTGTTGCATATGTGTCCTGTTCCACTGATCTACATACCTTTCTATTTCTTAGCCAATACCAAAGTTTGCTGCTTTATAATGCAGTTTAAAATCTGGTATTGCTAGACTTTATTCCTATATATTTTTTCATTGATTCTTTTGATATTCTTGATCTTTTCTTCCAGATGAATTTTATTATTCTTTCTAGATCAATAACATTAATTGGTAATTTAATTGGGATGGCATTGAATAAGTAGATTAGTTAGGATTGTCACTTTAATTAAATTGGCTCTGTCCATGAACAATTAATTTTTCCAATTATTTAGATCTGATTTTATTTTTATAAAAAGTTTTTAAATTATGTTTATGTAGTTCCTGACTTGTTTTGGCAGATAACACTTTAAGGTATGTTGTTCTACCTATGTTTATCTTAAATGGGACTATTTTCTATCTCTTGCAGAATTTTGTTATTAATATATAAACATGCTGATACTGAATGTGGGTTTATTTTATATCCTGTTATTTTGCTAAAATTTTTGATAGTTTTCAACTTTTTTAGTTGAATCTCTAGGATTTTCCACATTTACCATCATGTTATCTGCAAACTTACACCTCTTTTCCCATTCTGAGTCCTTTCATTTCTTTGTCTACTTTTATTACTGTTAGCATTTCTAATACTATGTTAAAAATATTGGTGATTATTGGCATCCTTGTTTCACTTCTAATCTTGGGAAGGCTTCTAACTTATCCCTGTTAAAAATACTTGCTGATGGTTTTAGGTTCTCTTATTTTTTTTTTAACAAGTTCTGAACTCTTCTGATGCTGCTGCTGAATTTTGTAGTGTAGTATGAGGTCCTGGGACCCTTTACTTTTCCCTTAAAAAACAAAATAAAACAAAACCCCCCTTATCCCTCCCTTTTAGAATATATATTGGTTCTAAGACAGAACAGTAAGGGCTAGGCAATTATGGTTAAGTGACTTGCTTGGAATCAGTTAGGAAGTATCTGACATTACATTAGAACCCAGGACTTCTTGTATCCTGGACTTCTTACCTCCAACTGTGGTTCTCTGTCCCCCGAACCACTTAACTTTTTTCTTTTAACATCATCCCCCTTGATACTTTTTGCTTTTACTTCCTCCAACTGAATTTCATGATTCTGTCTAGTTCCACAAAATAGCTTGGTGTATATAGCACACTAAATGTATAGATTAATTTAGCTAGTGTTGTAATTTTATCATGTTGGCATGGCCAACTATGTGCAATTAGCATTTATCTAATTAAAAACTATTTCTCTTAAGAATGGATTCCCTTGTTTTTTATATATTTTGTAGTCATTTTTAATGGTATTCCTACATTTTGTCATTTATTTTTGTAGGAAACCAGCATATAAAGTGGAAAGAATATTTGAATAGTCTGATTTTATTTCTGGGTTTTCAGCCTTATTTTTAAGGGTAATTTTTTTTTTTAGTAAAAACTCTTGTCTTAAAAAAATTCATGAATGATTTTTGATCATTTTGCTAGTTTTATGAGGTCTTACATTTTTACACATTGTTGATGATCATTTATGAATGAGCAATATTGGGGAAAGATACAGTAGTTGTCTTAATACTTTTTTATATTTAGATAATGGAATGGGTCTTGCAAAGGATTGGTTGAATCATCAAAGACAACAAATGATAGCCAAATTGACTATAAATATGTTCTTCATAATTAATGTGATTTTTTTTACCTTATTTAAACTTTGAAGCTATTGGCAACTACATTTTGTGCCTTATTAATGATCTGTTAACATTTGAGCATCATTGATTCAAGGTTCTTTTTTTGTTAATTCATTCTTGTTACCCTAAAATAAAGCTGATTTACATTTTTTGGATGAAATTAGAAATTTTAATTTTTTGCTTCTACTCAGGAAGTGTTTATGATGTATTAATGTAAGCTATTGAGAATTTAATTTGGTGAAGTGAACTAGTGTTTGGTTAAAAACTCCTTACTGTCAGATACTTTGAAATTTAATCTTCTAAATGTTATGGTTTCCTATTTGAATTTACTTTTATAGAAATGATAACTTATAGGTTTTCAGTTTACACAGCTACCAAGTGAAACTAAGGTATTGATTTTGCCTCATACCATTGTGATGTTGCTAAACAAATTATATAGTTTACTTTAGGATTGTAATTGAGATCAGAATTCAAATCTAGCATAAATTTTATTTATAAATTTTAAAGTTAATTTTTTGGTATTAGGTGTTTGGAGGGGAGGGGAAGAAATTTAATGAATTTAGTAGTAGGTTATTAGGGAATTTTAAGATATAATTAATTCTCTAGTTTGGCTTTGGGCTGGATAAAGTTTTGATTCCTTAGACATGATGGTTTATATTATTTGTTGATAAAAATCCTTCATTGGGAGAATAATTGTTAGGGTGAATTTTTGTGACTGAGCAAAATGGCTAATTTTTGAAATTTAATTGTTCTGTGTGTTTTCCCAAATATGAAGGAGCCTAATCATTATTGCCTTTTTAGTTCTTACCGTATCCATCTGTAATGACTATTCAGTATACATTAGACAACATATAAAATGCTTTTTAAGAAGACTATATAAATGCTAGTAAATGTTATAGTGACTGGTGGCATGGTGCAGTCCTTGTAATATGTTCTTCATTAATGTTTTCCCCAACTTTGGATGGTTAGAGTAATGCCTTTCAAATAACTGCATTTAGGATGCTTTAGTTTCTTTGGCTTGCTGAGATTGGTACCCTCTGTAAACCAGGGACATTAGGAGAATCTTTGTATTCTTATGGAATTTTGATTTTTAAATTCTCAACATCTAATAATTGTTTTAGTATGGATGGAAGACACTTTGTGAAGAATCTTTCAGGCTACTTTAGATCATTTTCATTTTTTGGAATCTTGCCTTTTATGTCTTCAGAATAGATTCTGTCTGAATGTATGTATGTGGTCAGGTCCACCAGGTTCATCTTATGGATTATAGTCACTTTCCACCATCAGTAGCAGTGCTTTGCCCCCGATTTCAATATTTCTTATAAGAATATATCTGTATAGAACTAGAGGCATGATGTTTCATATTTGTACCTAGTTTCACCTGCTTTTTTTGTTCCTATCTAACTCGGCTAATATAGCTGCAGGCTTATTTCCCCTTCCCCCATTTAGAAATGGCATTGCTATTAAATTTTCTGATCCATATTTCATGATTGGAAAAAGAAATAAGCCTTGTATTAGGAGACATATATTGTCTCTGACTGTGGTGTCTGTTATTTGAGGTAGTTAGTTTTTTTGGTCTTTGCCCTGCAACTTTTTTGCATGATTTGAGCTTCTCTTGGAAATGGTGATCTTTCGGAACTAATAACCTCTTTACATCAATTGAAAAAGATTTAGTTAGAGTGCCTGTACATGGTGTCTAAAGGGAAAACTTCTAATATTAATTTTGACCTTTTCTCCAACTAGTTGATTTGACAATACAGCAGCAGTTGTTTGTGAGGTGACTATCTTAGAAATCCATTTACTGTTCAGTTTTTGCCATTTTCAATTATGTTTTGAAATTCTTTTAAAGAACCAGTCTAAAGCTTTTCAAGAGACTTTTAAAAGACTTTGGTTTCTTTCATTTCTTTATCATAAACCAAATTCTCCATATAATTATTCATTTTGAACATTGATTGCAAGGTGAAATAACTAAGTATTTAATGATATAATACTTGTCTTCGTGTGATGAAACCAAATCTGTGATAATCACCATTCATCTTTTTTTATGGACAAACTATGACTGTTATTTCTTTTAATTACAATTTCTTTTTTGTTTCAGTTTAATTTTGAGCAGTAGTATTGCTAATATTCTACTAGTTATTAACTTGAAGATTAAACTAATAATAGACCTTGTTTTCCAATAGTAAAGCATGCTTATTTTGAATAAAAGTAGCATTCCTGTTTCTGTAACTGAGGAAGCCTGAAAGGGGATATATCAGAATGATGGCTTTCCTGTTTCTATCAGTTTAATAAATTGCTGTGACTAAAAAGTTTATTGGCTAATCTTTTAGGCTGTCTTGGAAGATTTTCCTGTGTGACAGATAACTTGAAATATCTATCATTGTTGAAGAAATGTGTAAAAATTAAAATTAGATCTCTTTAATAAGAATATTATATTTTAAGGGATTTATTAATGATCATTAGAAATCAAGGAATAAAGAGGATACAAAAGAAAGACCATGTGCCCATAGCTGATTAGCCAGTTCAAATACCCGCCTTACCACCCCCAAGCTCAGGACAGGAAGTAAAGTGCGGGACCCTTCACATCCCAGCCCAAAATCCCCTGTCTACAGGAAGTCAGTGGGCTCCCAGGAAATAAAGTTCTTTTTTAGGGTAACATTTTCAATTATACATTCTCCCCAAGATCCATGGAAGACTAGTCTCTCCAATGGATTTTGTCAACCTAACCAACTTTGAAATTACAATAATTTGGGATTAAAAGGAAAAGAGAACAAGACCAATGATTGCTAGGCGCATTAACAAAAAGCCAATTAGGGGGCAGTCCCCTACAGCATAAGAGTATACAAAACAAATGCATCCAACCACACACAGTTCAAATCACCACATTCCAAAGTTTACTCTGGATCTTCTGGTGCAGCATGTGGTCTCTGCAGGCATCTTAATGGTGCCTTCTCCAAACAGTTAACTTTCTGGATTTGGAGAGGTAGCATGTTTCTTATCCTAAAATTTCTCTCAAAAAGAATTAAACTATAATTTAGAGTAATAATAATAATAATACATTCCCCCCTGAAGAGGGTGATTGAAAAACACAGGGATCACTTAGGGAAGCATGACTGAGTTATGAGGCACATGAAGCAATTGACAAGAGAAATAACATTTTTAAAAATCCAAATAAAAAAGAAAAAAATAATTTCTGGATGAAATATAGACTATCAAAGTCTTATGTGTAAAAATTCTAAGTAAATGAAAATAAACCTCTAACAGGTCCTTGAATCAGGGCCCAATTAAAGTGATTTAAGAAACTTTGCATTTACCCAATCTGTAACCAGGACTACAGAAAGTTTTGTCACACAATGAAAGACAGAAAAGGGGACTAGATTACAGGAGCCAGGTAGGAGCCAAATTTGAGATACTTGGTAAAATGTGGACAAGGAAGACTACCTTTGACATATGTCAGAACAACCACACCTCCGACCCCCAAACAAGTTCAAGTCCTCTTGTCTTGGCTCAAAATTTCATCAATCCCATTGGGATTGGTTGGTCTCTTTGACTTTGTGCTTGATTGGCATTATGCAGTTTAGCTTTATGCTTCTTTGACACTATGCAATGACTCTTTGTATTCCCTTTTCTTAGAATCAGACAGAATCATTAAGCAAAGTCCCAAAATTTTTTTAAACAATGAATGGCATCATTTTTATAGCCTTAAAGCTTTTTAGGTATGCATTAATATTAGAACAAATGTTTTTTTAACTTATATTACTGCAAATTTAAAAAAAATTAAAGAAAATTTTTCTCAGTACTGTTGACATGTACTTCAAATACAAAAAGGAGAGAAAAAATAAAACTCAGATACTATATTGCACATGCAAGGAAAAATAATAATAATAAAGTTTTAAAAATAAAAAATATATAACTTACAATTAGTAACGCACTGTGTCAACCAAGGAGAGGTAGAATACAAAGGTTTCTCACCAAAAAAACATCCAATCTTCACAAATTCCATGAAGAGATTGGAATAGGACTTTTGTGAAAGATCATCACAAAACTAATTATCAAGTTCATTGTTGTTCATAATAATTGAAATTTAAATTTGCAAACTTACAGTTTAGTACATATGTATCAATAGGAGATGTTTTATGCCTTTTCATGGACATTATAGCATGGTATATTGGAAAGAGCACTAGACTGATTCAGAAAGTATTTTGAGTCCTGACTGACAATTGATAGCTTGATTATTTTGGAGATGTCACTTTTAAAGTTCTCTGAGACTCATTTCTTTTAATTATCCCAGATGTGAGGATTATTAAACTTGCCCTACTTATTTCACATAAGGAGCTATATACATTTTATGATGCCAGAATGGATAAAACTGACAACAAATTTTAAAAGTCAGTGTACTGTGACTGAATAGCCAGCAGGTGGCAAACTTTCTTTGTTAATATTGCTTAGGCAAATAAAAATGGGGAATTAAAATATAATTTGTTAAAACAAATTAATTTGCAAGACCATAATACTTTTGTTTTTATAAATGGGTTATTATTGACCTGTTCTGACATTTTCATCTATTGAACACTTTGCATCAGTGCCATTAAAGAAACTAGAACTAATGTCAAACTATAGCATCTTATTTCTGTTAGTGAATCCTTGAGAGTATAGTAATTGATTCCTCGTGGCTTGATCATGGATTTAAAGTAATTATTATAGTTGTGCAGAACCAATGAGAAAACTAGTTATAAAACAGCCCAAGGTGATCAAATTTTGGTATTGCAAATTTTAATTGTGGAGTACAATTTCTGTTTTCATAGAATTTAAAGTTGATTTCTCAAATCTTTTGCAAGAAAATAGTATGAATACTAACTATAGAATCAGCAAATCTAAAATTATGAATTTTTATTTTTAAAAATTATTTTATTTTGAACTTAAGTATCAAATAGAATGGATATTTATTTACATATACATAATAGAATGACTATAGACAATTCTACATGAAACTACCCGTCTCTTTTGTACAGCTATTTTTTTTTTAAACCCTTACCTTCCTTCTTGGAGTCAATACTGTGTATTGGCTCCAAGGCAGAAGAGTGGTAAGGGTAGGCAATGGGGGTCAAGTGACTTGCCCAGGGTCACACAGCTAGGAAGTGGCTGAGGCCGAATTTGAACCTAGGACCTCCCATCTCTAGGCCTGGCTCTCAATCCACTGAGCTACCCAGCTGCCCCCTTGTACAGCTATTTTTTAAAAGTATATAAGATCTAACTATTGTTTTCAAAGCTGTGTTGTATTTGGCTCTTCTTTTAAACTCTACTGAAAGAAAGTACCTTTGGCTCTCTTGTCTTTTTTCCCTTACTCCCCATTTCCTTTCTTCCTTCCTTCAAAAAAAAATTAGGAAAAAACCCCTTGCAACAAAAAAAGTCAAGCAAAATATTACAATTAGAATATTAAAAATAATTGGAAATTTGAGTAGGAACTTAGATGATCAGTACATAGAAAACTATTAGCTATGTAAAGTGGCAAAAGAGGTCACAGACTACTATTGCCACACTTTTTAACCAGTCCTAAAATTTTTTAATATTATGCCATAGCTATTGTTATTTTATATAAGCATTAATATTTTCAAGAAATGAGCATTATTGCCGGACTGTTCTTTCTATTTTATTGTAATTTCTTTATTTCTTTTTTAGATGTATTGAAAAAGGTATCATTAAATTAAAAGTTAAACACCGATTCCACTAAGTACTTCTAAAGCTATGGGGTATTGTAAAGTCAAATGTGATATGGTATTTCAGGTCCAGGAAGCTTAAAAATTATGTTATTATATCAGTATTAATAGTTATGACGTGTACAAACAAAATATATCCAAAATTAGAAAATTACATTTAAGAAATAGTAGAATTAATTGGTGCTTGTACCTTCTTTATTCTTGTAGAAGATCTAAATGAGAACTTTGGATATCAGACTTAGTACATTCTAGTGGATGTTAACTAGAGAGTGAAGATATCAGACTCAGAAAAATACATTTTTAATATGGAAGGATTAACTTCATAGTATTGATCACAGTTCATTTACTTCTCAGAGTTTTGCTCATGTCCTTTCATAGATCAGTTCTAGCATTAAATAAAACTTGTTTAATGAATGTGAATCTTCTCCACAAGGGATCCACCCAACATACTGGAGAACTCTTGGCTTAGAAACAGCTTATTCACACTCACATAGGTATTTATTTTCATTCTCTTTTGGGTTTTCTACAACTTTAATTCTTTGGAGATTGTGGTATTCTGTGGTGCATACCTATGCTGCTTTGCTGGAAGATAAACCTTTGCTTTAGGGAAAATCTTAGTGCTTTTCCCTAAATGCAAATCTAGTCTCTCTTACTCAGTTTTGGTCCCAGTTAATTACTTAGTTGAAGTGTGTCCAGATATTAGGTATACTTATTTTATATTATTATAGCCCTATGGGTTTTAATATTGTAGTCTAAACAGAAAACATTCTTCATCTACTTGTTTTTTTCCTTTGTGGATAAGGCACAGTATTATGTGTGGTTCTACAATGTTCTTGATGCTTTGCATTCAGCATAATGCTATCTATAATTAGGAACTTCAGGTGGACCTTGGTATTTATGGGGACCCCTCTCTGGTAGGACTTCTACACTAGATATACTGAATCATAGTGGCAAACATTTTTTGCAAGCATATGACTTTTTGTAGTTTTATTCACTGGATATAATCAGAATATTGTTGAGAGTTAATGTTAATCTTTGATGTAATCTTGTAAGGTTTTTGCCATATGTGATTGCTATCTTGTTGCCACCTTTAAAAGGTAGCATTTACTCCCAGAAGGACATGCTTTTTTATGGTTGATCTGTTAAACAGTTTAAACAGTGGGAGCTTATTTTCCCTACTATAAGATGTCTGCTAATGATAAAGCTTGCTAGTCGGTACCATTTTCATGCTTTCATGAAGGTGTCCTCAAACTATGTGTAAAATATTCTCAAACGGATTTTGTAGCATGGGAAAGTCTTTGTTGCATTTTTTGAGAGTCAGTAATTAAGGGTCCATAGTTTTTCCCAAAGAATTTAAAATTTCTCATCAGATAGCTTGAGAATTGTCATCAGAATGAAATGTTAATGGAATTGTCATCTTTCTATAGACTAATTTTCTTCACTTGGTCTTCCTCTTTCTTATTTGAAACATAGGGGATTGGGGGTTGATGATCACATGTGCAACCATCTTTGCCTTTGTTGTCCTTCTTGGAATCATGTATTCTTCAATGTCCTTGGCATTCTGGTTCATTTGGTTGCTTTTTGAAGCTTTTTGTATGACCCTCTCCTTTCCCTTTTTGGCTGTTTTATGAGGTAGATTTTATTTATTACAAAGGAGTTTGTTTAATTTTTCATTGGTTGTCTTGTCTCCTTGGCCAGGAGAAACAAGTTTGGCTGAATGTTTGTAGTCATTTTACTAATTGATTTGTTAGGTGTTTGTTCCAACCATTTTATCATTTTTCATTGCCAGTTATTTCTAAAGGTTGGTTTGCAGCTCTTTTAATTGTATACCATAGTTACTTCTCATTTAAATTTTTTATTGCTATATTTATTTGTTTATTATCTTTTGTTTTCTATTCTCTCTCTTCTATCCCCCACCCATGCTTTCCTTGTAACAAAGAATACAAAGGGGGAAAATTATTTTCTGAAAGAATTAACATGACAATATTCATAGTATGTTCTCACAGGTATAATTTCTTTCTGCAAAGAAGAGAGGAAATCATATTTCTTAGGGTGGAGGAGTAATTGGAACATATTTTGGCACCCTTCAGTTTAGTTGTATTGTCCATTTATATTGTAGTCATTGTTTACTGTTTTCTTGGTTTTGCTTACTTGGTATTAATTCATACACATTTTTCTATACTTTGTATTCTTTTCAGCATCATAATTTATCCTCATTAAATTAATTTTGTTCTATGAGAGGTTTTGAAGGTAATCAAAATGATCTTATTTTATATTTTGTAATCACCTCTCTCCCTAGTTAAATGGTTAAAATTTGATATCAACCAGTCCTTTTCTAACCTTTATTCCCCCCCCATGAAAGCTATATATGTTAATTTTTTCTCCTCTTAGATAAAAAAAAATTAATGATTGAATAGAAATATTCAGTGCCTCCTGGCTGGGCAATGCCAAAATGATGACAATTACAATATTATGCAAATTAGTTTCTATAGTTTAGTGCTATACAAATCAAGCTTACCAGAAGAGAATATTTTATACAACTAGACAAAAATTTAACAATTCATTTGAAGAAACAAAAGATTTAGACTATTAGGGGAATTAATAAAAGTATGTGAGAATCAAAAACACTTTAGATTCCTAACTATATTAAACAGTAATCGTGAAAACAATTTTGTAATTCTCAACCCAGTGTTCAATGAATAAGAAATGTAAATTACATAGGAAAAAAATTTTTTTAACAAGAAAAATTTGTAGTCTGGCAGAATTAAGTTGAGAGTACATCTTGATATACTATGTAGTACAATTAAAATGTATTAGTTAGCTAATTTGGAAGATTAAAAAGTGAAAGTCATTGAGTTTTAGAAGGCATCCTGTTTATTTTCTTTTTTTAGTTCTAGAAAATTATCTGTTAGATGAAAGTTATAGTTTTAAAAGCAGGAAATGTTCCCTTTTTAGAAATATTTAGTTTTGAACTTGACAAATCAAATAAAATGTGTATTTCCATACATTATAGAGAAGAAAAAGAGGTTTGAACATAAAACTGAATTTCTTGTACACATGACTTGCCTTTTAAAAAAGCTTTGTGATAAATTCAACATATCAGTTCAGAACTGTCTGCCTTTATTTTTGATTCTTTCTGGGTTCCTTTTTTGTACATTTTCAGACCATGATCATATGACCTTTTTCTTTTTTGTTACACAGTTATTGTGTAGGTCAAAACAATGAATCTGTATGTTTGTAATTGTATGAATATGTCTGTATACATATACACACATATGATATTTGAGTTTGGTAGAGAATATATAAATCTATAGAGAATATACAACATAATATGTAATATTAGAGAATAGAATATATCTCTATAGAGAGGAGAAGTAGCATAATTACACTCCCTATACTCAGGGATTAGTATAATGTGAATGATGAGAAGCAAAGGAGCCTGAAAAGGATTTGTTTGGCAGAACTAGGACATTTGTATCTGGAAAACCCAGAGAAAAGAGAGAATATCCAGGAAGAGAAGGATATCTATGGTGTCATACCCAGGAGCTAAGTTGAGAAGAGTTAGAACTTAGAAAAGACTATTAGATTTGGCACTTAATCATTGAAAAATGAGTTTCAAATAACTGTTGAAGTAGAAAGCCAGATTGAAAAAGATTTGAGCAAGTTAGAGGGAAGAAAGTAGAGGCAACGAATATGTTTTTTTAAAGAGTTTGATTGGAATTGGTTACTCAGGAGTATGCAAATTGGAAATCCATATGTTTTAGGGCATAGAGGCCTGTTTTTGAGGGTCTTGTGAGAAAAGGGATTCATTCCAAGTGAGTCAGACTTTGATTCAGGGGTATAGGTTCTTTTTGGAACAGAAGAGTCAGGAGCACATCCCATTAATTGTCAACAAGTGTGTAACAGTTGTCAATAATCACTTATAGAACACCTGTGCCTAGTGCTGTTAGGTGAAAAGGCTGCGTCATCCAGAAGGTTACATAGAATTCTGAGGCTGTTCCACTGACATAAACTCCCTTTCCCTATCTCTTAGAACTTTTTCTGTATTTCCCCCTCTCTAGTCCTTTTCTCCTTTTTTCAGAGGATAAGGTAGGTAGTTTTTTTACTTGGATTTGCTGGCAGGCTCTCTTCTGTGCTGGCATATTGTTCTGTTAATTATTGCTCTGTATTGGCAGCTGCCTCCCCCAATATTTAATTTTGACCTCCATGACTAGGGAAGCCTAAAATTTCCAAAGATAATTCATTTTTGGATGAAAAACGCCGAATTTCTCAAAACTTTCTAATTTCCATTTTTCTTGACTACTAGATTTCTACAGTGTTTTCATTTCCTCGATTAACTTTTGAGAGTATACATCTCTTAAAATAAATACAAAAAGGAAGCGAGAACCCAACCCATAGTGTTTGATGACTACATTATCTGCAGAATAATGGCAAAACTACTTAGAGTAGCAGTTGAGGTTCCTTATAGCTCATTTCTTTTTTTTTTTTTAACCCTTACCTTCCATCTTGGAATCAATAATATGTAATGGCTCCAAGGCAGAAGAGTGGTAAGGGCTAGGCAATGGGGATTAAATGACTTGCCCTGGGTCACACAGTTAAGAAGTGTCTGAGATCAGATTTTAATGAAGACCTCCCATTTCTAGGCTTGGTTCTCAGTTGTGCATGCTGTAGGCCCCCCTCCCCCCATTTAACCTGTTTTGTTTCGTTTTTACTATCCTCTTGTACTTTATTAAGAACCATATTCTCTTCAGCCAGACTACTTACAAAGGGTATGCCCCCATATCATTGTGGAAATCCTTATTCTCTAGCACTTCTCTTTAAATACTTGTGCAGCCTTTAAGACCCAGCTACCTCCATCAGTTCACAAGCATATACTGAATCCTTTTTCCCAGCAATGTGCTCAATGTTGGAAATATATAAAGAGAAAAAATGACTGAGATAACAAATATACTTTTTCATATAAAGTGTAATATACCCATATACCTTTCATTTCTTCCTTTTCCATTTCCCTAATACCTTTGTTCTCTGAATTTCATGGTTGTCTCTAAATCTTAACTTCTTGGTGTAACATAACTTTTTATGTCTCAATTCTTTTACTTGTTGCAAACTTGTGAATTAATCCTCTTTAAACTGCTCCTCTGAATAATGGTGGTAGTTTTAAAAAAAGATTTTTAACTTTTATCCCAAACCAATATCAACTTCAAACCTGCTTCTTAAAAATAACATTTATGTTGATGTTTTTTATTTTTCTTTAACTTAGATTTCCTTCTATATCCCTTTTCCTCATATCTCATTCCTCCCAGAGAGTCACCTCTTAGGGCAGAATTTTTTAAAAAGGAAGATTAAAAAGAAAAAAATTCAGCAAGTCTATGTATATGAGGAAAAATGGGCATTATGTTCCAAATCCACTTGCAGAAGAGTTGTGGGGTAGGATATGTTTGTACTTTCTACCCTTCTTCTTTGGAATCAAGCTTGATTATTATAATTTGAAAGTATTCATTTCCTTTTTTCTTTTAAAGAAATTTTGTTGAATTTTTTTGTTATAACTCTCAGGTCTGCAAGTCTTTCCCCAAAGTGTTTGGGCAACTTGATAATAGATGAAGAAGTCCATTTAACACCAGAAAACCAGGATGTTCTCAGACATTCTTTAACATTACATTATTCCTCCCCACCTGGAAGTTGTACCCTTTGCAGCAGATCCCATGAGCTGATTGAGCTTATTTGACCATGACCCATCCATTCTATATTAGCAAAGATTCATTTTTACTACCTTAATTTTAACTAAAACTTTTCCATGCTTGTGTTTGGGAAATAAGCATCATGATTTAGTAAGCTTTCAACTTTGTAATTTTTTCCTTTGGATTTATATAACTTGGAAAGTTATCCATTAATTTCTAGTATTCGAATTTTGTTTAAAATTTTTCTAATTGGGGTCTGTATGATCAAAAAATTTTGAAGATTTTATATAGATCAAATATACATATATTTGTATATAATTTGTTCCCATTGAGTAAGTGGTTTGAGAATTCTTTGGGAGTTCTTAATGATGGTCCAAGGGGTTTGTGCTTAAAATATTTTAATGGCACCATAAGGATTTAATAATTGTCCAATTATGTTACAAATGTTTTTTCTCTGTAATGATAGGGCATATGCATATTTTTGAAGCATTATTGAAATTTTAATTTGGAACTTTTGGTGACAGTTATGGGTGCAGGTTTTGTAAGCAATTTATATTTCTAAAAGAAGATAAATAGTGATATATTAAATTAGTCTGGGTGGCTGGGCCACACAATAGGTTGTTGATGCTGAAAGTGGTTTGTGGAACAAGAAATGCTCTGGTATGGACAAGATTGGCTTGCTAGTTCATCTCAGAAGGACTTTGGTTCATTTCCTGCTCCTATCTATAGTGGCTGTGTAACCTCCAGAGAAGTTGTACTCTCTCTGAAGCCATGGTTAGAAATTCTGGAACTTGCTTATTTGCATTCATAGATTCCCCATTCATATTAGTGAAATCACAGGCCCAATTTATTTCTTTTATTGGAAGCTTAATATTTTGTCATAGTAAATACTTATCAATAATAGCTTGTTTATATTGAGTATTTTGTCATAATTATATGTGTACTCTTGTTAGAAGGTCTTACATTGTTAGATGCTGATTTTTTTTTTAAACATAAATGCAATATGTTGTAAAACAGGGTACTTACTAGAAAAATTTACTTTGTGTCTATGTCTTCCTAAAATGCATTTTCCTGGTAAAATTTTTGGCAAATCTTTTCCTTTTTATCCCTATTCACTTTTCTCCAGATATCTCATTAACTCTAAAATGTCATTCATTTCTCTTCTTTATTTTTTGGTTCAATTTATCTAGATCTGATGGGGGAAGGTTGAAGACCCCCCCACTAGTATAATTTTACTATCCATTTCCTCCTCAAGTTTCAATAATTTCTCCTTTAAAAATCTGGATGCTATACCATTTAGTGCATATATGTTTAGTACTGATATTTCTTCATTGTCATACTGCTTTTTATCAAGATGTAATCAACTTTCTTCTTATCTCTTTTTTATCAGATCTTTTTTTTTTTTTGCCTTAGCTTTGTCAGAGATCACGATTGCTACTCCTGTCTTTTTCTCAGTTGATGCCATATAAATTATGCTCCAGCCTTTCACCTTTACCCTGTGTTTGTCCACATGGTTCATGTGCTTTTCTTAATAAACAACATATGGTGGGATTTTGATTTTTAATCCACTCTGTATTTGCTTTGTTTTAGGGGTGAGTTCATCCCATTCACATTTACAGTTATGGTTACCATCTGTGTATTCCCCATCATTTTGATTTCCTCTTAATCCTGCCCTTTCTCCTTTCACTCTTTCTCTCCACACCAGTGTTTTGATTTTAATCAGTCCTTCCTTTCCTCTTCCCTTATTTTACCTCAGTTCCTAGTACCTCCCTTCTTATTCCCTTCCTACTTTTCTTTAGGGTCTTCCCCCCCACCCCCATCACTATTCCTTGGCTTATATTACTCCCCCCCCCCCCCATCTTATTTACCTTCTGTGTCTTTATAGAGTAAAATATGATTCTATACCCCAGTTTATCTGGCTATTCTTCCCTCTCTGAACCGATTCCAGTGAAAGTAAGGTTTAAATATTACCTGTCACCATCCTCATCCTCTCCTTCTTGTAATAGTATCCCCCACCCCTCATGTACCTCTTCATGTGTATAATTTACCCCATTTTACCTCTTACTTTGCACTTCTCTTTGTACAAGCTTTTTTCCCCAGTATTTTATATATCCCAAATAGCTTAATATCATACTCTCTTCCTATGTATATTCTATGTACTATGATAATGAAAATAATTTTTAAGTTACAGATATAATTTTTCCATATGGGAATTTAATCAATGTGACCATATCGAAGTCCTTACATTTTTTCTCTTCTTATTTACCTTTTTATGGTTCTTTTTAATTCTTATCTTCAAGAATGCTTGGAAATCTTCTAATTTATTAAATGCCTATATTTCCCCCTGAAAGTATATAGTCAGTTTTGATGGGTAGGTGGTTCTTGGTTGTAAGCCCAGTTCTCTTGCCTTCTGGAATATATTTTAAACCCTGATGTTCTTCAGTGTGGAAGCTGCCAGATCCTGTGTAATTCTGACTGATGCTCCATGATATCTGAATTGTTTCTTTCTGGCCACTGGAAGCCCTTGCATTTGACTATTGTTGGTAGTTGTCCTGGTAGTTGTCATATGGGTATTTATTGCAGGAGGTGATCTGTGGATTCTTTCAAAGTCTTTTTTGTCTTCTTGTTCAAGAATATCAGGGCATTTTCTCTTGGATAATTTATTGTAATATGATCTCTAAGGGTTTTTTTTTTTTTTGTCATGGCTTTCAGGTAGTCCAATAATTCTTAAATTGTCTCTTCTGGATCTATTTTCCAGGTCAGTTTTTTTTTCATTGAGAAATTTCATTTTTTTTGTTCTTTTATTATTTCTTGTCTTGTGAAATCATTAGCTTCTACTTGCCCAATTCTAGTCTTTAAAGACTGATTTTTATTCATGACCTTTTGATTTTCCTTTTCTAATTGGTCTAGTCTGCTTTTTTCATGGAACTCTTTTTCATCATTGGATTTCTTTGCCTGTTCTTACAGCAGGTCAGTTCTGATTTTTAATCTGATTATTACTTCTTTTTTGATTTCTGTCTCTCTTGCCATTTGCCCACTTTTGCCTTTTAAGCTGTTATTTTCTTTTTGCATTACTTTAATTTCTTTTTCCCCTTTTGAATTTTTTCCTTTTATTTGTCTTAATTCTTAAACTCCTTTTTGAGTTCCTCTAGAGCAGGGGTCCCCAAACTTTTTACACAGAGGGGCTAGTTCACTGTCCCTCAGACTGTTGGAGGGCCGGACTATTAAAAAAACTATGAACAAATCTGTATACTGCTGTCTGGAATAGTGGAGGCTGCAGTGCTGATTGTAATGGGCCTGTACAAGGTGTGACAGGCCCATCACTGCCACTACTATATCCCGCAGCAGTATACACAGTGTGGAATCCCCTCCCACAGAGGGGATTCATGCTCACCATGCTGATGTCTTCCATTGTGCCAGGTACATAATCCTTTGTGCGTGCCTCATTCAGTTACTCTCAGAACAAGGCGCCATGCAAAGGATTATGTCACCAGAAGTAGTACTGTATATGAGCAACATGGTGCTGCCACATACAGTGCTCCTCTCACTGACCACCAATGAAAGAGGTGCCCCTTCTGGAAGTGCCAGTAGGGGCCAGATGAATGGCCTCAGGGCCATGTGGCCTGCAGGCCATAGTTTGGGTACCCCTGCTCCAAAGTTTGTGACTAGTTTCCTTTTTTGGGGTGGGGGGGAGTTTGCATGTATTTGCTTGTTTCTCACCCTCTCCTGATGCTTCTGTTTTTTTTTTTTTTGCTCTTTTTTGGTAGAAATTTTCCAGGGTCAAGAGCTTTCTTTGCTGCTGTTTTTCCTGCTGGAGGACTGGGAGTCCTGCAAGTTGTTGGTCATTTCTAGCTTAGCTTCTGTCCCCCAGGGCTTTGCTTTGGGGCTATCTTCACTTCCTGTCAGAAGGCCTGAGGAGTGAGCCCAGTGCTGTTAAGCTTTGATTTGATTCTCACTGCCAGGGCCGGGAGTCTCCCGGGTAGGTCTGTGGTGATTTTTCTTTAATGTAACCTCGGGCACCCCTTCTCCCCCCCCCCCCCCCAATCCTGAGCTTGCCCAGGTTCTTCTGTTCTGTGTCTGGCGCCGTAGCTGGGGATGTGGGTGGTTGGCCTGTGCTTTTCCTTGCACAGTTTTACCCCCTTATAACATGGAAATCCCTCCCTCTCTGCCTACTATTTTATTCTGTGTTCAGTGGGAGGGCCCCTTTATTCTTCCTGCTTTGACTTTTGTACTTTTGGGATGCTTGTTAAAGCTAGATTTGGAAGGATATTCAGAGCAGCTTCAGGATTTCCCTACTACTATGTCACCATCTTGGCTCTGCACCCCCACTCCCCCATTCTTTGACTGTAGAAAGTTTTCTAAAATTATAGTAACATTAAATTAGTTGACTTCATAGTAAATGTCTATATCTCTTGGAATTGCTTGTATTAAAGATCATGGGCATTATTTTAATGATATATTGTCTATAAACTAACGGTGTATGGATAAGTGTTTAAAATTTTAATATAGGAGATAGAAGGCTAGACTAGATGTCCAAAAATTGGTGAAAATTGTAACTTCAAGGTAAGGAAAAAGCAAATTGGGAAAAGCTGCAAATGTAGTTGAAAAATGTTTGCAATATCACAAAAGTTGGGGATTGGGATTATAAGGACAGGACATTTCCTTTCTAACTTCAATAAATAAAGGCACTTGGATCTCTTTATCCTTTAATATGATTTCTTAATTATTTTCCATTTCTTTTTTTAAAACCTTAACCTTCCATCTTGGAATCAATACTGTGTATTGGTTCCAAGGCAGAAGAGTGGTAAGGGTAGGCAATGGGGGTCAAGTGACTTGCCCAGGGTCACACTGCTGGGAAGTGTCTTGAGACCAGATTTGAACCTAGGACCTCCCATCTCTAGATCTGGCTTTCAATCCACTGAGCTATCCAGCTGCCCCCTATTTTCCATTTCTAAGATGTAAAAGTGAAACAAAAAAGCCCTTCTGTTTTCATTTTATTTCCATTATTTAGAAAATGTGTTCTGTCTGATGTTTCCACAAATATATTGTACTATCTTATTTGTGTGTATAATCAGCTATTAGTAAATTTGAAGGTAATGGGTTCATGATATTTACTCAATTTGTATTCTTTTGAAAAGTGAATAGGTTAACTTTATATAGCAGAGCTCAAGATAATAATACAGGGAGTTTGTTCAGAAATAATTCCAATTTAAGAAAAAACTCAATTTTAATTCTCAGTGTTAACTTTTGTTTTAAGAAGTAATATTATACTGAGGTATACTATCTTTTTCTCCTTCCTCATTCTTCCCAACAGGTCCTCTGGAATGGACACAAGTTCAGTGGGAGGATTAGAATTGGCGGAACAGACTCCTGTTTTATTAGGGACTACAGCCATGGCAACTAGTCTCACAAATGTAGGAAATTCATTTGGAGGTCCAACTAATTCTTTAGTTTCTAGATCTAATAAGTTTCAGAACACATCAGTAGAAGATGATGATGATGTTGTTTTTATTGAACCTATACAACCCCCACCAACTGCTGCCCCAGTGGTATCTGATCAAAGAAACATCACATTTACATCATCAAAAAATGAAGAGCAACAAGGAAATGATTCTAAGCTTTCTTCCTCAAAAGATTTGACTTCTCAGAAGGGAAGTATAAGTGAGACAATTATCATTGATGATGAAGAGGACATTGAGACAAATCAAGGGCAAGAGAAAAATGCTTCCAGTTTTATTGAACGGAGACTTCCTGAGACTAAAAACAGAACCAATGATTTGGATTTCTCAGCTTCCAGTTTTTCAAGAAGTAAGGTAAATGCAGGAATGGGTAATAGTGGTATCACCACAGAACCAGACTCTGAAATTCAGATTGCTAATGTTACTACATTAGAAACAGGTATAAGCTCAGTGAATGATGGCCAATTAGAAAATACTGATGGGCGTGATATGAACTTAATGATTACACATGTAACATCACTGCAGAATACCAACTTGGGAGATGTCTCTAACGGACTGCAGTCAAGTAATTTTGGTGTTAATATACAAACATACACCCCATCTTTAACTTCACAGACCAAGACTGGAGTAGGACCTTTTAATCCTGGTAGAATGAATGTGGCAGGAGACGTTTTTCAGAATGGAGAATCTGCAACTCATCATAATCCTGGTAAGTGTTAACTTTAATGGCATGTAATTGTAGTTTCTTATCTATTGTTATTATATTATGGTAGCTGTTTTGTAGTTCCTATATTTTTAGATTGACATTGTTTTTGCATTTTCCAAATGTGCTTTTTCTTTTAAGAATATGAAACTGATTTGACCTTTTGACTTATCTTAAAATTCAGTTTTAGTTGACAAAGAAAAATTATAATTACAAATATATAACTATTCTTCCAAAATTTATCAATTGTGTATGTCAAAGCCCCTGTGTATGTCTAAAGTATTTCACTTTAGAAATCATACATGTGATGCTTAGCTTTGTAGTTTGTCAATAATCCATTTTTGTTTTAGCTATTAAATTTGGTTCTTTGGTTTTACTTTTAGAATGAAAATTTAGTTTCTCCTTAGTTTCTTAAATTGTTACTGTTTTTGAAAGAAAACAATTTTTTTTAAAAGTTTGCTTCCAAATCAAGCAGCTCCAAGTTTTCTACTGAAGTAAAATGATGAGAAGAAAAAAGGAGATTCTTTATCCTATGGCTAGTTTTTTAAATCTATTTTCCCAATTAATAATCACCTTTTTCAGATTTTATGTGTCAGAGAAGAAAGAGTAGTACCTCAATGTTACTACTTTTTCTGTACATTTGGTAATTTTTTATAAATAAAAATGATTATCAGCTGAGATAATGCTATTGTATTTAAGATAATTAAAATTTCAAGTATTTTGCCTCAGTTTTTTGGCTTTCCTTTCCTTGAACCTAAATCTGAGGAAAGGCAACATATTCAGTTTTTGCTAGGGAAGAGTTTAAACCTAGATTGGATATTTTTTTTCAACTGATTAATGGATTGGCCTGCCCTGGCCAGTGAATAGAATTTAGATGAAATAAGAAGAGAAATAAAACATCGAGGCGTGAAGTCTGGGGAGAGAATCAGAATAATTCTCTTATGAATTCTTAAAGCATTGGGCATATTAATGTCAGAATAAAACAATGTCCTTTAATGTAACAAACCAAATACCTATGCCCATAATTAATATGGATAATTGAGGGGGGAAAGTAATATTTTATAAAACTGATCTTATTCTGTTTGAGCCTTTGTGAAGATGATTTAATTTTTCACTAATCAAATTCATGTTCTTTAAAGTTGTTATGCCATTCCTACCATATAAAAAAAACAACCTTCTGGCTTAGTAGTCAGTTCTAAGACAGAAGAGCAACAAGGGCTAAGTTTAGTGACTTGCCCAGAGTTAGAGCTAGGAAGTGTCTGAGGCCTGATTTGAACCCAAGTTCTCCTGTCTCTGGGCCTGGCTCTCAACCCATTGAGCCACTTAGCTGCTCTAGAATGCATTCTTTATTCAACAGGGGAAGAAATTTTTGACAACTTATACGTATTTACAAATTGTAGCATCTCTTTTTGGATGTGGAGATCTCATTGCTTACATCCAATAATCATCATTATACCTAAAACTCATTTTCTTATTTGGTCATTTGATTATGTTCCATAATAACTAACTGAGATCCACTTTTCTAATGAAATAGAAAGTATAGGCTTAATGATTATGGGTTGTTCTTTTTTTTGTGTGTGTGTGTGTGACCTACATTTCCTATTCTATTCCCTCATCCCTCTAGAGACCATGACTTCTATTGGAGAGGAAAAAAAAAGAAGGAAAAAAAATTACTTAAAATATATCCAACTCATTAACCAAATCTGATAATGTAGTATTCTTCTTTTATATTTTCTCTTCGTGGAACAGGAGGAGATAGATTTTGATGGGGGATTTTTGTACTTGATCATTATAATTGCACAGCATTCACTTTTGACTTCTTGTTCTTTCCATTTACATTGTTTCAGTGTGCTGTTTTGTTTTCCTGATTGATTACATTGTATCATTTCATAAAGTAAATGTTGAATGATTGAAGCATGAGAAGATATTTTTGAAAAATAAATAATGTTCTATTAATGATAGGGTTCTAGAGAACTGTTCCCCAATTTTCAAGTAAATGACATAATATTAAGCTGGATTTATTTATTTTTATTATATTTCATTGTAATGAATTATAATTTCATATATTTTATTATAATGAAATATGTTATATATCACATATATAATGAAATATAGTATCAACCTTCTAAATAAGAAGATAGGAGTTCAAATACTTCCTGTTAAAAAATGGATGTGTGACCCAGGACTTTCTGACTCTAAGAACCCTAAGCTATCCTTTAAGAGTAGATATTGCAGAGAGATGTTTACCAATGTGTTAAGAGGGAGTTTTCTTATTTGAGAATTTACTATGTTTTGATTCAATCACAGGTAGGCCCCAATTCCTAAGAAAAGCATAATCTTTTTCAGTTTTTAAAGACCAATAAAATCTGTATATTTTAAGATTTAACCAAAAACTTTTGGTTTTTTAAGTTGTTAGCATTATGTGTTAATAGCATTCTTTAATCTGTTGAGTTTAAGAACAAAATAATGTTGGTATCTTCAGATAATCACTTCTGTAGTGATTGCATGATATTTTTCTTTGAACCTTTCTTGGGTATTATAATGCAAAGGTTCTCTGAGACATTACTCATGAAGAAAATTTTAAGAAGTTCTTTTCAGATGTCAAGGTATGTCAATATAGGTAGGACTCAAACAATATATTGAAGTTTGTATGTCTTGAATTGTCCTTTGAGCTAAAATATACAAAGAAAGAACGTTCCATGTCTTATACATAGAAATCAGCAGTTTTGGAATTCTAGGTTTAGGACAAGACTTAGATATTATTTTTTAAGTCTTTTCCTTGCCTTACAGGCATTATTAAAATTAACTTGTATATATTTTACCCAGGATCTCTTGATACTCCTTTATTCAGAAAGTACAGTTAAAGAACCCATCTCTAGAAACTCATTGTACAGTATTAGGATTTCTGAGGAGATCATATTGCTGCATAGGAGAATGAGTAACAGGACTCAGCCAGGACACCTGATTAAAATTGTTTGTGTGATGTTTTTCCTATTACTTAGCTTATCAGTTTGTTTTCCTCAGCTATGAGGTGAAAGACTTATCCTTGATTTCTAAGGTCCTTTCCAGCTCTAACATCCATTGTGTCTTTTAGAGTATGAAATTTTTTTTGGATGAGGAAAGTGAGAGCTCAGTTACTCAAAATAAGAGAGAAGTACAGAGAATGAGTTGCTGAATACAATTGGAAACAATATTAATTATAGAGCTATTGTTATTGTAATTATTTTATGCATTACTGCAAATACACTTAACAGGGAATGTTAATTCCTTAATACTTAAAACTTTGTAAGCATATTAGTTAGACTTTTTTGGAGACTTTCCCCTTTCCTCCATAAAACTATGATAGCACCTTTAATAACTTTTCTTGTTTGAAGAAAAGATTATTCTGGTGATAAGGAAACAATGTAGTTTTGATCTTAGATTATACACTATATTTATCTTAGTGTTTATAAATTTGGTTTTCAAAATGCTTGTAAAAAATTTGTCAGTTATGAACATCAGCTTTCCTAGAGTACTTGTCTCTAAAATGGGTTGGAACACAGATCTTCCCCCCCCCCATTCTACTTGGAGACTTCCCTCCCTGCTCCATACTTCAACCTTGTATGTGGCATGGATGAGTGAGAGGGAGAAAAGCGACAGAAAGAAGCAACATTTGAATACTCATCAATGATAAGACCAAGTAGATGATGACAAGGCTGATTCTAAGATGGTTTGATTAGTCACTTTGCCTGCTAGAAAAGAGTCCTGTTGTTGGCTGGTGGTATTTGTAAAAGGGTGGCCCTTTGAAAACAAACTTGGAAGCAAATCAATAATAAAACCCCAAACTTAAAGTACTGGAGAAAAAAATGTTAATGTGGCAGTATGAAGGAAGAGAAACACAATAGTAGACTGCAGCAGTATTGACTTGCAGCAACAGTAGGCAGTGGACATTAGTTTTAAAGTGATTAGAAGAGTAAACTGCTAGAAAGTTTTTACATTAGTGAGCTAATGAGAAAGGCAAAAAAGGTAAAACAATTTTATACTTTTAGGGAGTGCCAAGGCAGGGTGAAAACCCTTTGACAACTTCTTTAGTCTTAATGATAGTGTTCCATGATGAAGGCACTTTAGTACAGTAACAAAAAAACTTTTCAGTGGAGAACATTAGGTGTAGCATTTATTGACAGTATAATGTAGTTACAAACTAAATTTGTAGTATCACATTTTCCATATGTGTATTTTCTGAAGATTTTCATGGGCAAAATCCCCCACGAGGCCCTCATTTCCTAATTTGTAACACAAGGGGGTTTGGATTTGATGATTCCTGAGATTCTTTTCACCTTTAATATTTTATGATTAATAGCTTGTTGGAGTGTGACTTCTCATTTAATACCTAAATCTTAATTATTCCTAGTAAAGCATTGCTTAAAGATTGCAGATACACCTTTATTAATATGCATATTTCCAGTTTAAGCCATTAAGAAAAGAATGATTAGTTACTTAAGTCTTGCAATTTGGTGAGAGCTTAAAAGTATTTTTATAGTATCTAGATTTAATTGAAAATTATTTTAGTTATTTTTGTATATGTGTTGTGTCTTTAAGATTCCTGGATCTCTCAGTCAGCTTCATTTCCCCGAAACCAGAAGCAACCTGGGGTGGATTCTTTGTCACCAGTGGCCTCACTTCCTAAGCAGATTTTCCAACCTCCTTCACAACAGCAACCTACAAAGCCAGTTAAAGTTACTTGTGCAAACTGCAAAAAACCTTTGCAGAAAGGACAGACTGCTTATCAACGAAAAGGATCTGCTCATCTATTTTGTTCTACTTCTTGTCTTTCCTCTTTCTCACACAAGCCTGCTCCAAAGAAACTCTGCGTCATGTGCAAAAAGTAAGAGATCTTTTATTTTTTACTGAACATATAGGTGAGTAAGGCATGGTTTTTTGGGCGGGGGAAGATATGAAATTTTAGAATACAGTATAGTACATATATGTAGCTTCTGCTGGTGAATATCTGTCTTCTAAAATCTTGCACAAGGTATGACCTGACTGGAAGATTACAGTCAGTGTGGCTTCCAAGGAGTCTGATGATTTTAAGTTGCTTTAGACAGAGATGTTTTTGGAATTTGGTTGAATGGTGGTATGGGTGGTCATTTTATGATGATAGTAGGAGTTTTCTGTGTTTTTCATTCAGTGGATTCTTAATGGCAAATTAAATTTTGTAGTTTTCCAGTGTGTGTGTGTGTGTGTGTGTGTGTGTGTATATATATATATTTTACATATATATATATTAACCTTAACAATATATATATATGTATATATATATATATATTTTAAACTTGATAAGATTTTGGTATATTTTAAAATTAGAGGAATATATTTAGATCATAGGAATGAACTTAGGCCGGTAGGTGGCATAGTGAATATAGAGCAGTGGGCTAACAATCAGTAAGACTTATCTTTATGAGCTCAATAGTGGCCTTAGATACTAACTAGTGACCCTGAGCAAATCAGTTAACCCTGTTTTCCTCAGTTTCTCATCTGTAAATTGAGCTGGAGAAGGAAATAGCAATCCATTCCGGGGTCTTTGCCAAGAAAACTCTAAATGGGTACATAGTAAAATACAACTGAAATTATGAAACAATTTTGATTTAATTTATTTTAAAGCATTGAATTATAAATACAATTTTGAAGGCCATTATATCTTAAATGACGTTCACTCTAAGTTTTCTTTATCAGTGCTATCTTGCCATACCATTTCAACTCTGAACTCAGAAGTTAAATGTAGTTTAGTTAGGCCAGACTGGGCTCTTCCTGTTCATTCTAGGTGAGTACAGTTATTTTAAGTTGACTAGTTTAGAAGTCATTTAATTGCTGTTCTCTGTAGTACACAATTGAGGAACAAATTGTATTAGGTGATATTGTGTAGTAGAAAGAATATAGAAACTATTTTTGGAAAATTTGGTTACTAATTCTGTTTCAGTCTCATCTATAGGCTTGATTCTCAATCCACTGAGCCACCTAGCTACTTCTAACCCCTCAATCTTCTCAACATCTTAAAATTGTTCTTTTATTGCATCTTTCCACATAGACTCCTATGGTATTGGGGCTTTCTCTGGTAGAATTTGGCTGATTTTTTATATATATATATATATGTATATATATGTATATATATATTTCAGGGTAGTAGAAATTTAAAACAATAATGTTGTATTATTATTTAAAATATGATGCACAATTTCCCACTTTTTTATTTTTTAGAGATATAACAACAATGAAAGGTACCATTGTTGCTCAAGTGGATTCAAGTGAATCCTTCCAGGAATTCTGTAGTACTTCATGCTTATCACTCTATGAAGACAAACAGAATCCTTCAAAAGGACTCTTAAATAAATCAAGATGTACAATCTGTGGCAAACTAACAGAGGTCTGTATTCTGTATTTTTCAAAATAGACAACTAAGCTTTTATTTTTTACAACATTTTCTCTTCTATGTTTTTTATACATTTTTAAAAATTGGTTAGCAAGGTACTAACTAGTAGAATATGAAGGCTGGGTTGAAGATAGTTGATTGGTATCATGTAACTATCCACTTGGCTGAAATAGGTAGTACTTTTTTCTAGTTAAGTATATGAATTTTACTTTTTTTCCTTGGGTAATTAATTCCTGGGTGTAGGTGTATTCAATAAAATCTGTAGTCTCTCTTCTCCCTTCCCCATTTGTTAAGAGTTAATTAAGAATTGGCAGCAGGGTGGGGTAAGTGAGATTAAGTAAGAATTTTGCCTAGGATTTAGGTAGGAAAGGACATTATCAAGCATTTAAATAAAGATATTTTCATTCATTAAAAATGTGTGGAACATGATAGTTCACCTTGTTTCTAGTTTAGTATCTGTTTTGTTTTTTTTTTTTTTAAATCTTCAAACTATTTATTTTCTGAATTCTTGGTCCATTCCTCTTATTAGGCAGGACCACCATACCCATCAAAGCCAGTTGGTTGTCTACCAATTTTCAATTGCTTTTTGTGAGAGTGGAAGTCAACTAGTCGTGCAATTATAGGCAAGTTAACTTTATTTTGGGGGGTACTCACTTCCCTTATCTCTAAAATGGAGAAGTTCAATTAAATTACTTCAAAAATATTCCCTTGTAGGTCTAATCTTTGAATATCATTCCTAGACATGTTTTTTGGTAGAGAAGTCACAGATCTTCTGTTCTTAATAACTAGTCTTCTTCAGCTGTCATGTTAATGCCATCTTACATTTTTCTTTTAGATTCGCCATGAAGTAAGCTTTAAAAACATGACGCATAAGCTCTGTAGTGACCACTGCTTTAATAGATATAGAATGGCAAATGGCTTAATAATGAATTGCTGTGAACAGTGTGGCGAGTACTTGCCTAGCAAAGGTGCTGGCAACAATGTCCTTATCATTGATGGCCAGCAGAAAAGATTTTGCTGCCAAAGCTGTGTCAGCGAATACAAACAGGTAATTGTTTTAATAAAAAGAATCTTAATTTAAAAATGTATTTCAAATTATTTGATGTCTTTTATATTTATTCCTTAGACTTACCCTAGAAAAACTCACTGTTTAAGACTCTATTTTTCATTTAACATTATTATCACTATATATCTTTTTGTACAAATGTTTTAAAGTGAGTCCTAAATTTTAAAAAAATCTTTCTGTTAAAAAAACAGTTATATTTAAAGAACCAAAAGATGTATATATTTAGATCACGAATATCAGCATTAGGAGAGCTCTTCAGTAACTTCAGTACTTCAGTAACAATTCTCTCCATAATGCATCCAAATCAACATCTTACCTTTGCTTAAGGACCTCAAATGGCCTTGGAAGAATGATAGTCCTTGCCTCCAAGTTAGGGAGGAAGACAAAGACCATGAATTAGATTTTGAAAAGTTTCTACTTAATATTTTAATTGGAAATGCTTTTGGTAGGCATCCATAGAAGAAGAAATTCTCTAAAATTCATTTTTATATTTGGTTGGAAGTCACTTAGGTTATGAGAGATTTGTAGGTAGAACTGTTCTTAGGAGTACCTTAAAACAGCTTGATTGTCTAGTGAAGGGAAATAAAAGGAAAATTAATTAGGAATTGTAGGGAAAATGGTTATGTCGAGTTCTTGGTTATTTCAGAGAAGAGTCCTTTATTGGTGTAATACTTGATTTGTGTTCCTGAGAAGATTTTTATCAAAGAAAAACATTGTCAATTGCCTATTATTTGCTTTGATCTTTCTATAGACCTCCATAGCATACATAGATCAATGATGGCAAACCTATGGCACACAGAGTGCTATCTGTGGGCATAAGGCTGCCCTCTCCCTTCCCAGCTTTGTTATTAGAAAGGCAGAGGGAACTAGCAGCCTGATGGGAGCACTTTCTCCCTCCCCCATGTGTGGTGGGCATGGGGGTGCCCGGTTTACCCTGCACTTGGTGTGGGGAAGGGGCATGGCACTTTGTGCTGGGGATGTGTAGGCAAGGTACTCCCATTTCTAAAAGATTTGCCATCACTGTCTTAGATCATCAAATGATTGTTAATGAGATAGTTTACTCATTGTGTGATGGGACAAGTAAATAGGTGTTTATAAAACTAAATTATAATCACATATAGCTTGATTAAATTAATATACTCTCAAGTGCAGAGTTCTATATAATAATGTATTTTAGAAAGATGAAAGCAGGAAAACAGGAAAATTGTGAAATGACAAGTAAAAAGTTGTGGTTAGAAACAATAGGCAAAAGTCAATTCCACATTTCCCCCAACCCTGTTTTGTAGTTATCTTTCAGTAAAAATTTTTTATAAATTCAATTCCTTTCACTGTAAAAAATTTAAACAAATATAATTGAAATAAAAGATTTAACAAGTTTTATCCTTTCTGACCTTTCTAAAGTAGAGGTTTTCCTTATTTTTTTTAATAACATGAAGTGAAATAGCATATATTAAGACATTTAAGAAACATCTTTTTCCTTAAATGTGCACATTTTATTGTATCTCTTCCATGGAGCCATCCTTTATAATAAGAAACCCCCCTGCAAAACTTTACACATTAAAAATGTATGACACCTACCAACATTCTATACTCACAGTTTCCCCTTTCTTCAAATAAGGAAAGGAGGTAAATTTTCTGATCTCCCTTCTCCCACCCCCCCCCCAAAACAACTAAGATGATAAAAATTCCAAGTATTTATTTTCTCTGTTTGATGAAGTTGTTCTTTTCATTTACATTATTGTAATCATTATGTTTTATTTTCTTCATTCTGCTTACTTCATCTATTCATCGTATTTATTTCTTAAAGCTTTTTATGATAGGAATGTAAGATTCATAGGAAAAAGGTATATTTTAGAGGCCATTGAGCTATTGAATTCATTTTGTAGATGAAGAAACTGAGGCCTAGAGAAGTTAAGTTGATGACACCCTCTTCCCCCCTATATCTTAGCTAATAAGCATTTGAGGTGAAATTTGAACTCTCCTGTCTCCAAACCCCATTCCCTTTTTTCCATGTAATTCAATTTATTTAGGTGATCTGTAGTTGAGAGGAGTCAACTTTGTTTTTAGATCTCTGCTACAGCAAAAAACACAACAATCAACATTTTGATTCTCTTTGGGAAATTTTCTTTTTCACTAATTTTCTCAGGGTATATTTCTAGCTGGGAGAATGTTGGTCCAAAGCATAAGGATATACTCCCATCATTCCACCCTCCACCCCCCCATATTCTTAAATCAGTTTGTCGCTTCTCCCACAACGTGGTGTTCTGTGGTACCATAGCTGCTACAATATTGAGGGTTCTCATCTTTTATTTTCAAATTTGCTTAGTTTGAGTTGAAACCTCAGGGTTATCTTGATTTGCATTTTTCTAATTTATTTATTGTTCAGAGAATACTTGCGTATTGTTGGTAATGATCTGTAGTTCTTTCATGACCTGTTTATTCCTGTCTTTTGACCATTTATTGAGGAATGACTTGATTTAAAAATTACACTAATTGGCTATATGTTTTAATCAGACCCAAAGATACCCCCCCCATTTACTTGTTCCTGTACTAAATTAGGAAAGAGCTCCCCATTTGATAGGAATTCTGGGAATACTGAATACTCATCTGTCAGAAATTAGATGTATATCTACAGCTTAACCCATTTAAAATCGATTGTATCAGTGAACTAAATTAATGTTCATACCTTTAAAAATTTTTGAAGAGAATGAGATCAGTCACCTTTTACTGCCATGGTTTGATGAATTTTAACAAAAGGATAGAGCTAATTAGAAAAAAAAGATGTATATTGGTTACATGAAATTAAGAAACTTTATGGAAACAAAATTAGTTCCAAGACCATAGATTCTCAAATAGTAAAGAAGGCAAGTTTAGTATAGTAGAATGATTATATCTTGAATCAGAGGAACTGGATTAAAGTGTTTCTTTACCATTAGTATGATGTGTAGTTGGACTACTTTCTTTTTTTTTTATACCCTTATGTTCTGTCTTAGAATCAATACTGTGTATTGGTTCCAAGGCAAGAAGAGTGGTAAGGGCTAAGGAATGGGGGTTTGCCCAGGGACACACAGCAAGTATCTGAGGTCAGATTTGAAACCTAGGACCTCCCGTCTTTAGGCCTGGCTCTCAATCCACTGAGCCACTCAACTGCCTTCTCCCCTTTCCCCCTTAACTTTTTTTGACTGTCCTTTTCTACTTTATTAAGAACCATATCCTCTTGAGCCAGATAATTTACAAAGACCTCAATCCACTGAGCTACCCAGCTGCCTCCTAGTCTCTCTTTTAGAAGCAGTCTTTCATCATCATGGACATTGTAAACTCTTTATTTCTACAAATGTGTCTGAACCAACTTTATCCTTTTTTTGTAACTTGTTTGCACTATTGTAGTGGCCTCCTATTAGTCCACTTGATTAAAATATTTCCCCTCTTTTATTTAATTCTTCACAATTGCTAGTGTGACTCTCCAAACTGACATTCTTTCCTTGAGCTCCTATGTCTCTTTCATGACTATGATCAAATATATTTTAATTTGGTATTTATAGGTCTTCATGACCTAGCTCCAAACTTAACTTTTCCAACCAGATAAGTTAGTTCTTTTCATATACTTTGACATTTACTCCCAAATACCTTCTTTTTTATTCCTTAATCTTCTTTCCTCTCCTTCCAACTGTCCTTTCTTTCCTTCCCTACTCCATGTCCTTAGCACAAGCCATAATTACCTGGATATACATTTCAAACACCTGTAGAACTGTTATCATTCCATCAGCTATCTCCTCTTCCTGTAGTTGCCTTGTGTATACTTTCTTTGTCCCCATTACTTGGTAAACCCCTTGAGGTACAGGACATTCCCTAATAATTTTTTTGATTCAGACTTTGGTCCCTAGTAGGTACTTAATAAAATTATTGTAATAGCCACATATCTCTTGCTTTATCAGTCATCCATAGTCCTGCTTCATTTTGCTTCATTGACTAGAATTTCTCAAGTCTTTCAAAGTTTTTGGTCTTTATATATTGCCATTATGCATACCATATATCCTAAATCCTGATCCTAACCCTAATCCTAACCTAAATCCTAAGCCTAACACTAATGCTAAACCTAACCAATTAACCCTAAAGGAAAGACTAGCCTGACTTCTGAATCTAACCTTAAAGAAACTTGTACCCAAAATGGAACTATAATGGGGAACCTAACCATAAGCAAATTTCTACCCCAACAGTAACCCTGATTCCAAAATGAGAGCCAATGTTGACCATCATGTTACTATTAACTCTAACCTAACACTATCACCAACTCTTCCCCAAATGTAACTTTGATGATGAAACTAACGGAAATAGGAACCATCATGTTAAACCTACACACATACCACATACCTAAACCCTCAAAAATCTCTACCCCAACAATAACCCTGAATCCTAAATGAGAGTGAGTTTTCATGTTAACATTAACCCTATCCTCAGATTTTATGCCAAAATAAAGAAAATCGGAATACTAACACCAAATCTGCCACTAACGCAAATAGGAACCGTCATGTTAAACCTACACAAACACCTACCATATACCTAACCTAAAAAATCTCTACCACAACAGCAACCCTGATACATAAATATTTGAGAGCCAATTCTAAACATCACATTAACATTAACCTCAGATTTTACGCCAAAATAAAGAAAATCAGAACACTTAACAACTCGGTCCCAAACATAACTGATAAAACTAACGCAAATAAGAACCATCGTGTTAAACCTACACAAACCAAATACCTAACCCTAAACAAATCTCAGCCCCAACAGTAACCATAATACCTAAATGAAAGCCATTTCTACACATCACATTAACATTAACCCTAACCTCATATTTTACAGTAAAACAAAGCAAATCATAATACTAACACCAATTCTGCCCCAAACATAACTTTGATGATAAAACAAAAGTAAATAGGTACCATCATATTAAAACCTACACAAACACATACCATATACCTAATCCTAAAAAAATTGCTACCTCTGTATTGTGCTTTTGCTTACATTCACTTAGATTTATTTATTTGCTTATTCATTTATTTATTTAGGTCCTGGTTTTGTTATGCCTAAATTTATAACTAGAATTTTTGATGATTACAATTAAAAAAATATAAACAGATGATGCTTTTTATCTCCCCCTCCTTCCCTTTTTTGGGGGGAGGGTTTAAGCTGACACAAGATCTAACCAGCAGTTATCTGAGGCACCTAGTTGGTTCATTGGGCCTGAAGGTAGAAAACTTTAGTTTACATGTTTTATGAACTTGGGCAAGTCTCTTAATCTCTGTTTGCCCCAGTTTCTTTGATTGAAAAATGATAGCATAAGGGGAAGGAATTCAAAGGATTTCAGTGATTCTAGGTTTTAGAAACCATGTATTAAGTTGGTAATTTTAGATGAAATGATGAGACTGTTATTTCACCTCTATGTTTATCTTAAATGAATAAATAAGACATTTATTAAACACCAGTATGTGCAAAGTACTGGGTATAATAAATAGGAAAAAAAAGATAATTATTGCTTTCAAGGTCTTCACCTAATGTAAGAGAATACATTTGGACAGTTTCTGTTTAAAGATGATGAAATAGTCCCATGTTTGATTCTATACAAGTCCCTTATGTAGTACAAAATAGATGACTATACCTCTTTAATGTAATTCCTACTGATAAGATCTTAAGTTTCTGATGTTGAACCATTTGAGAATCCAAAGGACTTTCATAGACAAGAACTTTGTTGGTGCTTGCTGTTATGGTTCATGTAAATAGGTAGTTTATTTTTCTTAATGTTTAAAATTAACTTCATGTTAAATCTACTGTGCTTTGTAAATTTGAAATGATTCCTGGTTTTTTATGCTGAAAATCCACAATTTTTCTATATGCAGCTTTTTAAAGTATATGTATATAATATAAATTGTGTGTGTGTGTGTGTGTGTGTGTGTGTATTTATTAGATTTGGACTCAATAGAAAGCTAGGTTAGAACCTCCCCTTTAACACTTAACAACTGTGTGACTATGGGTAGGCCATTTGACTTCCCTTAGCCAGGTAGCCTCATTTGTAAGATTAGGATAAGTAGTACCTATCTTACTAGTTACTATGAGGTTGAAATGAACTAATGATTTTTAAAGCAAATTTGAGAGCAGTATTTAAATGTCAGATATTACTAATAATCAAATTGAAGATTAGGTTCTTTCCTGTTGAGATCCCTCTCAGTGTTGCCATTTCTCCAACAAAACAAAGGCAATCAAACATTTGATGCTGAAAAATCAAAGAGATTTTACTTGCTAGAAGTGATAATTTTTTATGAAATTGGAAACAGACTATTTCCTTTACTCAAAAGCTTACATTTATTTAATTTGTCTATGCTATTAATTATCTTATATTTTGCTTTAGAATTTTGAAGTCATTTCACATTTTCTGAATATGAAAACATTTTTCATCCTATTTTCTCCCTTTGACCTTTTGTGTCCTGTGCTCTCTACCCCTTAGTAGCAGTTGATATTGGCTACTCTATGAGTTATGTCCCCTCCCCACCTTCCTTTGATTTATGAATTATTCCATCATAATCAATTACTAATTCATTGGCTACCAATTAAAGCTGGCATCAGAAATAATGGTTACCAAATCCTTCTAATATACTTAACACCCGTTAGTATAGGAATAGGCATTCATAGCCACACGTGCAGTAATTCTTTATTTTCCATGCTAGCAAGGTAGAACACAGTATCCTAGATCATGTAATTAAATCCAAAAACTTCTTTAACTTTAAAATACCTTATGATTTCCTCTGGCAGCTAGGTTACACAATGGATAGAGTACAAGGTGTATAGTCAGAAAGATTCCTTTTCTTGAGTTCAAATCCAGCCTCATACCCATCTGAGATGTTTGATTCTGGGCAAGTCACTTAGCTTTCTTTGCTTTGGAGAAATGACTTCTCTAGAATCTTTGCCAAGAAGATCCCAAATGGGGCCAGGCCACAAAGAGACATTATTGACAATGAATGACTCAACAACAACAAAATAATTTCCTTTGAAAAGCTTGATAGCAGAGCTTCTGAATTATTAGGTGGTTTACTTGTATTGTTTACAACTATTTGGTGGAAGAACTAAAACCCAATTCTCCTGATTTGTTATATATTTTTATTATCTTCTGTCCTAGTAAAACTATCAAGATAAAATGGCTAGGGCAAGGTCAATGGACTTATGTGATTTGTCTAGAGTAACATAGCTATTGTGTCAAAGGCCAGATTTCAACTCAGGTTCTCCTGACTCCAGGCCTGGTGGTCTTCTTTGTCACCTAGCTGCTCCCCAGCTATCTTTATTTTAGTACTCTATGGTAGTAATGGTGAACCTATGGCAGGCAGAGCCCTCTCTGTGAACATGGGGTGCTCCCCCCCCCCCCCCCCCCGCCCCAGTTCTTTACTAGAAGGTCAGAGGGACTTGACTGGAACTGTTCCCTTCCCCATCTCCACCTTTTATGATGACATCTGCCCCTCTGAGGTTCAGTAACTTGATGGGAGCTCACAGATAGACAGCAGACAGAGTTGGAGGGGAGCAGGGTGCTTGGGCCATTCTTCACTTGCTCCTCTTCCCAGCAGCCCAATGGAGTTGTCCCCAGTAGTGAGAGTAAGCCCCAATAATATCAGAGCCATCAGCTAGGAATTGCAAAGCAGCATGAGAAAAGCAAACTTTTACCCCTCCCCAAATACTAGGTGTCCTTCCAAAAAAATTACTGATGCAGGAGTTCTGTGAGAAGAACATACAGTATTGATATGCTGACATGTTGAACTATCTGATTTATTATTATATAGAAGACACTGATTAGAGCTGTTAAGGCAATCTACATCCATTGTTTCCATCTTTTAAATCATTACTAACCATTTAGTTCTCGCAAAAGGCTTACCTAATTTCTTAACCTATGTTATTTTCCCTATAAAGTATGTGCCCCAACTCAGTAAACTTTGTCACTGCCCAGCAAGAAGTTGTCTACATGTCTGATCTGTCAGTCTGGCGGGTAGATCCTGCTGGAATCCCAGAACTATTTTTCTCATCCCCTTTCAATGACCCAGGAATAATTCCTCAAGCAAAACTTGACACAATAGGAGCACTTTATCCCTTCCCTTTCTGGGATAAAGGACAGGTGGGGTGTGGCACCTGGTCTCAGTGGGGGGAGGGGGGGCAGGTACTCAGTCTTTAAGAGGTTTGCCATCATTGCTCTATAGTGTTGATGATCATGATCATTGATATAATTACAATTAAAGCTGGAACTTTCTAAACATATAGTAACTGGTCGTTGGGTATGATGGTGAGATATTAAAGTAAGATAATTAAGATATTGAAAATTAGCTGTGTTTCAGCTGCTCTGTTTCCTTATTACCTTTTAGTTCCAGTTTTATTTTTTCTTTAATTACAGAAGAATCGGCTGAATTGAAATGGTCCAATTTCAGGTCAAATCTAATTTCTTAAAAAAAAAATTTTTTTTTTTTAGGTAGGTAGTCACCCCAGCTTCTTGAAGGAGGTTAGAGAACACATGCAGGACTCCTTTCTGATGCAGTCAGAGGTAAGATTTCTGGTACTATCTTGAATAATTTTCAAATGTTTTTAATGTTATTTCTTGATAAACCCTTATTTCTTTCTCCAGCAAGCCATTAGTTGTTACACAGCTATACAAAAATAACCAACATGTAAGATTTATAATATTTACAGAGTCTTACCATTGTTATGCCATACCTCCCCAATGAAAAGAGTGAAGTACATTTCTCAACTCTTATTTTATCTTATAATTAGTTATTATGATTGTACAGTATTTTTTCAGTTGAAATTCCTTCACATTTCATATTAATGAAATATATTGTGTCAGACCTGGGGTTAAGGAAAAATGCATGAAAAATTTAGAACTTCATGGTGCTTGAAACAAGTACTGTGAGCCATTTCTGAACTTTTATTTGTTCAGGAACTTAGCTAGGAAGAGAGTAGAAAGAATTGGCTCTTATTTTATGCTTACTGGTACTAGAGGGTTTATAGGTAATTCTGTAGACTGTTTACCTCGAGAATAGAATGGGCCATGTTAACTAGTTTTTAAGAGGGACTCGACTAAAGGTCAAAGTCATTTTAATAGGGAAGCCTTGTAGGTGGTATAGTTATATGTAAAAGTATTCTTTCATTAGCATTATGGGTGAGTACTGAAAGATTATATTGGGATATTTAGTTTTTCATAATGAAAGTCTGTGTCGGAGTAGTAACATTTTGACCATAGAAGTGCTGGTTGTATTAGAAACATATTTCATAGATTGATTTTATAAATGGAATAAGAAGTAAGGTTAAAATATGCTACAGGGTTACCTTTATGGGAGAAGCTATTGAGAGATTATGACAAAATGAACCATGTTTGGGAGGGGAAAAAATGCCAGGCGTTATTTTGACATGTTGAGATAATGGTGCATGATTCAGTTGAAAAGAGTCATCAAGTGACTGGTAAAAACCAACTGATATTCAAGAATAAGTTTGGTCTTAAAAGTGAAATTAGGGATAAAGATTGGAAAATTAGCTTTGTTACAAGAGAGAAGTTGAATTGGTGAGACTTCCTATTCTGGAAGAGGGGGCAGGATGAAACTCTTCGTTTTACCCCTACTACAGCCATTTGGCCAAAGATGAGGACATAAAATAGGGATGTTAAAAATATGGATAACCAGGAATACAAACTATATTTGAAGGTAATGGAGCAACTGTTCTTTGGAAGGGAGTATTCAGTAGTGTCAAATTGCAGAGGAGCCAATATGAGGAACAAAATATCCATTAAATTTTGTGGTAGAGAATCTTTCCCACTATCAGTTGCAAAGCAGAAGAGCAGTTAAGCAATAAGAGCTAGGCAGTTGGGATTAATCGACTTGCCTAGGGTCACTCAGCTTGTAAGTGTCTGAGGTCAGATTTTTAAATGACCTTTTGTCTGTCTTCTGAGCTACCTACCTGTTCTCTTCAAATGTACTTTTATTAGGATGCTGAAGGAAGTTGATATAATGTCTAGTTAGGAAGTAGAGACAGTTGGTATAGACACCATCCCAAGTTGTCAAAGTTTAGAAAGTTGCTACACAATGTTAATGGAAGATTTTTCATATTTAGGCTCAAAGAAGCAAACCTTTTTATTCCCAATCTGAAATTCCTTGTCCAAATTGATGTCTGAAGGGAAAGTGCTTAACACATTACCCTTTGTGGATAGCTAGTGTCAGTTGATTTTTTTGTTGTTGTTGAATGATTGACCCTCTCCTTTGCTAGCCCAAGATGCTTCCTATCTTCCTAGTCCCTCACTACAGGAGTGGTAAGGTGAGCTATCTGATGTATTATTAGATTTTTCCCCTTTGAAAGTGATAAAATTTGAGTTGAATTTTTGTATTAATAAAATAAAATTCTAAATAACCTTTCATCCAAAATACGTTATTAGCAGGTCTTCTTAACATGGAATCTTTGGATTTAAGTGTAATTGGTTTCCTTTGTACTTTTATGTTTTTAATATTTTTTATTAAAATTTTTTCTCATCAAATTGTAAAAAATTTGTATTTATGGACAATTTTGTTCTACTCATTTACTTTTTTTAATAAAAATTTTTTAATTTAGTGAAACTCTATCCTTCTACTTCAGCATTTCACCTTCTTCCTTGTCATTGAGAAAGAAAGATGGGAAAAAGTCCCAAATCTCCTGTTAAAGACATGTATAGTGAATTAAAACAGCTTTCCACATTGGCCATTTCCCCTCAAAATATATTTTAAATTATATACTCTTATGACAGTAGTTGGGTGGTATGCTTTATCATGAGTCCTATGTAATCAGAACTGTTTATTGTAGTAATTAAAATTCAAACATTTGTTCAAAGCTGTTTGTTTCTGATTCTGCTCATTTATTATCTAGTGCATTTCTTCTTAATTTTCTTTAAAATTGACCCATTTATCAGAATTCCTAATTGAACTGTAGTATTCTAAGAATTCTTTAGAGGCTGCTAATTGGGCCTGAAGTCAGGAGGATTTGCTTTCAAACCTGTCCTCAGTCATTTTGTAACCCTAGGAAAGTCACTTAACCAAAATCGACCTCTATTTCATTAGTTATAAAATGGGGCTAATAATGGGATGTGTGAGATGGAAATCACATTAAAAGACTGATATAAATTTAAGGTCTCCAAGGAATTCAGCTATGTAATTCCTAAATGAAAACTCAAGTCAGCAGTCAGCCTTTTATGGAGTTTTTAATTTCAAACAGGAGGAAGAAAGGTATGAGAGAGAGAGAGAGAGAGAGAGAGAGAGGGAGAGAGAGGGAGAGAGGGAGAGAGGAGAGAGAGAGAGGAATAAGACCCAAGGCCTTGGATAGCCGAGGCAAAGAGAAGACATCAGTCCCTATCACTCACATGACCAAAATGGAGAAACAGTCTGAGTGCCTACACTCCCAAAGCACCAACAACCTCCATTCCTCCACACAGGAAGTCCCCAGACTCCTCAGCTGTCCTCTACCTCACTTCCTGTGTCTCACCTGTGCCAATGGTGGCTCTAGCTTCACCCAGGACCTCCCAGAGGTCTGTCCCCTTTGCACATGTCTGTTGAAGGCCACATTCTCAAATAATTAAATCTTGAGCTTTGCTTTGCTGCAGCCCTTCCTAAATCCTGTTACCCTGAGTAGGGTGGAGATTGTAGTTTCCAAGACCTGATTCTGTCATTCCAAGTATCTCTATTGTTATTGATCAGGAAATAGCCAAGTCCCATCCTCTAAAGAATGGTTTGAACAGGGTTGAGTAGTTTTGAAATTCACAGATGTAACCCTAACCCTGGGGTTGTTGTGAGGATCAAAAGAGATGCACTAAAACACAGTTCTTGGCACATAGGAGGTACTTTATAAATGCTTGTTTTCTTCATACACTATAACTTAACCATTCTCCAATTCATTGGCATTTCTGTAAATTCCCATAAAAATCTATTAAGAAGAGGTAGAAAGATAAAATTCATATAAAATAATTTCAGGAACTAGAAAATACTTGTTAGTCTTCTTTCCAAATCCCACAAAAGTACTATATTTTTATGATACAGACACAAAACACTGTTTATATAGACACAGATCGAAGTAATATAAACATTAATTCCTCATGTATAGGTATATTTGTCAATATAATAACAAAGTATTTGGGAAAACTGAAGGTCCAACATTTTAAAGGAATTATGAAAAAGTGAAAGCAGGGAGCATATCATTAACTAAGATATTCAAACTTTTACAAAGCAGTAATCATAACAGTCTGCTACTTATTAAGAAATAAAGACTAGTCTTTGGAACAGATTAGATACTTAAAGTCCTGAAGCAAATGAATAACATAAGTGTAGTGTTTGACATACCCAAAGATTTCAGCTATTTTGGTAAGAATTTACCCTTTGACAAAATTATTGGTAAAAACAGGAACACGTCTGTCAAAGAGTAGGTGTATAGCCTTGTGTCTTGCATCATTAGGCATAAAAGATGTCACAGACAAAATAATATAAATAAGGGAACAAAGAAAAAACTCCTTGTGGTTTCAGTAGGTAGATGCAAAAATATCACAATCAGATAAAGGATAGAAAATTTCTCCGGTGAAATGGACAATTTCTAAGTACACAAAGATTAAGGTTTTTGGGTGGGAGGATTGACATTTCTAAGATACAGGGAACTGATTCAAATTTATAAGTTTATAAGATCCTTTATCCAGTTATTTTATGCATCTAAAAACATTCTGTGACTGTCCATTGACTGGACTACACAAGGACATACTATAAAAATTGTGTTTTATAATTTTTCTCAATTTTATCTGCTTTCGTTAGGAAGATGATGTAGAATTAGTTGATATTAAACTTGGCAGGAAGATGTACATGGGTTTGATAACTGTCTTTTTATTGTTGTGACTATTAAGTTGTTTAATCTCTCTGAACCAGAGTATCCTTGTCAGTTAAATAACAAGGATATTTTAATACTTATTTCATTGAGTTATTTGTAGTGAGGATGAAATGAGATAAAGAGTATTAAGGAAATGCATGTAAATGTTAGCTGTTAATGATTCTGATACTTACTTTACACCTAATAATATTTATTGATTTGGTTATTTTTTGCTTTGATGATGGACTAGAAAATAAGTGATTCCTTGTGGTTCAGAACTTAAGTGAATTGCAGTTTCATTTTATTTGGTAAGTTAAGAAACATATACAACAACCACTGTAACACAGATATACAAAGGAACAATCTTAAGGATATATCACTTTTTGCTTGTTTATTTTCAACCCATGCCTTCTATTTTAGAAATGATACCAAGTATCAATTCCAAGGCTGAAGAGTGGTAAGGGTTAGACAATTGGGTTTAAGTGACTTGCCCAGGGCCACACAGTAAGTGTTTGAGGTCAGATTTGAGCCTCCCTCTCATCTCTATGCCACTGAGCACCGTAGCTGACCCTCGTATGAAATCTTTTGTTTAAAAATGGAATGTTCTGCTTACTTTCTAAGCTCCAGATGAACCACAGTGATGGGTCTTACCTCCTAGATAGGGAAGTTTAGAGAAAGGGGATATATTTTGGAGGGGAATATGATGGGAATCATTTGACACATTTAGTTTTTTGTTTTGACAGAGCATCTAGTTGGGAGATAGCTAACAAGTAGAGAGAGGGGTTTAGAGTTAGAATGGATATGCAAATTCATAGAGGTGAAAATTGAACTTGAGTGAGAGCACAGATAGGATGTCTTTGGGTTTGAGTTGGAAGTGCTGAGTTACCTAGTGTTGAAGCAGTAAAGGATGTATTCTGGCCTGAAAAATGAAAGAGTTAATCAACAGGTTAAAGAAAATAAATGCAAGAGATTTGGGTAGGCATTGGCATATAATCTTCCAGACAGCATATAATGTTGAGTTTCATTTGTAAAAGAGGTGTATGTGTGTAGTCAAAATGATGGGATGGATTATTAATCCACATATTGGGGTTCTAGGAATTTATCAGTGAAGGGGACATCCAATATAGGACAATAGACTGAAGGAGGAAGTTATTGGTTTGGTTTTGGTTTTCCTACAATGGTGGAATTTTATGTCTTTAGACAGTGATAAAAGGAATTCATTGGTTAGGGAAAGATGAAAGTGTGATATGAGTATCCTACTTTTAAATTCTTGGATTTTGGTTATAAGTCAAAATAGGCTAAACTTTTTTCTATTAGGAACTTTAAGGCAATGTGATTATTTTCTTTAATTTTACCTTAGCAACCAGATTTGCTCTAGCGTAGAAGGTAATTCCACTTGTTCTTGTCTTCACCAATTAACCAGTATTAAACACCTATTTTGTGCCAGTCTAGCATAGGCTAGACTCTGCAGATACAAGACAAAGAATAGCATTCTTTTTTCCTCATATATTTCACAGTCTAATTGAGAGAAGAGACACAATGTGTTTAGGTAGCAGGGAAGGAATCATAGAGGAAAAGATGATGTAGTCTGCTGTGGTTTGAGGAAGTTAGGTAGTTAAGGAGAAAGTTAAGCCAAGTTAGGTAGTTAAGGAGAAAGTTAAGCCAAAAGCATATTTAAATGGGTTGGCCTTGGCAAAGAATAGGGCCACCATTTTATTGGGAGACTATTGGGGTGTATGGGTGCTCAGGGAGGGGTAGTATCTCTGGTATGGAGGGCTTGTCGTGCCCTTCTAGGGCAGCTCTCCAGCCTCTGACCTCCACCTGACACCCAGCTCTCACTTGTGGCTCCCAGTAGCTGCTAGCATGTGGCAGCGGCCACACCCCGGGCAACGGCTTCGACAAGACAAGCCGGCTAAACCTTGTGCGGGTAGCCATCGGGTCGTCGATGCTTGGTGAACCAGGGTTTTGCTCACCCAGCATGTTCTGCTTCGGCAGAACAGACGGAAGAAACCAATAACGGCTGAGATGTCGACGCAGCAAAGCACTGTGGAGTGCTTAGGGCGTGTTGGAGCACAAAAGACAACACGGCCATCCAATGCAGCTGAGGAAGTCTCCAGGTGTAACGACTTTTTGTGCCACTGGACCCAGGCTTCCAACGCCGAGAGAGTGGGACTGTCTCTGTGCCATCGACTTTTCCACTTAAATCTCCTTCACCGCACAAGTGTCTTTGTGCACACTCATCTATACACCATAGATGAAAACGCACAAAGACAGTCATCATCCTCGGTTACCAAGAGACTACTACTATTGTAGAAAATTTAAAGGGCTTCCTTTGACCTTCTTTCCAAGTTGTTTTGGGCTAGGAAATTGTTACACTCCATTCTTTTGTTGGTTCTGCTACAAAATTTGTTTGAAGGCATTATTTTAAAGTTGTTTGAAGAATATTTTGGAGAACTCATGTGAGTTATTGCCCTTACTGCCATACTGCCTTTGCCCAATTTTATCTAATCATTACCATTTAATTCACCGGCTGTTTATTTAACAGTCAGATAGAAGGCATGAGTTTAGTATGATCTTTTTTTTACTTAAGTCATGGGTCACATTCCACCAACTCTCACAGTTCTGAAGTTAAATTTATTTTCATCCTGAGAACTTTGATTCCTTTTAATAATTAACTATTCTTTGATTTTTAGTTTAGACATGATCTAATAAGAATTATACTCTTTTATTTCATCCTAGGGCAAAATTTGTATGAGACCATGTCATCTGGCTTACTGTTCCTATAATTTCATTTGACTCTTAATTCATTGATCACTGGGCAAATATATTAAATAGTCTGCATGGCACTATTGCTCTAAATTAAATCTTTCCATGATTTTATTAAACCATAAGAAATATAAATCCAATTTTTAATACCATCTTATTCTGGAAGCTACTTTTCAAGCACATTTGCAGGAAAATACATCATCCGCCTGTACTGTGTGGGACGTTACTTATGTTTTCATGTAGTTAAACTTTGCTTTTTCAAAAACAAAACAAAATGATATCGACTTTGTGACCCTGCACAACTCATTAAACTCCATTTGCTTTAGTTTTTTTTTTATCTGTTTAATGAATTGGAGCAGGAAGTGGCAAACTACTCCCATCACCTTTGCCAAGAAAACTCCAAATGGTTGTCATGAAGAGTTGGACACAACTGAAGAACAATAATACTTAATAAAGAACTTTGGTTGTAATGGCATAATTAATTTTTCTTGGCATGGTGGTTTAGGTGGAAACTGGATCATTTTATCCTAGTTTTCCCAGGTTTTTCTCTTTTCTTTGCATTTTCCTTATGGTGGAATAATCTATTAAATTTATATAACATTGAATCATTCCCTAATTGATGGCTGATTCCTTAGTTTCTAGTTCTTTGCACTATCCCAAGAAAAGCCAAACCCCAATTGCTATAATATTTGTGCACACATAGATCCATTTCCTTTTCTGATTTGGAATTTTTGTATAATGTTGACTGATTAATGGAGTCAGAGGATGTACATAGTTTAGTGAGTGGAGGCATAGTTCTAAGAATGTCTGGAATAAATTACTGCTTCATCAATAGATGGATTCTGTAAGGTGCCCTCCACTTCTGTTATCTGTTAATTCTTTGTTCCAATAATATTAGCTAGTATTTATCTAGAACTTATTATATAAATTACTCTCTATATGTATATATGCCATACATTGTGTTTAGCACTGCTTTCACTTTTATTCTTATAGCAACCCTGGGAAGTAGTTGGCTATTATTATTCCTTTTATAGATGAGGATACTGAGTCAAAACAAAAGTTAAGTGACTAGTTACAGCTAGTAAATATCTGAGACCAGTTTGGAACACGTCTTCCTGACTGTAGACCCAACAGTCTGTTCAGCAGCTTAACTACTATTAACTGTCACTTCACTGACTCTACAATGAAAAGTATACTTTAAAATGGTTCCTCTTTTTGTTTTTTTTTTTTAATTCATGTATTGTTGGTTTTCCCCTCCAACACTTCCATCCTTGCTCTACTCTAAAGGGTGTGAGAGAGAACCTTAGAGTTGCTTCAATTTGTTTTATGTTACTGATTTTCAGCATTTGGTTTATTGATGAATTGGATTTCTTCCATTGAGAATTGCCTTCAAGCATAGATTATTTTCAAACATTTCTATTTCAAACATAGATTAGTTTGAACAACTATTATTCTTATAAATTAGTATCAATTTCAATATATCTTGGAAACAGTGCAGCTCTTATTGCTTCTGTCTATAGGTTGCATTGCAATCTTTCAAAAGTAAGAAATTTTCCTTTAAAAATTATGTGGAGTTAAATCTAGGGTTTATGTTTTCTGGAGTTTGACCTTGAATGCAATTATATAAAATTATATATTTTACATGTTTTGCATGATTTTTTATATATATGCATAAAACTCAGATCAAATTTCTTGCCAACTCTGAGCTGAGGGAGGGAAGTGAGTCAATTTGAATCATGTAATTTCAGAAAATTTATTACATGTAATTGGTAAAAATTTAAATTATGCATTTTATTTGTGTACATTGAATTACAGCCTCTACAAACTTTTTCTATTGATCTTTAATTTTACTTGTTTTGATTTGCCACAATTAATTTCTTTGTCAGTTAACCAAAGATAATATCAAATTTTGTTTGAATTCTTGTCTAATCTTTTACCTTTAATCTAAGATTATATGTCATGAATTTTGATAGAGATGAAAACTTTATTTTTGAGAGATTTAGGTAATATTTTTGAAGTTGTTATCTTTAAGTAACTGCATAATGTTGAAGTTTTTAGTAATATGTATCCTGACTTTAATTTTTCAAGAATAATTTTTAGTTGAATTGAATCTTTTTTTCCCCCCTTAAATAATATGCCACCTTTTGTTTTATGTTTTAGAAATACGGCAAATTGACAGCTTGTACTGGTTGTAGAACTCAGTGCCGGTTTTTTGATATGACTCAGTGTATAGGTCCCAATGGATATATGGAACCATACTGTTCAACTGCTTGCATGAACACGTACAAGACAAAATATGCAAAATCACCAAGTAAGTTAAAGATATTTAACCCTCTTCCTCATTTACATTTCACCCTCCCTTTCATGTCCTTTCTTTAGTTTTTGATATTTTTAAGCCTAGTTACATTATTAGTTTAGTAAGAAAACACTAATTTCATACCCTAGTAAAAAAAAATTCTATCTTAAAAAGTTCTTGTAGGGCAGATGGGTGGCTCAAAGGATTGAGAGCCAGGCCTAGAGACTGGAGGTTCTAGGTTCAAATCTGGCTTCAGACGCTTCCCAGCTGTGTGACCCTGGGCAAGTCACTTAACTCCCATTGCCTAGCCCTTACCATTCCTGCCTTGGAATCAATAACACACTATTGATTCTAAGTTGGAAGATAAGGCTTTTGGGGAAAAAAAGTTCTTGAATTCTCCTTGGACAATATAATGTATATTCAGAGCCCTCACAGCTCAATAGAACCAGCCAAAACCAGAGCTTTCATTTTAGATCTAGCCTTTGAGGCTACATTTTATAACTAAGTGAGGTTCTTCACCATAGTAATAGGAAATTGAAATCTCCAGTTAAGGCAACTCTCTGTTTCTGCAAGTATCTTTACCAATGAAATTACAAACCTTTCAATAATAGCCTTCATAGATTGATCTCATTCCAGATTATCAAAATATTGGTGATACTATGTTCCCTCTTCTTTATCCATATTATCTAAAACCTTTTTCCCTTTCAGTTTTTCTAAAATTTAGGAAAGATTGAACTACTTATATCTTATCTACCCTTGTGTTTTCTAAGTTAAATATAGGATACTAGCCTTACAAATTAATTGACGGCGTTGTATTGTATTAAGAATTGAAGGCAGGAGAACCTTGCATTCAAATTCTGCCTTAATAGCTTTATGACTATGGGAAAAGTCATCCCTTTTCATTTTTTTTTTCATCTATATCAAATGAAGGACATTGAATAAATGCTTTCTCTTAAAGGTCCCTTCAGCTCCATGTTATCACTATTATCTCTTGATCTTGTGAAAAATAGGCCACATAATAGTTGTTTCTTAAAAAATTTTTATTATCAGATAATTATCAGAATGAATTTACTTTTTTTAAAAGAGTTGATTTAATTTAGAATTGCCATAATGACATGATTCATGTTCTTTCCTTCCCCTCTTCCCACCCTGCTTCTGTAGCCAATGAGCAGTTCCACTGGGTTTTACATGTGTCGTTGATCAAGACCTATTTCCATACTATTACTATTTGGACTGGGGTGATCATTTAGATTCTACATCCCCAATCATATCCCTATCGACCCATGTGATCAGGCAGTTGTTCCTCCTTCTGCGTTTCTACTCCCACAGTTCTTTGGATGTGGATAGAGTTATTTTTCATTAGTCAGAATATGTTTACTATTAATTTTTAAGGTACTTTAGATTTTATTTTCTTAGCATCACTGTGTCATCAAGATAGGAAAGAGTAGAATTGTGAGACCTTCATTCAAATCTCACCCACTGAAATTTTATGACTTTAACCATTAGCCTGTTTGAATTTATTTTTTCATTTTTAAAATGGAGATAATAATGCTTTGTACTAACTACCTCTGTGTTTTTATGAGGAATGCCCTTTAGAAATCTTGAGGTATTAATTAGATGCGTTAATTTTTAGTCATTATAATTACTTTATTTTTTCACTTAGTTTGCAAGGAAATCATATATGAACCCTTTCTTTCTCAGGTGTGGGAATCATTTGTCACTTTTGTAAGCGAAATTCTTTACCTCAGTATCAAGCCACAATGCCTGATGGAAAACTGTACAACTTTTGCAATTCCAGTTGTGTAGCTAAATTTCAGGTTTGACATTTTTTTACATATTTTTATCCATACACACATGCTAAATGTTATTTTTGTGCCAGCAGTTTTTTGACTCTTAATTCAGCTTTCCTATATTGTAGTAAGGTAATGATATATGGCAACTCCATGTTGTCTATACTTCTCATTTACTTGGCCTTGGTACACTTAACTTGAAAGTACAGATAAAAATATATTCCTGTTTTGGGGGGAAATGTGCTAAAGTATTTCAAATGTTTTTGGTGTAAATTTTTTTTTTGTATTTTGTACTTTTTAGCCATGTTCTCTTAAGTTGGATGATAAAAATTTTACTTTTTTGCACACCTGTTGTATAATAAATATTATTGCTGTTAGTAGTTTAATGTAGCACATGAAATTTGAGCCAGGCAATACATTATCTTGTTTTTTTAAACCTGTGTCATTGTAGTGATGAAATACAATAAAAATTATATATATTTGGAATTTATTAACTGTGTCCTACCAAAAGAATTGATCTCATCTAGCAATTACAGTCATAATTTAGTTTATTATAGAGTTCTAAATTTGCCATGGCTTGATTTTCCTTAAGTGTTCAGACTTTTTACTCTCCAACTTGATTGTCATCCCAGTATGATAAATCTTGGGATTGGTAATTTGTTGCTCTTGATCTCAAAAAGTTCATGATGTGGTAATAAGCTCATAGTTGAAGTGTTATTGACTCCACTTTGTATTAGACTAAAACTCTATCCTTATCTTATGCCAAAACTTAGCTTCAGATTATGTTTTTTGTTTTGAGTATAATAATGATTAATCATAAATAAAATTCTAGTGTATATAAAATTAAAAATTGCCATTTAATTTTTAAAAGCCCTTCTTAAAGAAGAAGATTAAGGGCTAGGCAGTGAGAATTAAGTGACTTTTCCCAGAGCCACACACAGAGGAAGTGACTGAGGCCATAAAATTGTCTTTTAAATAAGCATTTTCTGATTGAAAGGGAGACGAATGGATATATTGGTGTAATGAAGAGTCTGGCCCCAGCTTTTAGTTCTATCTCTGCTGGACCTGGCTTAATTCAGTTAATTCAGAAAAATTATGTAAAATTCTGTACTTTAGTTCCTGAATGTTTGTGATGAGGGAATTATAGACTTTCTTTTTCAACTTTGAACTACTTTTTTGTTTTTGAATTATTATTATTTCTCTAATTAAGAATGCAAAAATGTTATCTTTTCAGTGTTAATTTTTTGATGTATAAATTTCATGACATTTTAATAAGCAATTAAAATATACTAATTATTTGTATTACATTTGTGTTTCAGACTCTTAGTATGCAATCATCCCCAAACGGTCAGTTTGCAGCACCAAGTGATATTCAGTTGAAGTGCAGTTATTGCAAAAATTCCTTTTGTTCCAAACCTGAGATTCTGGAATGGGAGGCAAGTTTTTGTTGTTGTTATTGAGTTAAACTTATAATATAGAATGACCAATTCTATAGGTACATGGATTTAGCTTTCTTTTTCCAAATTACTTCAGTATTTGACTCAATTATGAATTAAATGTCTACACTTATACTGTCTTCTATTTAGTTTTCTCAATTCTTTAATTCAGTATTAAAAGTATTAATGAATAGCTAACAGATATAATGCTTGCAATGTGATTAACTAGCACATAAGTGCTTCATAATAGTTTGTTGAAATTTTCTCCCTAAAATTGTGGGAAAATTCAATCAGTGGAGTAAATGTGACCACTCAAAACCAAACACATTTCACATTAATATTGGTTTGTTTAGGCTTTTCATATTGTATATGTATTTATTGCAAAAATATTCTTTCCCCAGAAATTTCTTTTTTTTTTATTTTTATAAGCGATTGTATTTATTAAAATCTTTTGCTAACTTTGTTGTACTATATTTAAAAAAAAATAATTTTGTTTAAAAGATTAGTTACCTAATGTTACATATTGCTTTTTGTCCAGTAACCCCGATTGATAAAGTCTTTTCCCTGCTTTTGCATTTTCCATTTTTCTGATCTACCATTTCTTTAGATTGTTAAAATGTATTTCTTCTTTGGGAGTTTTTTCTTGTTATGATTGAATTTTAAGGGATATTTTGTACCTAGCTGTTTTTCCATTTTTAAAAAAATATAATTTAGTTTGTTGTTTCTTTAAAGTATAAATGCCTTAACTTGTATTGCAACAGTCATTATGAATAGCTGTTGAACCAAAACATCAATATCTTTTGGCAAATCACTCTTCTTGACATTGTTCTTTTCTTTGGTTCTATTTTCTCAGCCAAAATACAAAGATATTGGCCGAGATGTTCCTTCTTTTTCATCTCTGAATATTTTATTTTTCCCAATTACATGTAAAAATAATTTTAAACTTCAATTCTCCAAAATTTTGAGTTCCAAATTCTCTCTGTCCCTTCTCTTCCTTGTCCCTGAGATGGTAAGTAATTTGTTATAGAGTATATGGGAAATCATACAAAACATATTTCCATATTGGTCATGCTTTTTTTTTTTAAACTGGAAAAAAACTCCAAATAAAATAAAAAATGTTTCTCAATCTGCATTCAGACTATTGTTTCTCCTTAGGTGGGTTTTCACTAGATGATCTTTCTAAGGTTCCTTTTCAATTCTAAAAACTTACACACTGTTTAGTATTTAACCTTTGGGAAATTATGAATTATGAATGCCTCTACTTGATGCTGGTTTTGCAAGATGAATTTATTGGCTTTGTAGTTAGAACTCCAGTAAGAACACTTGTTTGATAGTTTTGAAACAAGAAACAATAAAAATTAAGGAAGAGAAATAAACAAACATTTGTATAGTCCGGACTATGTTACACATTGTCCTAAGCATTTTTTAAAAATAACATGTCAGTCCTTGAATTAGGTGCTTTTAAAAACTTAGACAGGCAGGTCCAGTCATTTAACCAGGTTCATGCTGGTTGTAAGAGTCTAAGGCTGTATTTGCATTCATATTTCCTGATTCTACCCTTGGAACTCTTATCTGCTGTGCCACCTAGTTGTCTCTCAATAACCATCCTTTTTAAGGCATTTTAAAGTTTTCAAAGCACTTTGCTTATGATTTCCCATTTGGTCCCGAAAAGCACTCTGGGAAGTAGGAGTCATCATTATACAGCTAATAAATTTCTATGACAGAATTTAAACTTGGGTCTTCCTTATTCCAATTCCAGCATCTTTTTAAAATTTTCTATCCCAATTGCTCCTAATTTTCTACTTAGGATAAAAAAAAACCCCAAGGCGCCTCTACTGGATGTGTTTTTCAATGATTATCTTTGGGAACTGGTGTCCAAGAGAGTGATCAAGCAAAAGAAAGATTTAATATTTTTTTAGTGGTGTAAGATTTAAATTAATATCCATCAACTAAGTATTTTATAAAGTTTATTAATAATCAAGAAGGAATAAAAAGGAAATAGGAGTTTTAAAAAATCTAATTATTTAATAAAATTAAGATTGTGACTAAGTTCTCCTTGCCTGTTTAAAACGCTCACGCTAGGGGGCAGCTGGGTAGCTCAGTAGATTGAGAGCCAGACCTAAAGACAGGAGGTGCTCCTAGATTCAAATGTGGTCTCAGATACTTCCCAGGTGTGTGACCCTGGGCAAGTCACTTAACACCCATTGCCTAGCCTTTACCACTCTTCTACCTTGGAACCAATGCACAGTGTTGATTGCAAGAAGGATGGTATGGTTTTAAAAAAAAGAAAAGCCTGCTCCACCAAAGCCCTGACAGGAAGACAAGAGAGCAAGAGGTGGGGGCTATACCAAATTTATATCTTCCATGTGTCAGCAGGTAATGTGAGGAGAGTAGGGTACTGGGAATTGTAGTTTTTATGGTAATAGATTCTAATTGCACAGTGAGTGGCATAGATTAGTCTTCTAGTTATTACTCATAACATCCCATTGCACAACTATTTTCACAAGGAGTGGGAGAAAATGAATTTTTGGTGGGAGTTAAGTAGTTGAAATACTTTTTAAGTAGGTTTTTTTTTTTTGCATCTAAGAAGGCTGATGACATTTCAATTTCTATCTGGTTTAATTAATACTACCTTTGTATTCTTTTACATTGTGTATTTTTCGGTATTTGGCACATAGGTCATCCAATTTATGGCAGTTAGTCTTATTTCAATCACGACCTCATAATTGTCAAGTTCAGGTACTTTATTTTAAGTTCCTGTTCCATGAAAGTGGTGAAAATTCTGCTTTCCAGCATCTCACTCTAATGAAACTGTTAGGCTGCATATTTAATTATTTCAGTAGCACCTGCACTCTATAATTTTGGGAGAAGAGTACTTACTCAGTTTTGTAGGATTAATTCAGCATGCCATTTTGTCATTTTTAAAGCTTTTCAGCTATTTCCACTATTAGAAATTAAGTGATAGAAGTCCTGCCACCACTGATTAGCCTTAGTTTTGCTTTTGAAAAGGGTATGAGTGTTTTCAATTTGATTTAATATAAGTTATTAGGAACCTGAAAGGAGACTATATAATACTTTGGGCCAACCTGTTATGGAAGCCCAGATTCCATATCCTGCTTCTGATATGTTACTGGCTTTTAAGACATGAGACATTATGTTACTTAACCTTTCATTGTCCCAGGTAACTACATCAGATGAAATTCTGACACATATCAGTAGAAGGACCCGATACAAGGAAAGTTTCTCAAATTGATAAAATGAATAATTTAAACCACTCCTAAAATTCCATAAGGACTGTGGTACAAACATAAAGATGAAAATTCCATGATTGATGCTCTCAAGTGACTTAAATTTTACTGGGTTGGAGGGCATATGCCAAGCATGCAGTAGGTAAAACACAGAAGGAGGATATGCTGCTTAATTGTGTATAAGTGAGTTGGTACCTGAACTTAAATCTTCAAGTAACTTAAGTGGGAAAATTTTAAGTAGCAGTTTGAAGGTATAATGTGAATATATTACTTTTCAGAAATTCTGATAATCCCAGAGAAGAAATGAAAATTTTTGAGGTAGTTGACAAAAATGAAAATGGTCTTCAGAGACACTGGAATTAATTTGTTTTAGTTATGTTTCCAACACTTAACTAGATGTGTGATCATGAGCTAATCATGTATCCATTCTAAACCTGTTAGCAGTGGTTTCAATACTTGCATTATCTCTCATAGAATTGTGACAACAGTACTTGTAAGCCTTACAGTACTATATACTTGTGAACTTTTCCTATTAAGCTACTTTAATACATCTGCTTTGTTCCCACTTCATGTTGTTAGCAAAGCCAGATTTCTGTCTTCTTTGTTTCAGTTTTCTAATTTGAAGGCAGCAGGAGTCAGCATTTTGGAGCACAATACCTGATTTACCTGTGAAAAGAGCTAAATTAGGTACCTGGAATTTATGGTCCATATATGTGCCCCCACTTCAGTCAGAACATTTTGTTTTTTAATGCGTTCTAGATCCCTGATTTTTTTAGCTAAATTAAATAATATTGTTGCTATAATGTTCACTTGGCATTTAAATTTGTTCTTGCTTTATTGTGTTTAGAACAAAGTATATCAGTTCTGCAGCAAAACATGTTCAGATGACTATAAAAAGTTGCATTGCATTGTTACATATTGTGAATACTGCCAAGAGGAGAAGACCTTGCATGAAACAGTAAATTTTTCTGGAGTAAAGAGGCCATTCTGTAGTGAAGGTAAGTACTTTTGTAAACTTGTATATAAATTTTTTTGGTAATTTTTATGCCATTTTTAAGCAGACCAATGAAAAAAAGTAATTTTTGTCTTTTGCGCACCAATAGCTTTTGTAAGGCAGTTTCATAGATTTCGAACTTAGTTTTCTTGTCTATGAAATGTGTATTATCAGACTTTTCCATCTTTTCTAGGAAATTATACAATTGAGGTCACTTATAAATGTTTGACTTTAGAAGAGAGAATTGAATTGTAATTTTTCAGAATTTAATAAAAATTAATAAATTAATGAAGTCCTATTGGGTAGAAATAGATGATTATGCTTTCTTTAATATTTAATATATCATAAAATGTTCATTGTCTGCTCTTGTTCAAGGTACCGTGTGGTTGATTTATTTAGGTAAAAATTATTGGTGATCCCCTTTAGTATGCTATAGTTTAGTCTTATTGATTAAAAAAATTTAAGACTATACTTATAAAAGATTTTGCTAAATAGATTATACCGAAAAAACTCTTAGCAGTGGTTCTTTGCTTTCTATTATGTCATAGATTTCTTTGTCAATGTTAAGAAATCTATGAATCCTTTTTTAAAATAATTTTTTTAAATGTGTAAAACACCATACTTAGGTTCACAAAGAAAACCAGTTATTTGAAATGTAGTTACTGAGTAATTTAAAACTCAAGTTTATGGACTTTGGTTTAAAGCCACCATTATTTTGTAAATCTATTAGAGAAAAATCATTTAGTATAAGTGTGATAACACAGGCTGTCTTCTGGAATGGTCCAAATCTCAGAAGTAGGAAAAGGAAAGTCTTCTTTAGGAGATAATTTAGGAGTTTTCTTTATGGCATTATTCATCAGATAGCAAACAGGGAAAGAGAAAATAGCAATGGGCAGCTAAATATAATACTCTCCTTCCTTAGGATTTTGCTTAATTAAAACCTCATTATGTATTACAGGCAATTTAGTAATTTTGTAGAGTCTTTAGAGCATACTTTTTATTTGGTCTTATTTTCACATTGTAAGATTTTAAAATTAGCACTTTATAAAAATTATTAGAATCCTATTCTAATACATTTCCCTTCATTCTTCTTCTTCTTCTTATTTCTCTTAAAAAAAATAAATGGCATTTTGTGTGTGTGTATTTGTAAGAACTTTTTTAAAGGCAAAATGTTTATTTTATTAACAAATACTGGTATCTCTTTCAGGCTGCAAACTACTTTATAAACAAGATTTTGCAAGACGTTTAGGATTGAGATGTGTTACTTGCAATTATTGTTCCCAGCTTTGTAAAAAGGGAGCAACTAAAGAACTTGATGGTGTGGTGAGAGATTTCTGCAGTGAAGAGTGCTGTAAAAAATTTCAAGATTGGTATTATAAGGCAAGTAATTCAGAATATTAGATAACTTCTACAGCTACTCTAACCAGTTTCTAAGAACGAGCTGCATTTGAGTACCTCATTTCAAATGTTACAATTCATAATTCTATATAATGTACATAGAATTTATTTAGACTAGTTTCTGCCATGCTGCAAGAAATTTTTATCATTTCAGTTGATGTTTGTAACCTGAAGTACTATTTTTCTTGTGAAACATTTGCATAGTTTTAATAGAATAGAAATTCAGTTTTATAAATCACATTATTTTTCTAATGTTTGTTTTAACTAATAAAAGCTATTTTTGACAGCTATTTGCAAATATTCAAAATATTAATAGGCAATTATTGCTTTGAACAAATGATGCATTTTAGATTTTTATTTTATTTTATTTTTTGGCCATCATGGTCTACTACTAGATTTAATTGTGAACTTTGGAGACTTTGTTTTTTTCAGTGTTTTCAAGGTGAAAGGATCCAATGGACTAACAAGAGACCAAAGGCATTTCTTTTGGAGCCCTAATCCAGTTATTTTACTTTTTAATTAATATTCAGGAAGGTTCATTAATTTTGGTCCATTATGCATAGCGTTGGTTATTTTGTAGAAAGGAGAGAGTGTTAAAATTGGACTCAGGTAGTCCAATATTACCCTGGAGAAAATATTTACTAGTTCCTGTGCCAGCAACTTGGAAAATCATCATAATAACTAAAGCTACGTTTTGGATACAAATTCTAAAGCATAAGAAGACAGAATTCATCACCACCTTTACAAAATTGTGAGCTACCAAAGAAACAATAAGAGTTTGAAATGTTGATGAATATTTATGCATTTCTCATGTATGAAATTGATTGGCCATTGAAATCGAACTAACCTATGACGGTTTGAAGGATATCTTGGAATGACTCCAGAAGATCTTCAGTTAAATATATAGTTACTAACTTTTCTAGGTGAAAAGCAGCAATTCAGTTTTTAAAAAAATGTGTGCCATTCAGTACATTAAGAAAGATATAATTTCTGAATTGTCAGATGTGTTAAAAAATTGAGGTTAAAGATTTTATTTTGTTAAAAGTTATTCTAAAAATTATTGCTTTTTCTTGCTTGGTAATGATCTAAGTTTAGGTCTAAATTGAATAGGCAGGCAGTGGAGAAATAAAATGTCCTCTAATATATAGGCCGATTCATGCCTCCCATTTAAAACTAAGGGTTTGGAGCTTTGCTTTTAATCTGTTCCTTGTATTTTAATGAAATTTTTGAGTTTTACTCTTTTTGAGGGTTGCTTTTATTGGCTTCAGTTAACATTGAATGAATTTAATGCCTGATTTAAATTTTTAAAAATTATTTTTGCATTCAGCATTTTTCTTTTGGGTGAGTGAGATGAATTAAAATAATAGCTTTGTACTGGAAAAATGTATCCTTCTACTAATGCAGACTTTATCATGCAATTTAATACTAGAGACTAACATTATTTCCTTGTGATGACCTGTAGTTATTGTACAATTTGGTGCCTTCTTGGCATTTTGTGAACCTAAACTAAACCTTATATATTTTAAGATGGTAGAGATTAATTGCAGAATTTTGTAATTTGCTCACATCTTTATGAATGTACCTGTTTGTAGTATATTGCTTTCTTTCAAGAATTTCACCTTTTGTTCATTATTATTTCATAATTGAAATAGAAAAATGTTTTTTTCTTGAGAATCAAATAGAAATGCTTTGTCATTAACAATGCAAACTTAATTCCACAAGTTGTAATTTGGTTGTTTTACTATTTGTTTTAAAGAATAATTGTATTTAATGTTCTATTTCGTGCAATGTCCAATGTTTGAAATTCAATAAAACAATTTATTCCAAAAATATTTAAAAATAAGTTAAATAGCCAGTTAATTTTCTAGTCATGTTTAATGCCAGTTTTCTATCTATTAAACAAAAAATTTATTATGTATTCCTTGTCTCATTTTATTCTAAAAACATTTTTTGGAATTTTTTTTTTCCTTCAAGGTAGTAATCTTATTTCAGGGAAAAACACTTGTAATTATTGATTTCTGAGGCATAAAAGTAAAATAACAAGTCATCTTTCTGACAAGGACCAGCAAAATAAAATAAAAAATATAGTATCTTAATAAAAGAATGGTGCTGACTGATCTAAAGTAGATTTAATATGATTTTTCTTAGATTTTTATGCTAAGATAGAACAGAAAGATTTTTTTGGGAGGAGGGATTTGTTTTTGTTTTTGCTCATTATTTTCGAGTTTAAATATATATTTCACTTTTCAGCTTTTTTTTACGTGTGTTTTTTTAAAATTAGTAAAATTGGGTAAACCAATTCTTTTGTTACGGTTTCCACGGAATTTTCTTGCTGAGCTCTTTGATATTACCCACAGTTTTTATCTTATTTCGGTTTGAGAATTTGCTCTTAATCATAAAAATCAATCCAGTCCTGACAAAACCATAAAGAAATCCCAATTGGTAGTCAAGTTTTAGAAATATAGAAGGTAAAATATTATATTTGACACAGATGATGGAGTTGTTTAATAGTCTTTTGAAATTTTTCACATTCATTTCCTCTAAGCTCTTGATCATAATGTATTTTTAAATTATCAAGTTTCTTAGTATCATGTCCTATCTTTGCTGTCATTTATTGCAACATATTAAGGATTAAAATTTGGGTATCTTGTCCTCTTGAAAAGTTTGTGAGTAGAATCAAAAGTATATTGATATTTTTCAAACAGAAATAGTAGAAACCAATTTATTGACCTTTTCTTCACTCACATGCATGCAGGGACAGGCAGTATCGTTCAACTTTTTCCCAAAGTAAATATTTCCCGGGGTCTTGGCATACATTTAATTGTGGATGATCCTTTTGCTTTTATCTTGAATTTTTTTCTATTTACTATCTCCATCCTTCTATCCCTCCCATGTTCTTTTCTAAACCAAGAGGTTGAAACAATTGTTTCTAGTATATACAGAATTTATATATGTTTGTGGTATAAGACTTTGGATACAAATTTCTGTTTTTAAAAAAATCTTAAAAGTCCAAATGTGTTTGGAAAGATGACTCTCATCTTAAGTTTTAATAGAAATTTTTCTGCTCCTGCCACTTTGGAGCTTTCTGACAGTTCTAAAAAGCATGTGTGACCTTTGATCACATGTAAAAAATAATTTTAATACAGGTCCCTTTAAAAAAGTATTTAAGTTGCTTTCCTAGAATATCTCAAATGGCAAATATCTTTTTTTACTTCTGTTTGTTCATCTCTAGAAAATGTTGGGTATATGCTATTATATTTTTAACCTTGAAAGCCATTTTACAAATATGTAATCATTCAACTACAAATATTTCATTGTCAGTGCTTTGGCAATGTGCAAATTTAAGCATTTTGATAGCCACATATTTTTGGTTGCTAAGTATGCTTTATTCATCAAAAGAATAATTTGAAAATTCCTAATGAAATTGATAAAAATCTTTTTATAACTTTTAAATTTTAACTCTCCTTCCCTGCCCCTTCTCCCACCACCTTCTCAGACAATTTCAAATTGGTATTTGATTGTTACTATAAATTTCAGAATTGGGAGGTTAGAACTCAATATCCTGAGAATATATAAAGAAGAAGATATGAATTTTGGTTTTGTTCAACTTTGGAATGAACTACCTTTTGGTGTAGTGAGTTCCCAGTCACTGGACATATTTAAGCTGAAGCTGGATCAACAGCAATCTAGAGATGTACCTTAAAGGATTCCTTCAGTGGACAGGAAAATGGTCTTTTAAGTTTCTTTTAAAATTATAATCTATCTCTAAGTTTCTATTTTGTCTACCCCTAAGCACTAAGCAGGCAAGGTTTATCCAATAGTTGAGGACAGTCATATAATAACAATTTCTCATTTTGCTGGAATGATGAAAGTCATTAAAAGTGATGGTTGGACACCAGAGTGAACCCAGAGCAAATAGTCAAAAATTTAAAAAATATTTCCTAGTAGATTGTTCGGTTACATTTTGGTTGGATTTAAGTCTAGTGTAATTATTTTTTTCCAAAATGTTCCCTGACCAGGGATCACTAATCCCCATTTGCCTTGAAAAATGAAGTGTTTTGTAGGTAATTTGTGTTAATTCATGAAATACAATCACCCTCTCTGTGATTAAAAATTGGGGGGTGTATGGGACACTGAATTTTTCAAAAGGTATCTTTAAAAAATCACTTGTCTTTGGAATACAACTGAACTTATTAAAACTAAGTTCTGAGCCAAATTTGCCCTTTACTACACGTTTAATGTTTAGCAAAATACTTCTGTTCAAAAACAAAACAAAAAGCCTCAAATATTAAGTAGTGGTGGGAGTATGTGGGGGGAAAATAGTATTGCAATGGTAATTGCTCTTTGGAGATCTCTGAAGTTGCATGTCTGCAACTGGATATTATTTTAGGATATTATGTTTTTCTTACCACTAAATTCTCTGTGCAAATTATGGAAATCAGTAATTATAAAATAAAGGATTGTGGTTTTCTCAATATTCTCATTCTATAATTAGAATTAGTCAAACCTGACCTCTAGATTGTTAATTTAAATGACAGTACTTGGAGCCAAATAGTGATGTGGAAATTACTTGTAGGTCTTTAGGATATTGAATGAGTAATGCTTATAGAGAATAAAATATGTGGAAATACATCTTTCTAAGTTAAGAGGACATAGTTATAGATATAATCAGATCAGTAATAATAAACATGCAGAGAAGAATTTTCTTTAAATGCAGGCTATTATAGAGTCCTAGGTAGCTGTAGAATTCTAGTCTCAGAAATAAGTGACATTGTCACCACTGGTATTCATAATTGATACTGAGAATCATTTATTCAACCTTTATTTAGTAGGGGAAAAACCTGTCCTGGAGAAAAAAAAAAATCTTCTGTTCTAATCTTTGGGTATGTCTCTTTATATAAAACTTATAAGAACATACCAGTCCACATTCTTGAATAAGCATTTTGAAGTAGTAGCTTTGCTCTTATAGATTAAATTATTAAGAGAAACCAAATACCCGTTTTTAAAAATTTTTTGTTGTCATGAGGGAAAATCATTGACAGGATTACCTTAACAAAAATTTTAAAGTACGAGTTCAGATAACTTCCATTTATTCAATCATTTCTGCACTTTAGCGATTTAAAAAAATTGTATAGCAATTTATATTTGTAAGAAATTACTTCAGGAACATTTGACAGGACCTAATGAAATTCAACCTTTATCTTGTACAAATATAGGATAGTGAAAATACACAAAGGTTGGAGAAAATGGGCATGGGTAGGCTAAAAACTTTTAAAATCCCTTAGTAGTTTTATTTTAAATAATTACTGTTTTTAATGGCATGGGAATTTTCTTGTTTTCATAGATTATCCTCTTTCTGGAAATTATACAGTGGAACATAGCTAATGTTGAGGGTATAAGTTGTCCTTTTAAAAATGATTTGCTATTTTAAAAAATTTAACCTCAAAGCATTAATTAATGCTATTATAGTTTAATGCAAATAGTTGCCTCTGTTTCTTGTAATGGTGTATTTCAATTCAAAGACTTTCACAGTAATTTGAAGGATTGTTAAAATCCTTATATATACATATTATTTTTACTCAAATTCTGTTGAGGCTTGGAAAGGAAATCTCTTATTGTAAACAATTTTCATTTTATTGCTTTTTTTAAAAATGGGTTTTGACTGGTGTATCTGCATGCCACTTTGCAGTTTTGCATTAACCTGCAACTTAAAACTATACTTCCATATAGCTTGATATTGATGTATAACTTTAGATTATCAAAACTCAAAAGTTCAATACTTTGTTTACATGGGTTTTGATCTTTCTGACTGTTATAGCTAAAATCTGACTAAATAGCCAAAAAAAAATATTTTTTTAGACTAAAATTACATGTGTGTAGGATAAATTGAAGTATGATTTTTTTCTTTAATAGATTTCATTTGTAAAAATCTTATTTGGATTTGAATTTCAAAATTGTTGATGAAGAAATATTTTAATTTGCCTATGTGTATTGCATTTTTCTTTGAAAGACCTCTTATTTAAAATATCTGAAACTTTCCTTTTATATTAAGGCTGCAAGGTGTGACTGTTGTAAATCACAAGGAACTCTTAAAGAACGTGTGCAGTGGCGTGGGGAAATGAAGCATTTCTGTGATCAGCACTGCCTATTGCGCTTCTACTGTCAGCAAAATGAACCTAACATGGCAACCCAAAAAGGACCTGAAAACTTACATTATGGTATGTAATGCTTCATGTAGTATCTTGAGAAATTTCTGCAAAGTTCTTAGTTTCTCCTATTTCAAAATTATATACTTAGAATCTCATTGCTGAGAGATTTTTAAGGAGAAAATTTAGATTTAAATCAGGGAATGTAGAAATGGAAGGATCTATTTTTGTCAGCAAATAATTTATTTCTACTTTGAGGGGTGGTTGAAGATTTTTTGACATTTTAGCAAGCATTGTTACCTGAAATCAAGTATCAATGAAAAGTACAAAATATGAAAATTCTTAAACTATTTCCAGATGTATTAACTGAATATTTTCATCTACAGCCTAAAGTTAAAATACAGTTTTTGAAGAACTTTTAATAAGCTTGTAGGTATTACCGAACTTTGTGTTGTTTATATTTTATGATTAAGTTCTGCCTAATTTTATCAGCCCTAAAGAATTAAATAACATAAAGAAGACAAAACATCTCTAAATCCATGTATATATGAAGTAAGAGGAAAATTAGTAGGTATTCTTATAAATGTTAGTGTTAATTTAAATTGGCTAATTGTCAAAAATAACAACTAGCATTTATATGGTGGTTTAAGCTTCTTTAATGCTTTTTGCAAATAGCTTATTTGAACCTCACAGTCCTGGAAGTTAGGTATATTTATTCTAACCATTTTACAGATGAAGAAACTGAGGCAAACATTAAGTGACGTGCCTAGGATCACAAAGCTAGTAAATATTTGACTGAATTTGAACTCAGGTTTTCCTGATTTAATGTCTAGAAATCAATCCACTTTACCACTTGTTTATATACCTTGTTATCTTATAGTCTTGTTTTAAAATCTTAGGGCATTTTGTATTAGAGAGAATTATTTACTCAGAAAGAATCTGAGTAAAAATTGCTTTGAAATTAACTTATCAAAAGAAGTAAATTTTTAAAAAATATTTTTTATTTGCTGTATTTCTGCATTTTAAAATTAATTTAGAAACACCTGATGCTGTCTTGTATATGGAATACTCAATTCTAAAAAGAATAACCCATTTTTGCTAAGACAAGATGATTTTTCCTTTTATAATTCAGTCAACTAACATTAGCTCTAGAATATTTTCTCAATAAATTTTTGCCTAATATTCATTTCCATTTAAAATATTCCAGAATTTTGTTACTTGATCTTCAAATGAGTATTTTTAAATCCTATAAAATTTAATAAAAGTGAGATTAATTTTTAGAAGGGATGCTTTTACATACTGGATTTGATTGGGAGTAAGAAAGACCTGGGTTCTAATTTGTCCTTCTGACACATTGTTTTGAATAAGTATGTAAACTACTTGAGAGTCCTTGCTTTTGTGTTTTTATCCTTATGTCCTCAGTATTCCTTAATAAATTTTTGATGTATTAATAGCCTCATCGTAGACAAAAATCACTTCACCTCTGATTCTTGAGCAGCTTTTGAATCCTATAAATTACAGAAGTGTTGATATTTCTGTTCTTGGATTCAGTTCTCAAACCAACATCACCCACAGTTATGGTTATAATGTTAATTTCAAAGAATTTGTAGAATGAAATAAAGTTGTTTTATTTTCATTCTGTTTATATTTAGACCAGGGGTGCCAGACTCCACGGACAAAAGTGATGGTAAGTCTATTAAATTTAGGTTACACTTTTGACTTTAAATGTTTTAATTAATTTTTCTTCTAGTTTTGAGCACAATACATATTAAACAGAAGGGGAATTTATATGTAGAAGAGAAGAGGATAATACATGATACTTGTTTCTATCATATGTGGATTACTCTTAATTTGTGTGTGTGTGTTATATAAGACTTGTTACTTTCAAATTTATCCTATTTGGTTTTTTTTTCCTTGTTCTTATCCCTTTTATAAAAAAGGTGCCTCAACACTCTTCTTTAACTTGCTTTTACCCTTCTTTTTCTTAACCCTATTATTTACTCCCTGCCCCCCTCCCTTTGGGGAAAAATAAATACAAAGCCTCCTTGTAACAACTATAGATCTTTAAGCATAACATCCCTAAATTATCTCACTGTGTGATATTATTGAATATTAAGTTTATAATTATATTATTAATATTAAATATTAAATATAATATTAAAATATAATAACAATTTCCATTGTTAAAACAGGGAATATTACACAGTTAACTACATTTTTGCCCACAGCAAACTCGTAGTGTTTGAAGAGGCAGTAAGTCTTTAAGTCCTATTTTTTGTTATTCTGTTGGTTATGAAATGTTTTTGATCCTTTAGTTTGTGCTGTCCTATACAATTTGCCTTAATCTGACTAATCACAGTTTTCTTTATCCTTTTCCTTGAAATAATAATTTTCTGTGAGAGAAATTATTTCCCTTTCATTTCTTAAAATTTCTTACCTTTGTAAATTGCTTTGCCATTATCCAGTAGAGGGAGCTAGAATGTTGTGTTTACATTTCACCTGTTCAGGAAGACATTTTTCCTCCAAACTTTTTTTTTTAATTCAAAGATTCTTATAAGATAAAAACTTTTTCAAAGTTCAACTCCAACATTGTACTACTTTATAAAAAAAACTAGAAATATCTTCAGATGTGTTGATGCAATATTCTCATTTCAAAGATGCTACAACAACCTACAATAATAGGGCATATGCTTTTAAGTTGTTTTTTTCCATTATATAGTGATGAATTTCCAAGAGAGCTAATTGTATCATAGTCTTCAAATTCCCTTTATAAAGTAGTACTATTTTGTATTTGATTTCTATTACTCTAATGTAAAATTCAATTGAATTTTTCATATGCCAGGCAAAAAGAAACATATCAGTATCTATACAATCATAGCATCATGCCTTCAAAATTTAACCTTAACTTTTAATTTCTGGATATGGGAGTGGATATCTAAGCACTGTTTATTTCTGTTTATTTATCTCAGAGTTCTGCACCACCTCCTTCTCCTACACCTAACAAAGAGATGAAGAACAAAGCAGTTCTTTGTAAACCTTTGACAATGACAAAGGCCACATATTGTAAACCTCACATGCAAACAAAATCTTGTCAGACAGGTATGGTTTTTCTAAGTGCTACTTGTTGTGTATTTCAGTACTGATTTACTGAAATTGCTAGCTGAATTTGTGTTATCAGTTCTTGAGAAATACTGCTATGCCCCTCTATAACAAACATTAAATAATAGAAATGTTAAAATTCTGATTTTTTTTCTGAGAAAATATGCAATTATAAACTAGAAGTTGAAAACATTAGTCAATGCTTTTTTTGTTTTTAGAGAAAGATGGTTTGTGTTTGTTATTTTTAAAAAATTGTGATAGCAGACAGATCATTTTAGTTTTTAAATTTAATGCTAATTAATCTTTTTTTTCTATTCCTTAAAATTAAATCGGTAACCATAGAAGAATTATTTCTTCCTTAATATAATATATAATATTGCAAGCAAATGTTCTCTATAAAAACCTTAAGTCCACTTATTTAACTATCAACAATGTACTGTTGTATTTTCATTCAACCAAACATGAAATTCTTTTCAGGGTACATTTGTTTTGGGGAGGAGGTTGTCATGAAAGCCTAAATTCCATTTGTGCATACTTTAGGAAATGTAGGATTTTTACATCAGGAATGTCAGAATTCCAAAAAGTTCCATTTCTTATTTTTGTAGATCTTTTTTACTTGGTAAAGTTTCTAATTGATGTTTACTCATATTTGAATGTTATTCTTTCAATTCATTTAACACTGAGCAGTTAACATAAGTAGTATTTAATATCATTGCCTAAACTTGTTTATCTTGTCTTTTTAGAAGACAGTTGTAAGACAGAATATGTTCCAGTTCCTATCCCTGTACCTGTTTATATCCCAGTGCCCATGCATATGTACAGTCAGAACATTCCTGTTCCTACAACTGTTCCTGTTCCAGTAAGTTTGATTTTTGAGATCCATCAGGGTTTTGTACACAAGTTACAGATTTCATTGAGCACAGTAAGGCTACAAAAATAGGCAGAGAAATGTGCCATTTAAAAAATTGGTGGCATGTGTCTTCCTGTATTTCAGTAGCCATTCTACTGACTTATTCATAATTTTATGAAATAAAATTTTGGACCCTGGTCCTTAGGATTTTAATAATATTTATTAGTATTTACTTGGCTAGGTATAGGCAGAGAATTTGAAAGAATAGAAAGCTTTTCTATTTAGCTATGTGTGTTCTCTCTGTAAGGCTCCCATAACCACTTTCCCCTTGTCTGGTTTCTGCTGAATGAGAGACTACTACTTCCTTGTCTCCAACCTTTTTTTTCCTCCCTCTCCCTTCTGGGTCTACTTCATTCACATCCAGTTCAAACTCAGTCACATAACCTGCACTAGGTGATGTAACTAGGATCATAGGGATGCAGGTAAGACCCCCATGTGTGATCGCAGGAGAGGGATCCCATCACACATAATTTGATAGGATAATGATAATTTTTTTTCTTGAATAATGGTGCAGAGTGTCTTTTGACCAATTAACTGTTATTAATTAGAAATTAGTCTCATAAGTCATAAATATTACATGTCTTATCTTGTTTCCAAAAAGACTTAATGACAGAGATTTCACTCCCCCAATTATGTGTCACTTTTTATTACTTTATGCCATATAGCACCTCCATTTTGAGATTTTTATTACAACCTTGTATCCTCTACTTCTCAGTCATGTTTTATAGTAAAGGATAAAAAGGAATAATAATTCATCAAGAATAATAAAAATTACTAAATAAAAATCTGTGGGTATATGGTAGTAATGGTGAACCTTTTAGAGACTGAATATCTAAACTTAAACTCTTGCTGTGAAACTCTCCCCTCCTCCCTTCCCCCTCCCCCAACCCCTACTCCAGAAATATTAGTACTAGGCTTTTACTCGGGAAGGCCATTTCTTCAGATGTTTGTTGTCAGGTTTTCCATTGTATCCAACTCTTTCTGACCTCATGATTGTTTTTATGGCAAATATTATAGAATGGCTTGCCATTTCCTTTTCTAGCTCATTTTATAGTGATTTGTCCAGGATCAGAGTGTGTAAGTGCATGTGTGTGTGCGTACGTGCATGTGTGTGTTTGAAGCCAGATTTAATCTCACAAAATTGAGTTTTCCTGGCTCCAGGTTCAGCATTCTACTCATTTGCCACCTAAACTGCTCTAAGTAATCTTCATATACATCAAAGTATATACCAGTACTTTTTTGATGAAAAAGGATTTGAAATAGTATTGATGTTGACTGAGGAGTGACTAAAGAGCATATGCAATGCTGAAGGAAATGACAAGTGTGATGAATACAGAGATACATGTAATGGTGTGAACTAATGCAGATTGAAGTAAACAAAGCCAGAAAGACAATATATCCAATGACTGTAATAATGAAAAGAGTAACTACAAAAAAAATAGTAGGGAGCCAGTTGGGTGGCTCAGTGGATTGAGAGCCAGGTCTAGAGATGGGAGGTTCAAATTTAGGCTCAGACACTTCCTAGCTGTGTGACCCTGGGCAAGTCACTTAATCCCCATTGCCTAGCCCTTACTGCTCTTTTGCTTTGGAACTAACACATAGTATGGATTTTAAGTTGGAAGGTAAGGGTTTAAAAAAGTAAAAAGTAAATGTTGTAAAATTACAAGTCAGTTCAAAGAAGTGATGTCCTCATCTCTTTGCTGAGGTGGAAAAATCATAAGTGTAGGGTTCATTAAACATTTTCTAAATTTTTTGAAGTATTGCTGACATCTTAAAAAACGTTTCTTTTTGTATCGTATAAAAATTAATTTTTACATTATATGATAGGATTTGGGGGAAGGGGGGGAGAAAGATAGTGGGGGAAATTATGGTATTTAAAAAAGATACCAATAAAAATGATTTTTAAACCCCAACTATTGAGATGCATGGGAAGATATCTAGTATCTTTAGATTCTTTCTGAAGCTTTCTGATGCTTCTGTTCATTGAGTAAATTATACAGCAAATCATTTCATATTTTTCTAATATTTTGTTTTACTAGTACTTTTTCTGTTTAGAATAATTCTGGTTATGTTTCAGATATGTATCTAATCCTGATGTGCTTTTTTTCTCTTTCCATATTGTTTTATCTGGTTTCCCTTATAGTTTTAAAATCCAGTTCCCCAAGGTTATTTAGGATTTAGTAAATGCTGATGTTTACTTCTTGATTTTAATTCTGGAGTAGATAAAAATGCTTTTATACTGTCAAGTGTTTTACTGCTGTCACTGTTGCTGCATAATTCTTCTGAAACCCTGTTAGATGCTTGTAAATTCTGTTTAATTGGAAACTACTAGCAATTTTATAAAAATGTTAATTTCAAAGTCGCACACACTGTAATATAAAAGGAGATCTAATATAAAAATTATTATTGTAAAAGACATTTACTAATGGCTTTTAGTTTAAAGTAATAGCACATATTTTGGTTTATTAGGTACCAATACCTGTATTTTTGCCTACTCCATCTGAGAGTAATGAGAAAATTCCTGTAACAACTCCTGTAGTAACTGAAGAGTTAGAGAGTAAAGTATGTTCAGATCCCCTTGGTAGTGAGCTGCTTACAATGACAGCAGATATGATGGCTGAGGAGGAAGAAAAAACCGAAGCTACTGAAATTAACAGTGAGTACAATACTATAGTTGTGTTTGTTGTATAAGCCAATTTTATTCACACTTGTTTACACTGAGATTTGTTCATTTTGGTTAATCGTATTACTGTGGTGGCTGGCATGAAATTTACCAATCTTAAATAATTATGATTTCGTCAAAAATCCCATTGGGGATTTTCTTGACAAAGATGCTATAGTGGTTTGCCATTTCCTTCTCCAGCTCATTTTCAGATGAGGAAACTGAGGCTAAGAGGATGGAATAACTTGCCCAGGGTCCCACAGCTAGTATGTATCTGAGACCAGATTTGAACTCGGGAAAATAAATTAAGTTCCTTACTCTAGGACCCACACTTCTATCCACTGTGCCACCTACCTGCCCTTAATCAAACATAAGTACTGCAAAACAATTCTCCTTAATTAAATCCTGTACCTTTTTCAGTCTTTTCTCCTTCTTTACCTTACCTTCACCCTCCACTTTTTCTTTTTATAAAAACTCCACATATCACATATTTACCAGTATTCCATGTTGTTACTTCACCCAAAGTTGCATTACAAGATTTAGAATTCTGTATTTAGCATTTTCATTTTAATAGAATTTGTCCTTTTAGACACCTACTTCTGCATCATTAATGAAAGTGGAGAGTAATTGCATTGATAATTACTAATTGGCTTTAGAGAATAATACATTCTTAAAAGCATTTTCTTTATATATTATTTTTGTCTTGTACACATGCTTTTCCAGTGCCCTTGGCTTGATATCTACAGATGGTGGATATCTTTTAAGTGGCTAAGAAATTTTTAGGTAGCATTTAAGACTCAATTTATACAAAAATGGTTGAGTTCTTGATAGTTGTTGGCCATGTATATTACATCATTTCCATCTGAATTAACTATTTGGATAAAGGTAGCATGTGAGTCAGAAATATTCATCTCTCTATGATGGTTTATAGAGTTTATGATAGAAAATTTTACTTCAAAGAGTATATTACCATAGTGTTTCACATATTAGCATGTCATTTCAGAATAAAAGACTGAGTAGAAGAAATTAAGTTATCACTCTTGGCTAGAAGATTATATGCTAACAGTTGAATGGGAGCCTCTGGATTGAATGAGTTAGTCTAGCTGCTTTTATGAATGTGTTAGTGAGTGTAGGATAACCGAGTCTGTTCCTTGCTTCCAGTGGAACACAAAATAACACATGTCAATCTAAAATGATTTTGAGTAATACTAATCAGAAGTTTCATAATACTTTGCTCATTTAGACTTTTACTATTTTATCCTTTATTACTGTGAACAATTAGGAAGATTGAGGTTAAAGCTTTTTAAAATATTTAATTGTTGTTATTGCTTATGAAAATGCAGAGCTATCTGTATTTTTAAATACTTATTTATTTTTCTCCCCTCTGGAGTTTTCTATAAGAATTTGGATTATTTTCCTCTTGATGTTTAGTGTTGGTAAATGCCTTCCTTTTCACATGTGTTTTCTAAAATTGAATGGAAAAGAAGGGGTTTTATAATTTTGGATATGTTTTGTGTCCAATATCCATATATAATATTTCTAAAATTATTTCAGGTGTAATTCTTGAAACAGATGTAATAGTAGATACAGATGCCATGAAGAATTCTGACACAGAAACACAAGCAAGTATGCCTGATGTTCCATATGAACCAGACCTTGACATTGAAATTGATTTTCCTAGAGGTACCGAAATATTATATTCTTTCATTATGGACTATAGCTTTGTGGTTTTTTTTGTTTTTATAATTGTTCATTCATTTAATAATGTAGCATCACTGCCTTTGTTGTTTCCTGATTTCCTTATTCATTACTTAGAATGGCATAGAAATTTAAAGAAATTGAGCATTCATTTGCTGCCAATAACAATTGGAATATGTCAGAGCAGAGCATGACTTACCTCAAAAACTTAGTTGTAAGTCGTCACTGGTATCATCTGAGAATGATTGTAAATAGGTAGAGGTTGAAGAGGTAGTTTCTTCAGAACTTTTTGGAAAATAAAACCAAGGAAGAAATGATTAATTTTATATGTCTCCCTAAATCATCCTACCATATTGCAGAAACAATCAATTCATAAATAATATCCAGTTAAAATAACCAAAATCTTTGTTAGTCTGAATTCTTTATCAGAAGTTACTTTTGGCCAGAGAGCATATATAAAGTTTTATAATTTCAACACTTCCTTTTGAACTCCATTTTAAGCACCTTCTCCTTATAGATCTTATGAAATTTTTCTTACCTTATTCATTTTAAATAGTTTTTTGTGGATTTCATGATATAATTATCTATTATTCTAGTTTTTATTTGGTTGTAAAAGTGCAGATCATATCTCTCTCTTAAGAAGTGGAAAATGAAAATGCTTCTTTACCCATTGCACAGTGAAGTCCCATTTAATTTGCATTGTCTTAGTTCCACTTTTCTTGTTGTTTTGGATGACACTTTGTTCTTATATGGAAATAACAATGTATTTTTTAGCTGCTGAGGAGCTTGATATGGAAAATGAATTTCTATTACCACCTGTCTTTGGGGAAGAATATGAAGAGCAGCCCCGACCTCGATCTAAAAAGAAGGTATAAAATACTAGCTTTAAGCTATATTATCTTTTTTTTTTTTTAGTTGAGAATAGTGGCTGAGTATGGTCGTTAATGTATCATTAAGATATGGAGAAAACAATCTTATATTTTTTCCTTTATATTTTGTGAAATCTTTTAAGAAGTATAATATATGTTATTTAAAAATGACGAGACACTTTCTGTCTGGTTCATTTGTGACTTTTTAAAGTAAAAGTTTGTTACTCAATATTTTACTTATCCATCTAATATGCCAAATTTAAATAGAAGCTCAAATAATAAAATCAATTTTATGGAAAAGAATCAAGGTGGTTTGTGAATATCAATGGTGATTACAGTTAGAGGTCTAAAGACATTAAACTACTCTAAAGAGTAATTTTCCCACCAGGAATTTTGTGTAGCTAATCAAATAAAATTTTATCACCAATTTTCTAGATGTAAATTTTTCAAAGCATATCACATCCATTATAGGTCATTGAAATACTAAATTTTGTAACCTCAAGTATATTAATTGTTTGGAGGGAGCCCAATTATAGACACTTATTGCTGTAGTAGTAGCTTTTTCAATTTCCTTTTTAAAAGTACACAATTATTTTTATTATGGGTTCATTTAATAATGCTTCAAAAAATAATTCCCATCCTACATTAACTTCCTTTTATACAGTCAATATACTTAAGTTCCTTTTATATATTTTCAAAAATGAAATTGTTTCATAAGTGTTTTCCTGAGGTACATTCTGGTGAAATTTCATCTTGCAAGTTTCCTTTTTTATTTTTAAACTTTATTTTCCACTGTTTTCCAAGGCAAAAAAGCAGTAAGGATTAAACAGTGGGGATTAAGTGACTTGCCCAGGGTCACACAGCTAGGAATTGTCTGAGGCCATATTTTGTTTTAAGTTTTTTAATTTATGATGCACAACTTATTTTAATAAGTTTTTTTATTTTTATTTCTCAGTGTATCTTTCCTTCTACCCCTCCCAGGGAACAATCCCATAGAACAATGAGTAAAAAGAATGGGGAGATAGTCTTTACCAAAGCTAATAAAAATATTGAGAGAATTACTTTCTATATATATGCCATAATCTTTTATTTTTTTGATTGGATTGTTTGGGTGTGTTTATGTCTTATCTTTTCTTGGAACCAAACTTGATCAGTTTCACTGCTTTCAGCAAAATATGAGACTATTATATAGGTTTTACCTATTAAAATTTAAAATTGTTTTTTAAAAGTTATAATTTTTGCAATATACAAAAGAAATTAGGTTTAAAAAAGATTTTACAATGTTTCATTAACAGGGAGCAAAGAGAAAAGCTGTATCTGGATACCAGTCACATGATGATAGTTCTGACAATTCAGAGTGCAGCTTTCCCTTTAAATATACATATGGTGTAAATGCATGGAAACACTGGGTTAAAACTAGGCAACTTGATGAAGACCTACTAGTATCAGATGAACTAAAATCCAGTAAGTATTTTGATTCAATTTACTTCTAATTCAGTCTTTTGACCAGGGCCTTTGGATGGCAACTTTCATATTGAGGGAGAAAAGAAAGAACCCAACTATAATGAAATTGTATGAAATAGACTGAATCTCAGTTTATTTGTTTGTGGTTTGAAACAGTTAAATACTAATAAATGAGTTTAATTTTTTTTTTCTTAGCTAAGTCAGTAAAGTTAAAAGAGGATCTACTATCTCACACTACAGCTGAACTTAATTATGGCTTAGCCCATTTTGTAAAAGAAATTCGAAGGCCAAATGGAGAGAACTATGCACCTGACAGCATCTATTATCTTTGCCTTGGCATCCAAGAGGTTAGTAATTTTAGTAATTTGGTATTACCCTGAGAAGATGAAGGTATAATACTGAAAGCTAGCTTTGTTGTTGAACTTCATGAATATTATTGGTATAGTTTTGTAAACTAAGCTAAGAAACCATTTTTTTTTAGTTATTGCAAGAGAAAATGCCTTGATGTATACTAGAGAATGGAGAGGTTGGGTGAATAGTAAAATCTGGATTCATAGATTATAAAGTAGACAAAGCTCATTTCCACATGGAAATATAACCCATTACTCATTGATATCAGTGCACTATTTGACTTAGGTTCCTGGTAAGACAGCTGTTAGTCAAGCTTGATGAAATGGATTTCTTACAACTTTCATTCTGTAGTCATTTTTATCAACAATTCTTACTCTTAGAAGATACTATCTGTGTCTTGGCAAAACTTAGTTTCTAAAGAAAAAGCAAATCTTTATGCTACTAAGATCTAAAGTGTATGTGATGAATTAGGCCTATGAAGACAAAACAAAAACAGAATTCTAAAGGCTAGTCATTAGGACCAATATCATCCTAGGTATGTTTTTCATGCCCGTTAAATCATTACCACTTATTCGTTTTAAACTTTTTATATCTAGTAATCTGTGAAATTTAAAATTGGCCTATGCCTAAAAGGAAGATTATTTTGCAGACTTCAGTGATGGTTGAACTTTTAAAAATGACACTTTTGTTGGTTGATTAACTTTTAGACTTTTTAAGTACTGGTCACTTTCTGCCAAAATTACTAAGAGCCAGTGGTTTTTTCATGTGGTCTATAGAGTAGAGTAACAAGTATTTGTTAAAACAGCTGCTATATTCCAGATACTATGTTAAACACTTCACAGATATCTTATTTGATTTATATATTACCTTTCTCATGAATTTTTCAGTTAGATAGTGAATAAACTAAAATAATTTTTATCTAAATAAAGCCATGATGCTTATAAGTAGATACTTTTATTCTAACAGAATTCTTTTTTTCTTCTTTAAAATTTGTAGTACTTGTGTGGTAGTAATCGAAAAGACAACATATTTATTGATCCAGGTTATCAAACATTTGAACAAGAATTAAGCAAAATTCTTAGAAGTTGGCAACCAAGTATACTTCCAGATGGTAATTTTTTTTTTTGCTATGAATAGTTTCCCTGATATTTTGTTTGCTTAATTAAAATAATCTAAAATGTTAAAATGTATGTTGTTTAAGGATACTATAATTTAAAGAATAAAGCTATGTTAGATAAAGGTGTTGATAATTTTTTTCTGCTTAAGAGAAAGCCAAACATTAATTATATAGCAAACATGTTTTTAAAAGTGATTATTTTCCCTATCTTTTCCTAAATTGGATATGATATCAGCTTTGGTTCAAGGAGTGAAGCCATATTTTGAATCTCTTTTCTTTTAAATAAAAAAAAAATTTGAGGTTTTAAAAAAATGTTATCACTTCCCCATTCTCCCTCTGCAAAAAGAAACAAGATTACTAATCCAACACATTAACCAAGGCTAGTACTACATATCTTACTCTTCACTTGTACTACTTAGGTCTATTGAAAAAGGGGAGTTATTTCACTAACAAGGTATAGGGATGAAATTTAGATTGTTCATTGCATTTTCTTTTCTTTTTGTTTTTCTTTTCATAATTTATACACATTGTCTTAAGTTTCCTTTTTTTGTTTTCATTCTCTTTTAATAAAAAATAAGAGGGTGATCATCAGAGCATAAAAATGGTCCATCTTTTATTTGTTTAATCTTTATGTAGTTTGAAATTAACCTGAAATTTCAAATAGAAAATTTTTTTGGTCAGTTTTGAAAATCCCTTGAATTTCTTGATATTTTTTCATGAAACATTATAGGGAATTATAGGAGGGGTTAGAAGGTTGATTATCATTTCTTAAGGTCATACCTATATATAGTCTATCTCCATTGTCTATTTCCTTAATACTTTTTTTTTTTTAAGGGTCAATTTTTTCTCGTGTTGAAGAAGATTATCTCTGGAGGATTAAACAGCTAGGATCTCACTCTCCAGTGGCTCTTCTGAATACACTGTTCTACTTTAACACTAAATATTTTGGCCTGAAAACAGTGGAGCAACATTTAAGACTTTCCTTTGGCACTGTGTTTAGGCAATGGAAAAAAAATTCTGTAACAATGGAAAACAAAGCATGTCTTCGATACCAAGTGTCTTCCTTGTGTGGAGCTGATAGTGAAGGTAGAATAGTCAATTTTTGTTTTGGGACTGTCTATGGCAGGGTTGTTCCTATTTAGTCTTAACTGTGGGACCCCATTAATAATATAACAACTATCAAGGGTTATGCTTAAAACTTCTGAAATCTATAGCCCCACTTTCTTTCAAAAATAATATTTTTAGCATGGGTGGCTACTAATTTCAGCTTACATAGTGACTCTTGTTTTTAAAACCCATTCCACCAACCACAATTGCCTCAGTGTGGCTATTTCTAATCTTTGTTGTTCTTAAAACAACAAAATAGCTATTATTCCATGTTAATGAGCTCAGGAGGTTTTTAATTTTTTTTTTTAAGATAAAATTACTACTGGAAAGAGAAAACATGAAGATGATGAGCCAGTATTTGAACAAATTGAAAACACAGCCAATCCTTCTAGATGTCCTGTGAAAATGTATGAATGCTACTTATCAAAAAGGTAAATAGTCCATAACAACATTTATTAATGTATATGAAGTCAATTGGCCATTTCTTGAAGAGTGGAGTTTGGATTTTATGACCCCAGGTGTTACCATTTTTTTTCTCATTAAAAAAATTGGTTTTGTTCCTTTTAGTTTCTTCCTTTTTAGTTTCTTAATTCATTTACATTTTAGTAGCCCTAAGTCAAGTGATAATTTTGGAATCAAAATCAGAATTTATGAAAGGTCTCAATTATAATCATTAATGTCTGTTAACTTTTCTTCACTCACATGTCTATGAAGTCAGTCTTTTTGCAAACCTATTTTAAAGAGACAAAGTGAATTCAAGCATCAATAAGATTTTTAAGCAATAGCACTTTACAAAAGAAGTGAACTTAGTGACTAGTTATGTCTTTTTTTAAATAATTTTCTCCAGTATCAGGTTAAAGAAAATATTTTCTTTTATTCCCTCTTTTGCTTTTACTTTAACATATTTAGAGCCCTTATGGTGTATCACCATCTCTTTCTAATTTGGGCAGTGGATATTTTACAAACAAAATTCTATTCTAGAAACTTAATTTATACTTGGAGACAAAGATTTGATTTTTCTGTAGGAATAATGCTACAGAGATTGATTAGGTAACTAGGCCACCCCCATCTATCTATCTATCTATCTATCTATCTATCTATCTATCTATCTATCTATCTATCTATCTATCTATCTATCTATCTATCTATCTACCTATCTATCTATCTACCTATCTATCTATCTATCTTATCTATCTATCTATCCAATGAAAATGTTTGGTCAAGCCACGTTAAAAAAATTTAAGTTTTGCCATATATGAGAGGTTTTGTCAGTGCTTGTATAGTATCTGTTTGTTTGTATGGGACTGCCCACTGAAAATTTTGTTTTAAAACATTTCTGTTATTTCATGACTTTCATGTTGTAACTATAAACTTGTCTCATGTGCTGGTAAGAAAAATGTTGGAGCAATAATTGCTGTATCGCAGCACTTAAATTTAAACTTCCTAAAGTGAAAATTATATATTAGATATTTACCAAAGAGCTGTTGCTTATAAATTCATTGATGGTGAAAGAGAATGTTGTAGAGAAATAAGCATATGTTCATTACTTGAAAATGATTACCTGCCTTTTTTCTTTTTTCCCCCCCACCACAGTCCACAGAATCTTAATCAAAGAACGGATGTTTTTTATTTACAACCAGAATGTTCGAGTTCAACAGATAGTCCTGTTTGGTACACTTCTAATTCACTGGACCGAAACACATTGGAAAATATGCTTGTACGGGTTCTTTTAGTAAAAGATATTTATGATAAAGACAATTCTGAACTGGATGAAGACACGGATTAAAATAAACTTTTCAAAAGCAGTTGGTATAAAACAGCATTAGATAGTCATGCTGCTAGATCTTTATTATGGAAAACATTTCAAGTTTACTCCTTCTGTTTTGAGTTTTGTAGCAGTGTACCCACACTGGGTATTACCATGTAAATAATCTGTGAGTGAAAGTTGCCATTATTCTATGTAGTGGTTTTAGGATACTTAACAAACACATTCAAATTCATTTTTTTTTATTATTTATTTGATTAGGTATGTTTGTAACTTTTTACATTACAAAATATGAATGAGAATGTGCCATGTGTAATTTCTTTTCTTGTAGTAAGAAACATCCATATTGCACAACTCCACTGTCGCCACACTTCCTTGGAAGAGGGGGGTACTCCTTTACTGGGTTCTTGACCCCGATGGTTGTGTATGGGTTAGCACTACTAAAGTTTAGAACTTGCAGTGTCTTTCAGAATTTTTAAATAAACTGTAAACTTAATAGTTTTTTTTTTTAACTTTTTAGTTTCTGAAGCCTTACAGGGCTATGTAGAGAGAGATTCCATCTTCTGTACCAAAAATAGACAAAAGAATGCTGTCAATATTGGTGTACTGTAATGTGAATCTATACTGGTGAAAACAACTCTTTTGTTCCCCTCATTAAAACCTTAGTGTCCTTTCCTCATTTGTGACTTTCTGCATCGCCCCAATAAATAAAATATATACATTGACTATAAGTTTAAAGCACATACTCATCAAGACATTTACTTTGTTAAAAATGTCTGATGAAATTGCTATAATTGTCTTTTCTGTTTTCACTAGCCAACCATGAGTACCCGAATATACTTAGCATTCTATTGTAGGGTTATTTTTTTGCCCATAGTAAATGGACCACAATGCAGTATTATCTGAAATAACAATCTCGAGTTCATTTATCTACACCCCAAAAATAACCAATGAGATCTTGGATAGTTATTTTAAGGAATACAACTTCAGAAGCAGTAGTTAATGGAAACTGAACTCGTGTAAATAAGATGGTTTCAAATTTTTACTACAAAAATTTCCAGTGTGTTAAATCTGATACTTTGGATGCTTAATGTTAGTACAAGTCATTAGTGTCTAGAATTCAAATATTTAATAGAGAACAAAGAAAGAAAGTAATGATTAAGGTGTATCTCAGTGGGAATCATATCTGCTGTTAGATTCTTTTAAAATTCAAATTACTTCTTATAGAAGATTGCATTAAGACTTTGTGCTTCTGCGTAGCAATTTATACTTTTAAGAGCCTTTCTTTGAAGAGAAGAAAGTTCACCTAAAATTGTACTTTTCCAGGATACTGAGAAAAATGTTAGTTGCAGGTCATTAGTATGAAAAACAAGGCTAATTTTGTAGCATGTGTGTGGTAATCTTTACAATTAATGAAACATGATAAGTAGTGTAGATTATTATTGGTGGGAAAATCAAGCTTATTCTCCAAGATGCCCAAGAAATTACAACTATATTCCTAGGATATTCTGCCCAATTTTGTCAGAAAAATATTTAGTACACCTAACATCAGTTAGCAAAAACGTTCATAGATACAATGATAATATATGCTTCAAGCATTAATTATTTGAATTGTTTTGGGCATATGAAAATTACTTTGTAATGCTCCATGTCCTTGAGATTTTTAATAAGTCTCAATAACTTTTCTATTCCTTAATGTATTTTATATTTGTTGGTTTAAAAAAAATCAGGTTGCCAGTAGCAACTCATGATACTGGTTATCTAAAATAGATCACTACTTTTCTATTTAGCTTGATTAAACAGGTCCAAATTTATAATTTTTAAGTGTCTCAATCTTTTCCCATTTTCCAGAATGCTAATCATAATCAGGTTTTTTCAAAAACTTATGTTTTAGCTACATATTGATGACATTAGAAAGTAGTTGATAAAAATATTCTTTTATTCCACATAATGGTGCTAATAATCTATCAAGGGCAATAATGCTTTTTCCAGATGTCATCTAACATGTAGTTAACCAAGTATAAATAACTAGCATATCAAAGAAGGCTCTGCCTTACTGATAATTTACTTTAACCCTTGTCTCAAAATCTTAATAATGATTCAAATACCTATTTTCTGAATTAGCAATATAATTTCAGACCTTGACTCAATTCAGGATTTAAATTCTAAACTTATTTTAGCCCAGCATTTGTTTGGTTCATTTTCCAAAATTAACTCATTGTAATATGAAAGGTTTACTACTAGTCTGAGGCTCTTCCTTCTTCCCAATCTCATTTCCATTCATTCCTGGATTGTTGTTTTTGTAGTTTTAGATGCCAGTGGGGACATAGTTCTCTATTGTTCCTTGGTGATTTTTGAATGTAGGGTCTAGTAAATGTAACTTTGCATTGTCTTTAATATGCTGGGCTGTGAGAGCTGCTAGGTTTTTCTTTATGTTGGGGATGGGATGGGGAACTTGTTAAAAAGAATATATTTTGCCATTATTGAGTACCAGGTTATCCTCTCCATATTACATTAACGGTTTCCTTAGATAACTGAAGTCTCCGTAACTCATTGCTTTTAAGTTTAAAAAAAACAAAACAAAACAAAAAAACAGAAGTCAGGCAGATACTATAAAGGGGTTGGTTTGGTAAGGTAAGAAGTTTAATATCTTTTTCACTATAATAATACTCATATTTAAATAGTTTTTTATCTGTAAGTTGCAAGACCTAATGGTTTCCTTTTATTAAAAAGTTGTTACTAATTTACTTGGTGTTAAATGGTGAAATTCTGGAATGGGAAGAAGATGCATATTGTATTGTGCATTTGGATGTTTTCAGTATTTTGCTGGCAATTACTGGGATTGGATTTTTAGAAGTTTATATAGCATTAAAAAAAATAAATAGAAAAGCTATTCCCAAATTGAGAAAGTTTAGATTATTTTATTTATCAATGCACTGGGCCTAGTTCAAGTTTTTTTTTTTTTAATCACTGTCTAAAACTTAAAAGCATTTATTAAGGTAGATAAATTTCTTTATCTAAAGTATTGTTACAAGTATGTCTATTAACTCCTGCTTCCAGTAAGTCAGCATTGCCCATGAGGCATTCCCTTTCATCCTTAAGTATATAAACATTTTGAAAACAAGCATGAACTTTTTTTGGTTTTGTTTTCAAGAATCAATTTCCCTCCCTTAATTAAAATTTTCATCCTGAATTTTTCACTTAATACTCTTGTCCTTTTGTTTCCTAGATGATTCTTTATATTTCACCATCTCTCTCTTTCATTGTTCTTTTGCTCTCAATGAAAACCTAAAAAAGAGGTAAGAGAGATGAAATTTTAATAGTATTAAAGCTTTCATTTTTCTCCTTTAATTCCTAGCAATGACCTTCTTTTTTAAACTCTTAAGCTGTCGCAAACAACCAATACACAAAGAAGTGGAACCTACCAGCTTTTCTTAGCTTCTTGTTAAGATACATGTCCCATCACATACAAATTTTTAAATGTTGATCATTATGATGCCTAAATATTTAAAATCTACCTCTCAAAATCATAAACACAAGAATTGGCTTATAGTACCTTAATGCTGAGCGAATTTATTAAAGAAAGACTCCTACTAGCTTCTATATCAGTTGGTATTCAAAAAGGTCCAAGAATATCAGCTCTGGCTATATAAAGTATGTCCTGAAGATGTCTGTATGTCTAGTTCCTTAGTAAAGTATTCTATACTATCTAAAATAATTCTTGAAATCAATTTTTGAGGGGAAACTTGACCAAAGAAAATGTTTATCATGTAGGTAATAAGATAATAATAAGATGGGACCCAGGAGAATAGCAAGATATAATAATGAAAAACAAATTTTGTCCTCTGGATTTGTATTCAGATTTCAGTTCCTACTCATTGTGGATATTGAAAAACTTAAATCTTAGATATATAGGCAGTTAACCCTTTTGGGTGAAATCAAGTTGATTCATGACATTTTTATTAAATGATAATTGCTGGTTACTCCTATTGGAAGATATCAGATTTACAACAACTTTTTAAAGTGATTTGTGAAACTGCACATAAGATATTGTTCCTACACAAAAAAAAATCCTTGTGGTTTTAATATAAATTTATTTTATTTGGATATTAGAAGTATATTTCCAAAAATACCACCGACCTTTTAATTCTTTCAAATAAATATGTATAGGAGCTAATTTTGAAGTATCTGTATGGAATATTCTTAAATACAAGTAAATCCAAAACATGGAAACTCACTAACAGTTGTTTTATCAGTAAACATTTATTAAACATGCCCAATATATCACTAGCATCTTGCAGGACTAAGGAAAGAAGAAACCTGGAAAAGAGTAGAACTTTCTAATATGGGAACTTCATTTTATACTAGAATTGAGCAGGCTTTCTCTCTGCCCTCCCAGCCATTAAAAATGCTGTTATGTTACTAATTTTACTCTTTTCAAAAAATGGTCTGGTTCTAATAGTGGTGCCAATTGGCCTCAATCCAGTAGGAATCATTAAAAAAATAAGACATGGAAGGGTACACAAGAGGTTTGTGACCCAAAAAAGGTAGCTCTTCATGCCTAGAGACTGTTTAATAGATTTATGGTAGGTAGTGCAATTTCTTGCTAATCTAGGGTTTCCTCTTCTTACTCCAACTTTTTTTAAAATACCCTGGAACATCTAAACTACATAGAGGGTTTTGTTTCTATTGGAAATTTCTCAGTATGCAAATGGAAAATTGGGGTCAATGTAAATGTCTTGGACAACTTTTCAGGGACACTTATTTTGTAAATAAAGTAATAGCTGTTATTTTGAGCACGAGTGTTCAGTTTGCATCGGCGGATTGTACCCACACATTTGTAGTTCTGTATGTAAGCCAGCAGATGTCAGCAGAGTCTGAGACATTCTAAAATTCTGCCATCACAGGATCCTCTGTTTAAATTTGGAAATCTTTGAGGCCATATAGTTCAACACTCTTCCTCTCCCACCTTACAAAGAATAAGCTCGGGAGTTTGAATGATTTACCTTAAGTCACACAAATGTCAAGAGGCAGAATTTGGACCTAGATTGTCTTTCTACTACATGTTTCCCTTTGTCATATTGTTATAAAATCAACAAACATTATACTCTTATCACAATTGGTAATGGCATTTAGGTTTTTGCAAACTATTGATGCTGATGTTTGCCTTCCAAACAAAATGACAAAACAACTTTGGTGTTAGAAAATAGGACCAGTTTATTGAGGACCCTGAGTAACATATCCACTATTATGGTTAATTGTAATAGGTTTATAATAGGTAATAATTGTAATTGCAAAGGTTAATTGTAATAGGAAAAAAATGCTTTTCCTTAATCATGGGCAAAAGTCATAGACAGTTAACCTGGTTTGAATCATTGATATGTTGCTCCTTCCTTGTTGCTATTAAAAAGAAAACTGTTGGCTGGAAATTACAAGTAGAAAATAAGTATTGAAGATATTGGGCATTATTTCAATGGTCCCCCAAATATACAAAAAGCTTGTTAGAGAATTTGAAGTACAAAAGTAACAATTTGCAAGCATCACCTACATTTATTGTCCTGTTTCATTGACGCTTGGGTATTGTGAGGTCTTTTTTGGATACCCATCTAGTAGGACAGGACAGGGGAGTTTGATTTTCCTACTGCTACTATTTACATTCCTCTCTGCCCCTCCAGTTCTTTCTTTATGAAGTGCTGGATGATTAGAACTTCAAGTGTAATTGGGATTTCAGAGGTTCAAGTCTGTTTTCTTTAGATACCCTGCCTTTGTAGAACAAAGTGATAGATTCTTATCTGGAAAGAGAGGTCTGTGCATACATTTACTCTGAAGTTTTTTTTTTTACTGTGCTATTCATGTGAGTTCATATTGGAGATGGGGAAAAATACCTTCTCTCCCTCCCCCCATCTTTTAATTTTAGGGAGAGGTGGGGAGAGAACTTTTTTACTCTTAATAGTTACTACCTGAAATTAAAGAGCTGGTTTGCCATTCCATGTAGATACTATAATTTTACCGTTCCACGCTTTTAGTCTCTTAAGTGACTTCAAACAATGTATGCCAACGTACTTGAATGCTAAAGCCTGTTTTCAGACACAGATTTTTGTGGCTAAGTGGATGCAAAAATGAGGTAGGTAAGACAACTGTCTTAGTTCTTGTATATGATTCAGTTTGTAGTTGATGACAGTTGCACATAGTGGAAGAAAATAGTAAAATACTTAAGGTACCTAATTCATAAATTTGTTGAGAAGATAATTCTACATATCTGATACTTTCCTCAGACAACAAGCCAAGGATAAAACTCATTTTATAAAGGTCCCATAATGCTTAAGGTTAAAATCTCTTTTTTTTTTTAACCTTACTTTCTGCCTAGATAACTCATAGGACAAGAGCAAGGACTAGGTAAATAGTTAAGTGACTTGTCCAAGGTCACACAACTAGGAAGTGGCTGAGGTTGAATTTGAACTCGCAATTTCCCATCTCCACTATTTGTTGAGCCATCTAGCTGGCCCTATCCCTGCAGCATAAAAATAATAGTAAGTTAAATTGAGGTTTATAAATAGGTTTTGAAACTTAAGTTTAGTCAAAGCCTTTTTAAAATATATCTCGATATATATTTTTATATTAATAGTTTTTATATTGATAAATTTTCATGAGTTTTCTGGAGTTAATGAACCAAAATTGTCTACCTCTTTCCTTCCTCTTCCCCACTCCCAGAGCTGGCAGTACAATGCAGCTTATACATTATCAGGCAAAATATGTTTCCATATTCATTTTTTAAGTGAATCTTATAAACCACATCCCTAAAACACACAAGTAATAAATCATATGCTTTTCTCTGTATTCTTACTCCCAATGGTTCTTTCTTTGGAATCGAATAGCCTTATTCATGAGTTCTAGATCATTATATTGCTGTTAGTAACAAAGCATCACATTTGATCATTCCATAGTATAACTTTTACTGTGTATAGTGTTCTCCTGGTTCTGCTTATTTCACTGCATCAGTTCATGTAGATCTCTCTAGCCATCCTTACAGCACACTAGTATTTCATCATCATTGTTCAGCTATTTCCCAATTCAGAGACATTTCCAATTTTCCAATTCTTTGCCACCACAAAGAGCAAGCTATCTTTTTACAAATAGGTCTTTTCCCATTTAAAAAAAAAATCTCTTTAGGATATAGACCTAGTAGTATTGCTGGATCAAAGGTATGCATTGTTTTATAGTCCTTTGTTGGGCACAGTTCCAAATTGCCATCCAGAATGTTGGACCAATTCACAACTCCACAGCAATGCATTATTGTCCCAATTTTGCCACATTCCCATCAACATTTTCCTTTACTGTCACATTGGCGAATCTCATAGTTGTGAGGTGGTTATTTCAGTTTTAATTTGCATTTCTTTGAGTGATTTGGAACCTTTTTTTCACATGATTGTTGAGAGCTTTAGTTTCTTCATCTGAAAACTGCCTTTTCATATCCTTTGACCATTTATCAATGGGGAATGATTTTTACAAGTTTGATTTCATTCTCTGCATATTTTAGAACTGAGACCTTTATCACAGAAATTTGTTATAAATTTTTTTTTCCAGTTGCTTCCCTTCTAATCTTGGTTGCATTGGTTTTGTTTGTACAAAAATCTTTTAAATTTAATATAATCAAAATAGTTTGTTTTACACCTTGTAATGTTCTCTGTCTTGTTTGGTCTTAAATTCTTCCCTTTTCCATAGATCTGACAGGTAAAATATCTTCCCCTAACTTGTAAGATCACTCTTTATGTTTTAATCAAATGCCCATTTTGACCTTATCTTGGTAATAGGGTGTGAGATACTGATCTAAATTTAATTTTTGCCATATTGCTTTCCAGTTGTCCCAGCAGTTTTTGATAGTTCTTTTCCCAAAAGCTGGGATATTTGGGTTTATCCAAATGCTAGATTGCTGAGGTCATTTACTCCTGATCTATTCTATTGATCCACCCTTCAATTTTTTAGCCAGTTCCATATTGTTTTGATAATTACTAATTCTTAGTACAATTTAGGAACTGGTGCTGTTAAAAGCCTATAGTTACTAAAGATGTTTTCAATCTGCTAGGAATCTGGCTAGTTGCCTGATGATTGTTGGTATCTGTGTAAGTAATGCGTTTTATGAATGAGAGACCAAGAATTGATTAATATGGCTGAATAACTTTGTTCTTTAAGTAGCTACCACTTTGTTCTAGTGAGACTGACCTTTGTGTATCTAACCCAACTCTGGCCTTGAATCCTACATCCAAATATTTTCTCAACTCATGGTATATATATTGTAATCCCACATTTCAATGACACATTCTCTGTCTTGATAAAAGAACAGAAACCAACTAAGCCACATCATTTGCACATGCCAATATGTTATATTGTATGTTTTATTTGTGATTTCTCCTTGGACAAACTGAGCAAATCTTAAACCTAACCAGTCCCCATCTTCTCCCCTCCCAGTTCATTTCTCCTCAACTTTCTTGTCCAGCCAGTGGTACCATTTTCCCAGTAATGTAAACTTGAAACCTTGAAGACATGGCATACACTATAACAGAGAGGTGTCTTGCCAGCAATACCATGCGAGAACTGAATGGCAAAGGTACAGGTGAGGTCAAGGTCAGGGAAGGCTTCTTGGGGTAATGAAGTTTGTTTAGGGGTTTTGAAGGGTAGTTAATTCACCAGGCAATGGAGTGAGGATCTTTGTGGCATACCAAGCAGTTTGGATATGGAGAGTAATTTGACTTAAGCATCAAGTAGGGTTACAAAACTGATGCCCAAAGCCACCACCTTTCTGAGGAGGCTCTTCAAATCCTTGCTAATTAATGCTTCTTTAAAGACTACTTTTACTATCACAACCTTCACCAAAAGTTTCCACAGCTTCTTATTGACTGGCTTTAAATTTAAGCTGACTCTGGCTTTTGCATCTCTTGGCTTATCTGTCCAATGCTATTTCTCACTACTTATGCACACATCCTGTATTATCAACTTAGGTCCTCAAAAATTAGAATCTCTTCTTTTACCAAGTCAGAATTCTTAACACAAATGGGCAATTACACTATACTTACTATGTTAGTTGAGAAAATATTTGCATGTACAATTCAAGGCCAGAAATCCAGGATTAGATTTCTTAAAGCTAGAAGAGGAATTTTAGAACAAGGGTTTTAACTGGCCTGTGAGCTAGGAGTGACTTTTATAAAGTTTTTGTGTGTGTCTGTGGGCCAGATGTTTCCTGTCTGCAGTTTTAGAACTTAGATTATTATATTAGTCCCTCGTAGATAGATGGTGCTGAGGCTTCACATCATGTAACTACCATATTCCTGATGCTTTACTTTCATCATTTTTGCCTTAGATTTCTTCCTTTGTTTTCTTCTGCACATTGAAATCCTTTTTGTGACCCAGCAAGTGTCCTGACTGCTTCACCTAATTGAAATAAATCTATTCAGCACACCTACGGTATCTAACATCCACTATACAGCCTTACATAATTATCTTTTATGATACCTCATTGGTTCCATTTGTTCGACTTGAGTTTTTATCAGACATCTAGGGGCCAGGGGCATGACTTCTGATGCCTCTCTGTACCCCAGAACCTCTAGATTCATTTAGGAGCAGTTATGCTATTCAAAAAAATACTCACCTCAAACAAACAAACTTGATTGACTGACTGAATATCGATTATATGCCACTGTCTTATCTGGACTGTCCTGTAAAACTCCTTAAAGACAGGAGCCGATTCCGTTGTGAATAAGTCCATGATACACCAAATAACAGTAGGGCTGCCTCATCTAGGATTTTGCTTTCTGAGGTTTCAGTGACCTATATCCAAGGTCAACTGCAAAGTCATGTTGCCCCCAGCAGCTTTTTTTCTGCATTCGCTTTCCCTTTTTAAGTATTTGTTTTAGGTTTTCTTTTGTGATGGGGTGGGATGCTGCTGGGTGCCAAGGTATTGAGTGTCAGGAGCAGGGTGAGAGAGTATGTGTGTCTATAGAGGCAGCAGGTGTTCCCTTATATTCAATATAGCCAAGGCTTTAACTTCAGAAACTCTTAGAATGAATGACTCAAGATATAGGGACCCTAATGTAGTCTATTGGTCGGTTTAATGAGAGAACTAGAATGAGTTAGGAGACCTAGAGTCCCAGTTCAATCATTGATTTAGTGTAACATGGGGCACAGTGGGCCTTGGACCCCTCATCTGTGAAATGAGAGGTTTGAAGCAGATCAGAGAGTGTTAACTTTTGTATGTATCAAAAACTTTTTCGGCAATTTGTTAAAATCTATGACTGACCCAGAATGTTTCCAACATTTAAAATAGAAAGATATCCTAAATTTTAAATTGAGAATTGTGAAAAAATTGAAAAAAATTTTTCTCACCCATGTTCCTAGATACTGTTTACCCCCCCCCCCATTACAAATCCCTGAACTAGATGGTCTTAATGCCCCTTTCAGTCATGATTCTATCTCACAAAGTGATTTTTTTCAAAAAAAGATTTTTTGATGTGTTTTGTTTTTGCATCATATATATTTATAAATGAATCCTATTGTGAGATCTTTCATAACAAAAAGTTAAGTAAAATTAGTAATACAGAAAATCCATCTGACAATACTAGTAACATTTCACTTTTTTAGCACCTACCAACCCAATTTTAAAAAATTAATTTGTTTTTTTCCTTTGCCCTCTTCATCTATAAAAACTCCATTTCTTCTAATAATTATGCAAAGTCAAAGCATTCTCTTAATGGCTTTAGACAGGTTATGTAGACACATGCATATACAATAGACATTCATATATGGTATAGTTTTGATTTTGATTCACTCTGAGTTCTAAATCTTTCCATGTCTCTTAAGTAATTTTATATAGCACCATTGAACTCCCATTATATTAATATGCCAAAAGCTATTTGTACATTCCCTTTATTTTCCATGATCTCTGATCTTGCACCTTACTATGGTCTTTAGGAAGTATTTTATTCTAAAAGACATATATATATATGTGTATATATATATATATATATATATACACACACACACATATATATACACATATACAATGCTCTTCAACATTTTAAAGCTGAGTTAAAAGTCTCTTCTGGGACTCTACCCTAAACAATAAAAAGTTGATGATTATTAAGGAAACAAGGTGGTACAAATTAACACGTATTAGGAAAAATCAGAAAAGGCACTGGATTCCATGGTGGTGGAGAGATGAGCTATACACAAAACAAGACTTTTGTTTGAGGAGTGCTAGGAAGTTAACTTAGGGTGATGAAATTCTTTAGCTGGAAAACTGGTAAAGGATTAGGACCTGTACTTTCTGGAGAAAAAGCCATCCAATTGACATGGATTTTTTTCCTGTGTGTTTTCTGAAATTGGCTGCCATATGCAGTTTACTCCTTTAGGTAGGAAAACAAAGCTTGTTTCAGCTTTAAGGTCACTGGTCATCCTAGCAAGTTCATAGAACAATGTTTTCTATCTCCTATGAATTTCTTAGGCTTTCTGTCCACTGTTACTTTTCTGAGAAGATTTGTTTCTAGTCAAGTCAAAACTTACGAATTGACCCATGGCTTTCTGTCATTTTCAACTTTGCTGAAACAAGAATGTTTCCATTTTAATGTCTGCACTGGCTGTTCAAAATGCTATCTGCTCACTTGTTCTCTTAGAACCCCTAGTTTCCTCCAAGTCTCAGCTCAAGCATCACATAAAGCTTTTCCTGGATCCCCAGCTGCTATACTTCCCCCTTTCCCACCAAACTTCATTTAATTTGTCTGTATTTATGAACATGTCTCTCACCATAGTAAACTCCTTTACTGGAGGGACTATTTTGTTTTTGTCACTATCTTCTCAGGGTTAGAACAAAGATGGCTAAAAATTGCTTGCTAATTTGATTGCATTTGGGATTCAGGAGATCTGGGTTATATTCTCGTCTAGGCTCTGGGCACTAGATTCCTTTTATGAATTTCAGAAAGTCTGACCTTTTTGGTCTTAAATTTCTTCATCTGTCAAATCTTTGGATTTGTTAAGGCACCAACCTTATAAAGATTTAGATTAATCTTAGAGGAGGAATCAGCTTCATCATGACTTTTCTGCATAGTAAAGGATGCTTAAAGTACTAGAGATGATTTTTTTTAATTTAAGCAATGCAGGCCCATTGGTTCAAATGATTCTCTGTAGAAGAGTTGTACAATGAGAGGTAATTTTATGCAACTTTCATCTTTCCCTTTCCCTCTCCCTCTCCCCAAATGTGGTGATGCTGACAAGAAGGCTGTTTATCCTATTGTAGCAAATGTCTGAGACAATCATATGACCTAGCTTCCAGTCAATACACAACAAAAACCCTATAACCACAGAGTGGGCACAACATACAATGAAATGTTGATGTAACCACTTCTTTGTTAACAGTGAAAAATCAGGAACATCATGCAAAGCAAGTCTGAAAGAATTTCATATTGGAGAAAGTAAAATGTGTGATTATATCAGAGTTTTAAATGTCCAAATATTTGCATTTTGTAAAATTCATAGGGGAGAAAACCTTTTCATTTGTCAGTGAATAATATAGCTAGAATTTTTTAATCCTATTTTTTGGGGGTGATAATGTACTAGTCAATATCCAAACTAAAGAAGTTAAATTAGCAAAGACAGTGGCCATCTAAGATCAGTGAGGAATTGAGTTTTCCTCCATTGCTTTCATTAAGCTTTGGTTTGTTAACAGCTCTGATTAGATAGTTAAACATTGATTTAGAGCTGGAAAGGACCTCATAGGTCATCTAACCCAATCAATCAATTTTATCGAAGGGAAAGCTAAGTCTAGAAGGTTAAATAATTTGCCCAAGGTCACAGGAAGTAAGTAGAGGAGATAAAATGTGAACTTGCTTCTCCTGACTCCAGGCCAGAGTACTTTCCATCACACCATCCAGTCATACATCCCATTCCATTCCATTCTCCCCATAACAGCCAAAATGACTTTCCTGAAGCATGACTAATTCTGTCATTCCCCTTCTCAAAATCTAGTGGCTCCTTATGCTCCAGGATTTATATAGTTTGTCACTCAGTTATGTACAACTCTTCATGGGTCTGTAGTGGGATTTTTTATTTTTTACTTATTTATATTTTTTTAAACCCATACCTTTTGTCTTAGAATCAATACTGTGTATTGGTTCTAAGGCAGAACAGTGACAAGGGCTAGGCAATGGGGGTTAAGTGACTTGCCCAGGGTCACACATCTAAGAAGTGTCTGAGGTCAGATTGGAACCCAGCATCTCCCATCTTTAGGCCTGGTTCTCAATCCATTGAGTTACCCAGCTGCACCCCCCTTCCCCCACCTTTTTGGGGGGATTTTCTTGGCAGAAATATTGGAGTAGTTCGCCATTTTGTTCCCCAACTTATTTTAAAGATTTTTTTTTAACAAATTTTTTCAGTAAGGAAACACAAGCAAACTGAGTTAAGTGACTTGTCCAGGGACATACTGCTAGTATGTATCTGAGATCAGATTGGAATTTACATCTTCCTGTCTCCAGATCTACTGAGCCACTATACTTACTGCCTGCATACATAATATATGTATGTGTGTATTTTATATCATGTATACATATGTGTACAAATACATACAAAATATAAACACAAACACATGTATTTATGTGCCTTTTCACTTTATGCTGTACCATATGCTCTATGATCCAGCTATACTGGCCAACTTTTTGTTCCTTCAAACATGACATTCTATCATCTCCCAACTCCATGCACTGGCTGTGTCCCACGCTTGGAAGGCTTTCTTCACTTTCACCTCTTAGCTTTTCTGGTTTATATCAACTCACTTGAAATCTCACCTTCCCCAAGAGGACTTTCCTTTTCTGCCTGATGCTGTTTTCTGTAAGAGAGTAAGTTTCCATTGATCTTTTGTATCTTGTATATACATTACTATTTATAGACTATGTCCCCATTGGAGTGGGAGCTCCTAAAGGACAGAGACTGTTTTTTGCCTCTTAATAAATGCTTGTTGACTGGCACCATATGCTGCCTCTACCATGTTGGTTGTCTGACTCCCAAAGTCAGACTTCTTGCCACTAGACTATTGAGCCTCTTTGCTTTGGGGCATGTGATAAGAAATCAATAAGAAGAACTAAAGCAGGGATTCTTAACCTGGGGTCTGTGAACTCTTTAATATGGGTTTATTTTATATCATGTCCTAGTTGTTTAGTTGAATCTCAAAGCATGCCATCATATTGTCTTTTGTTTCCTCATTGCCTATTCTAATTCCTTCCATTTTTTTTCTTCTCTTATTGCTATAGCTAGCATTTCTAGAACAAAACTGAATGATGGTGGTGAAAATGGGCATCTTCGTTTCATCAATGATGTTATTGGGAAGGCTTCTAGGTTATATGGTTTTAGGGTTAGATACTATTTATCATTTTAAGGAAAAGTCCATTTATCCCTATGCTTTCTAGCCTTTTAAATAGGAATAATTATTGTATTTTATCAAAAGCTTTTTCTGATTGTTGGTTTTTTTATTTGTTCAATTAGGCTGACAGTTTTACTAATATTGAACCATTCTGTATTCCTGGTATAAATCCTGCCTGGTCATAGTATCTGGTTTTTTCTGATATATTGCCTTAATAGTGTTTTATTTAGAATTTTTGCATCAATATTGATTAGGGAAATTTCTGTTTTTACTCTTCCTGGTTTAGGTATCAGCACCATATTTGTATCTTGGAAGGAATTTAGTAAGACTTTCTTTTCCCATTTTTCCCAATAATTTATATCTATGAGCTTTATAAAAAAGTATTTTGATAGCCTTATTTCAATATAATTAGTTTCCTTTGTAATCCTATGTATTTTGCTCTTTTCCTTTAAGCCCCAGAATAGTCCATAATTTTCACTAGACTCAGAGGGACAGATGATATGCAAAAACGCAGATCCTTGAAGTAGAAAGTTATCCAGTAATAGAGAGGAGCAAATGAACCCAGAGACCATGAATTTATAGTAAACTGGATCTGATTAGATGATTGGATGTCTTTATGCTAGGCAGCAATGTGGTAACTGACCATTAAAGGTACCTTAGCAGATTAAAGTTTCAAGGACTGATACCCGTCAGGAAACCAAAGATGGTCTTTCCCTTCAAACAAGGTGAATTTTGTAGGGATCTTCAGGGAATGATAATATTTAATTTTCTACAGGTATTGAGAAACCCCTCTGTTATTTACAGTCTTCTCCCTAAGGAAGAAAAGGAGAATTTAGGCTGATGGGAATACATTTCTACTCTCTAGGATGTCAGGAAAAATAAAGTTGATAAAATGTATTGGAGAGGTGGAGCTTAAGGAGAAAAATAAAAAAAAAGAAGCAGAGGGAATCTTAAGATATGCCATTAATTTGGGTAAAGGGGTGGTGGAAAATGACATGGAAGAAATGGGAGAAAAGCTAAGTAATTTATGTCTATCCATCCCTATCTCATATCTTTCTATTCCATTTGAGAAAGAAGATCCTTTTACTCAAGGAATAATGACATGAGCCCGAAGTTACCATTGGATGAATATTTTTTCAATTTTGAGGGAGAAAAAACCCCAAATGTGATTTCTTCTTTAGGAGCATGAAGGTAGCCATTTGTCTTCTTAACAAATGATGGGTCTAATGTCTTCCCAATGTGATATCCAGGAACATGCAGGAATCAGCCCACAGAATAAGCAAGAGACTGAGAATAATCCCTTTATAAAATTTATTATAGCTAAGAAAAGGAATATGGGTGTCTGTGGTGTACTCTGGATTCTGGAGAGCAGCTTTCAAAGGAATTCAAAGACAGGATAGGTAAGATGCCCTGGAGCAGAGATATGTCAAATCTGCTGACCACTTGTAGTGATTCAGGTGGGGACAAATGATTGCACCAGAAAGAACCTAGAAAATATTGAAGAAAAGGAGTGGCCAGACAAGCCGAAGGATAACCTAGAGAAGCGATGGTAAGTACCTGGAAGAAAGGGTGGTGAAAAGCATCAAATGCTATAGAGGTCACGAAGGATAAAGATGAGTAAAGACATTTGGATTTGTTAATCAAGAGATCACTGATAACTTTAGTGAGACCAATGGCAGCTGAATAAAGCCTAACAAGGAAAACTAGAACCGAGGAGACTTACAGGTGGTGTTTCCTATAGAAATTGCAAATTTTGGACGAGGTCGGTTTTGGGGTGAGGAATGTAATGAGATAGACAGTGCAGATTGCAAGGTCTCTGCATCTATATTTCTGGTGCTCTTCACTTTTTCCCTACTGAAAAATGGACAGAGGGGGAGAAGAGTTGCTGGCCATTGTATTGAAGTTCAGAAATGCCCATGGAGAGTGCCGGTGGCAATCACAGACTGGGGAGTCAATTGCGGTGACCTTTTGGGGGGCAGTGGATGGCGAATTTATCTGGGCAGCTCCTGTGGATGCCAGAGTCTAGGTTATTTTTTATTTTTACCCTAAAGGGTGAAAATCTGGCACAGAGGAAGTCAGCATTGGGACAGTGGAGAGTAAGAGAACCATATGGATGAAGTGGTGTTTGTGGCCATTTTGGAGGCAACGTCCAGGATGGACTATTGCAGAGAAAGTGACATCCAGAAGCATGCAAAAGCTAGTCCAGTTAAATTTTCTGTATTTTGCTAATTTTTGAGGTACAAATGCTCACATTGAAACAGAAAAGTATGTATTGTGTACATTCTCCCCTGTCCTCCAAAGAGCCAGTTATTAAATTTTTACCAGCACACTCCTGGATATATCTTCCCACTGGATATATATCTTCCCACTCTCCATTTGGTTGGTTATGTTTACCCTGTGGTCAGGCTTTCATCCGCTTGGGATCTGGAACCCTAACTTCAGAGAACCACTATCATAGAGAACCAGTAATTCACAGGAGACAATTTCTAAAGAGAGAACCTGCCCCAAAAGCCCCATTATCTTGAATTCCTATTTACAATGGCAAAAAGCATGTAAAATAAACAGAATAAACTAGAGACAAATGCAAGAAGACAAGTTTAATCTTTTAGGTATCTCTAAGACATGATGGAATGGACTTTACAACCACAATAGGACTCTAGAAAGGTAAATTTTATTTAGAAAGAAAAGTATATTGTTGAGAAAGTATAATCTAGATCATCTGGCCAGGAAGGAGAAAATGAGAGTGAGTTTGGGAAAGAGAATGCAACACTGATGTGTACACATGATATAGTTGCGATGGGAGTCTTCGGTTGTCTAACACATGCAGAAGAAAAGTGGAGCAGCTGATAAATTTTGACTTAATGATTATTTCATATTTTGTAAGGTGAAAGAAGCAACAAAAGGAATTTTCAAAATCGTTGGTAAACTGGAGTCTTGTTGATTTGAACTTAACAATTTCTTTCCTATTGATCTTCACTCAAGTTACCACCACCGTAGTTTGCCTATCACTACTTACCCAGACTATTTTAATAGTCTCCTGATTGGTCTCCCTGCCTCCAATTTTTCACCTCTCTGACCCATTCTTCACCTATTCTCTTTTTCTTTTTTTTCCTTCTGAGACAAGGAAAAAATAGAAATGATGGGAATTTGGGGACAAGTAACCAATTCCATCTGGGTTGCTAGGAGGCACAGTGGATAGAATGCTGCACCTGGAGTCAGGAAGACTCATTTTCCTGAGTTCAAATTCAGCCTCTGACCCTAGCTGTGTGACCCTGGGCAAATCAATTACCCTGTTTGCATCAGTTTCCTCATTTGTAAAATGAATTCAAGAAGGAAATGGCTTATCACTCTAGTCGCTTTACCAAGAAAACCCCAAATGGGATCCTGAAGAGTTAAACAGGACTGAAAAGACTGACCAACTATAAACTATTCCATCTCAGAGTTCTTGACATAGATGGAGAGGAAATTGAGACATAACAATTTGCCTTTGGAAGTAGAGACTTCAAAGACAATATAATATACTATGGCCTAAAATTCTATAGCAAAGATCTGCTTAATAGGAATGGGAAGATCTGAAGATCAAAATTCCCCAAGGTCAGAGATTAGAATGATTCTAATGAGGCAGAAGAAGGAGGACTGCCTAAAGGGAGCCATGTTAGTTAATCAAAGAATTCATTTACTACCTAGGATTTTAAAGAAAAAATATCTCAGGAAGGCAAGGATCCATGATAGAGGACAAATAATAGAGTTTCCTGGTCTTGTTAAAAACAGTGCCAGGAGAATAGAAGCCTAGAATGAGCAGATGCAGGCAATTAATTCTAAGGGTACTGATTTTTTTTTTTTTGAATGGTTATAATTATTTTTTTTATGTTTTATTTATTTTCCAAATTTTTTTTGTTCCAAATTCTCTCTCTTCCTCTTCTCCTGCTCCACCTATTAAGAAGGAAAGAAAAATAAAACTCATTACAAATATGTATAAACTTGCAAAACATTTCTACATTAGCCATGTTCCAACACTAGATAGTTTTGATGATTACTGCTTTATAGGATAGTTGAGATCTGGAAATGCAGTTCTCCCTTTGTCCCTCTTTTTTTTTTTGTTTTTGGTAATACTTTCCCTTGATATTCCAGATCTTTTGTTTTTCTAAATGATATTTTGGTTATTTTATTTTTCAAGTTCTTTGAAGTACTCTGATCATTTGATTTGTATAGCATCAAAAGTATAAATTAATTTTGGTAGTATTGTTATTTTGATTATTTGGCTTGGTCTACCCATGAGCAATGAATGTTTCTCCAGCTATCAAGATCTGTCTTTAATTGTAGGAAAAGTGTTTTTCCTATGCAGATGGTTTCATATGCATATGGCTCCTATGTGTATCTTGACAGGTAAACTTCCAAGTATTTTATACAGTCTGTAGTTATTTTATTTATTTTTTCCCTTTTTTATTTAGAATATTTTTTTCATGTTTACATGATTCATGATCACCCTTACCCCTGCTCTTTCCTCCCCACTCTGAAGCTGACAAGCGGTTCCACTGGGTTATATACATGTATCATTGTTCAAAACCTATTTCCATGTTCTGTTTTACTAAAGTGGAATATTTCTTTTTAAATTTCTTCCTTCTCAGCTTTGCTGGCAATATATTGAAATATTAATGATTTCTGTGGCTTTATTTTATATCCTACAACTCTTCTAAAGCTGTTAGTTGTTTTGATTTAGTATTTTAGTTGACTAGAGTTCTTTAAGTAAGCTACCATATCATCTGCAAAGAGTGAGTGGTGTTTTGTTTCCTCGTTGCCTATTCCTCCAATATCATTTTCTTGCTTTAATGTTGTATCTAAAATTTTTAATAGTAATGGTCATAGTAGACATCTTACTTCACCTCTGATCTTATTGGAAAGACTTTTAGCTTATCCTAATTACATATGATGCTGGCTTGGCTTGACATAATATTCATCATTTTAAGGAAAGCTCAATTCCTGTGCTTTCTCATGGTTTATTTTTTTAAAAACAGGAATGGGCGTTGCATTTTGTCAAATGTCTTTTCTGCATCTATTGAAATAATATGATTTTTTACAATTAAATTTTATTTTTTTTAATTACATATAGAAACAATTTTAAAAATTAATTTATTTAGAATACTTTCCCATAGTTGCATGATTCATGATTTTTCCCACTCCTCTTCCCTACTCCCTCCTGGAATTGACAAGTAATTCCATTGGTATGTATTGTTGTTCAAAACCTATTTCCATATTATTTATATTTGCAGTAGAGTGATCGTTTAACATCAAAACCCCAATTATATACTCATTGAACCACATGATCAATCATGTGTTTTTCTTCTGTGAGAAACAATTTTTTGACAATTGTTTTTTTACATTTTGCAATTCAGATTCTTTCCCTTCCTACCCTTTTCCCCTCAGGGAGTAAATAGTGTGATATTAGTTAGACCAATGCTTTAATGGGGTATGTGAACCAATATGACTTGTTGTTTTTATTTATTTTTTACACATAGTTATGCTTATTAATTTTAATTAATTAATAATATTAATTATTGCAATATTAAATGAGTCCTGTATTCCTTTTAAAAATCAAGCCTGGTCATAGTATTTGATGCTTATCATATATTGATGTTATCTCCTTGCTAGTATTTTAGCACATGATTTGAAAAGTTGGTCAAATCTCATTTTAAAAGTGTTGTATTCTTTAATACTCTGAATGTGTGATCCATTGATGTGGGTATTCTGTCCAGCTATGTAGATTGTGATCTATCCATGCTTGTCCATACTGTATAGTCACCATATCTTAGCCATCACAGGGAGTACCCCTAGCATGATAGTCTTCCTTATTTTCTTTTGACATTAAAAAAAAAAACAAACCCTTATCTTTTGTCTTAGAATCAATAAGGCAGAAGAGCAGTATGGGCTAGGAAATTAAGGTTAAGTGACTTACCCAGGGTCACACAGCTGGGAATCTTGATGACTTTAAGATACTAGGAAAGTGCATGGATCATCCAGGGGTTATCCCTTGCCCTTGTCACATGACCAGATTCTCTTTTTCAGTCATAAGTTTCTTTGATAATATCCTTTACTCAATTTCTTCTCCATTACATCGATATTTAATGATAATTTAAAAATTTAAGTTCTTTAGAGGCTGTATTGTCCCCATGATTCTCAGGTACTTAACAGCATTGAATGAATACTGGCATTAAAAAGATTTGTCTTTATTTTAGAGAGAAGCTTGGGGATATTAAAAGAACTTTATAATTTCTCAAAGAAAATTCAGGCTGCTCTCTAATTTTTTTTTACTTTATTTATTGTTTATTTGTTATATTAAAGTTCCCAAGTGTCTCTTTCCCTCTCTGCACAAAGCATCATTTGACAAAAAGATATATGTATGTATAAACTATGTCTTGCTTGTTTCTGTTTATCAGTTCTTTCTCTGCAAGTGGGCATACACAAGTTATTCTTTAAATAATATTTCTGGTGCCTTTTGTAAATGTTTTCTTGGTTCTGCTTATTTCATTCTTCAAATGTCAGATAGGTATTTCCATGTTTTGTTTTTTTAATTAACCTACTTATCACTTCTTACAGTACAGTAGTATTCTATCACTTTACCACCACTTGTTTAGCCATTCTCCAATTGATGGACATTCTCTTTCTCCCTCCCTCCCCCCTACCTCTGTCTGTCTGTCTCTATCTCTGTCTGTCTCTGTGTCTCTCTCTCTTTCTTTTTTTTTAAACCCTTACCTCCCATCTTAGAAGCAATACTATGCATTGGCTCCAAGGCAGAAGAGTGGTAAGGGCTAGGCAATAGGGGTTAAGTGACTTGCTCAGGGTCACAGATCTGGGGTTGAGGACAGACTTGAACCTAGGACCTCCCTTGTCTCTGGGCCTGGCTCTCAATCCACTGAGCTACCCAGCTGCCCCTTCCCCCTTTTAAAAATCAAACAAATAAAACCTCTTACTTTCTGTCTTAGTGTCAATTCTAAGACAGAAGAGTAGCAAGGGCTAAGCAATCAGGGATTTGCCCAGGATCACACAGCTAGGAAATGTCTAAGGAATTTTAGAATGCAGGTCTTTATGACACCAGGTCGGGCATTCCATCTATTCTATCAGCCCTTCTTTCTTTTAAAGAAAAATCAACTTAATTTTAAACTCTCATTTAATGAGAAGTCAAGAAAATAAAAACTCATAAATAAATTTGCATTCAAAACATACATGGAAAACAAATTTCTTTATTAGCCATGTTTTCCCTTCCTCCCACCAAAAAGAAACAAATAAAAAGAAATATGCTTTAATATGTACAGAGTTCATCAGCACTTTATCTAGAAGTGAAGATAATATTTTCATGAGTTCTTTAGAATTGGGAATCAGATCAGTTTCTAAGCGTTTCTAAGATGATTATCTTTAAAACATTTTTGTTATGTGTAACTTGTTCTCCTAATTCTACTAATTTCAGTTTCTAACCATCATACAGATCTTCCTTTTTTTTTCTGAAACTATCTTCATTATTTCTTACAGCTGAGAACATTTTTTCTTTTTTTACATTTTACTTTTCCCCAATTACACATAAAAACAATTTTTAACATTCATTAAAATTTTTTTTGAGTTCTATGTTCTCTTTCTCTTCCTTTTCTTGTTCACACATTGAGAAAGCAAGTAGTTTGATATAGATTATATATGTGCAATCATGCAAAACATTTCCATATTAGTCATGATGTGAAAAAAACAAACACACAAATAAAAGATATTATGTTCCATCAGTTCTTTCTTTGGAGGTGGATTGAATTTTTTATCACACACCCTTTGTATTGGTGAGGATAGTTAAGTTATTCACAGTTGATCATTGTAGAAAATTGCTGTTATTTTGTACAATGTTCTCCAGTTTTTGCTCACTTCATTTTGCATCAGTTAATGTAAGTCTTTCCAAGTCTTTCTGAAAGCATCCTGCTGTGCATTTTAAAATGACTCTGAACCCTGGGAGACTACATCTCCCAGGACCCTCTACCCCAACTTCCTCAGACACATCCCACTTCCTTTGTGGGAGGTTTCTGAGAAGATATAAAAAGAAGGGAGACGCTCGAGTTTTGGCGCCTCCTTAAGGGTCTTGCCCCTGCTACGAGCCTTTGGTCCTATCAGGGCTACTGGAACAAGGGGGGAACCCCTGGTTACCTTCCTCTTCTTTCCTTTTCCCTACCTTTTCCCTCCATTTTCCCCATCCATACTGCTCATCATTTCTCACAGCACAATAATATCTCATCATAATCATATACTACAACTTATTCAGCCATTCCCCAATTCATGGACATTCCCTCAAATTCTAATTATTTGCTACACAAAGCTTCTATAAATATTTTTCACACATAGATCCTTTCTCTTTCTTTGTTTCTCATACCTTTGGGATACAGACCTAGTAATGGTATTGCTGGGTTGAAGGTTATGCACAGTTTTATTGTCCTTTGGGCATGGTTTCAAATTGCTCTCCAGAATCAGTTCACAACTCCACCAATAGTGCATTAATGTGCCTATTTTCCGACTTCCCTTCCAAATTTGTCATTTTCCTTTTATGTAATACTGACAAATTTAATAGATATGAGGTGGTATTTCAAAGTTTTAATTTGCATTTCTCTAATATTTAGAGCATTTTTTCATAGGTAGCTTTGAGTTCTTTATCTGAAAAATGCTCATTCATATTCTTTGACCATTTATCAATTGAGGAATGACTCATATTCTTATAAATGTGACTCAGTTCTCTTTATATTTGAGAAATGAGACCTTTAACAAAGAAACATGCCTTAACATTTTTTTCTGATTTCCTTTGAATATTGCCTGCATTGATTTTGTTTGTTTAAAACTTTTAATCTAATATAATCAAAATTTTCCATTTTACATCCTGTAATACTCTGTTTCTTATTTTGTCATTAATCCTTCCCTTATCCATAAATTTGACAGTAAACTATTCAATGCTCCCTTAATTTGCTTATATTATCACCTTTTATAGTTAAATCGGGTACCCATTCTGACTTAATTAGATTGGTCTTTAGGCAGCAGATACCATCTATTGCCTGGACCATAATCTTTCCAAAATAAATCTTTTCAACTTGGTCAGTGAGCAAGACCTGAGTTAAAATTCTGCCTCAGAGATGAAGACTAACTGTGTGACCTTAGGCAAGTGAGTTAACTTTTCTGGGCCTCAGTTTCTCCCTCTATAAAATGAGAGTATTGGACTCAATAGTCTCCAAGTTCCTTCTGTGAATTTTGGATTTACTCCACCCTGTTTAGTCTTTAGAATTTTAGCAACCAGGAATGTATACACCCCCACTTAAGGATTAACTGTGGGGGAGGATGGACTATGATCCAAATGTGCTAGCAAGTGACAAATCAGAACAACTGACTGACTCCCCTGGGCTGTCCAAAGCCAAGTTTAAGTCACCATTGGTACATGTGAGACACAGGAAGTGATGTAAAGAACTGCCTTTATATTTCACATCACTTCTGTGAGAGGGGCTTTTGGCGATGGTTCTTGACTTGGGGGTCTGGAGTGTGGAGACAGACTGCTTCTCTGAAATGACCTGAGTCCTGACACCGTGAGTGATAAGGCTGACTCTTTCCCTTCACCTTTCTGAAGGCACCAGCCTCCGAGGAAACCCCTTATCTTGGAGGAGGCCTTGTGGCTGGAAGTCAAGCTAGATTTAATTTAATCTTCTGAGAAGGCCCCTTGGCTGAGGCCTCTGAACTCCCCCTGGCTCAGACGAAGCTGGAGCAGATCTTCCCTTTCTCTCTCCCTCTTTCTTAATTTCTTCCTTCTATTGTAAATAAACCACCATAAATTTCCATTCTTACTTGAGTATTTCATTGGGATTTAGAATTTAAATCCCTGGTGACCACTAAAAAATATGTATTCAGTCTCAACCCTAAAATTTACCCTTAACACTTCCCAGCTCTTAGATCTGTGATCTATGCTTCTAATTCCTTTTCTATTTGGTCCCAGAGAAAATTTAAGTTTGAACCAGTGAAATTTCCCACCCCTGCTCTCTCTAGTCTTGCCTTACTAAGTACTGACTCTAAGATAGAAGAACAGTAAGGACTAGGGAGTGTCTGAGGTCAGATTTGAACCCAGATTCTCTGACTCCAGATTTCTTTGTAATACCCAACTTCCCCCAACTGAAATTTCTCTTAACTGAAAGTGATGGAGGCTAACATGACAAGTTTATTCCAAGAGCAACACCTATGATTAGTGTCTACAAGTTGTCTATCTTGAGACACCAAAATGTGAATGTTAGTGTAATTCTCCTTCTATCCACTATCAATGCAACTCTGCCAATTCCATAGTCTGCTGCCACTAAAATGGGAGCTCTTAGGGCAGGGACCATTATTTTGCCATCTCCACTGAGAGACTCATCCACTCCTTATCCACTGAGCTACCTTGTTGCCCCTATGTAATAAATTTTTTTTAAATGCTTATTGAGGGGGAAGCTGGGTAGCTCAGTGGATTGAGAGCCAGGCCTAGAGATGGGAAGTCCTGGGTTCAAATTTGGCCTCAGACACTTCCTAGCTGTGTGACCCTGGGCAAGTCACCTAACCCCCATTGACTAGCCCTTACCACTCTTCTGCCTTGGAACCAATTCACAGTATTGATTCCAAGATGGAAAGTAAGGGTTAAAAAAAAAATGCTTATTGACTCACCAACATGGTTCAAACTTTGATTCCACAAAATCAACCAATCAAGAAGCAAAGATAAGAAGATAAGATATGCTTTTGTAGCATAATATTCAAGATATTTCCTCCACCATCAGGCCACCTTTGTCATGGGGCCAAAAATCTAAAAAATTGGCTTTTCTCTCCCAACCTGGACATGCAGGGAAGGGGGTGGGTAGGGATTTAAAAAACAACAGAGCTCCTTTTGGAAGGCGGAGCTTTCTGATAACTTTGGCCACCCTCCAGATGATCCTATTCATTGAGAGTAAAGCTGGACTGAACACAGGGTGTGAAAGCAATTCTCAGGCCCATCTATTTGTTTGGGCTCAATCCCTTGCCATTTAAAAAAATCACAATCAAAGTGCTATGGTAAGCATGGGCAAGTAGCACAGGCCAATGAGAAATGTAAAAATGGGATTGTAAGCTGTGATTAGGGACTCTAATGGGTGGTGAATCCTTTGGGTCACATGATATAAACTAATGTCATCATTTATTATAAAACAAAGTGCCCAGCTCTTGGAGTAATAGAATTGATGACTACTGCGTTTTTAAATGTTTTGTTTGACCCGATGAAGCACAATCATTTCAAAAAGCAACCAAAAAAAAAAGAAGAAAGAGGAAAGAAAATGTTTTAAATTAATGACTAATATTTTCAAGCTAGCCCCAGTGTTTCTGAGGTGCCTGGTCACTGAAAAATGAGTCCATGTAAAAAAATCAGTCACCATGACTGACAAAACCTAAGGGAAACATTAAAGTGTGAAAAACAGATGTGCATTGGAGGAAGTCACAGGAGGGAGAATTACACTTCCAAGAAGAAATAGGTTTTTGCATGTCATGATTGATTTAATCAGTCTTCAATACAAATCAATATTTTTTTTAATCCGGAGTTTTTTTTGGGGTGTGTGGGGAGGTTATTGATCAATCCTAGGATCAGCGATTTAGAATTGGAAGGGATCTTACAGCCTATCTTGCAAAATTTCCTTTTTTTTTCTGATGGCTGATGTTTGCTATAACTTTTTACATGCAAGTCTCATTTTCTCCTTATAACAATCTTGTGAACTAAGTGCTACAAATATCAGTATCTCCATTTTGAAGGAAACCGATTCAGGTAAGTGAAGTAAGTTGTCCATGGAGACACTTTTGTTGTTAGAGGTGGGATTCCACACTGACCTTACTCTTCCACGTCCAAGGTAATTTACCTCCTGCCACTTTTATGATGTTCTAGTGTGGTCACTAGAGTCATGGACTTTCAATTAGGCAGGCTTGAAGTCAAATCCTACCCTTTTCACCATAAGAAAGTGATTTAACTTTCTGAGCCTCAGTTTCCTTACTTGTAAAATGGATATATAATACCTATAAGATCTTCCTCATTGGGCTACTGGGAAGTTCAAATGAAATTGTAATGAGCTTTGATAACTTTAAAGTCTTAAACATCAGTAAATTTATATATACATATGCCAACATATAAGATACACATGTATCAATGAAATAATATGAATTCAGAAAGTATATGTGATTTCCTTAAGACAATATGAGAACTCCCTCCACCAACAAAAATAACAAATAATCTATAACTTAGTAGGGAAGGGAATAAGTATTTATATAGCCCCTACTATGTGCCAGACACTTTATATATATTACCTCCTGACCTCTAGTCTTCCATCTCCAATTATCCATTAGACATTTAGAACTGGATGTCCCACAGACAACTTAAGCTCAACATGTGTAAAACCAAGCTCATTATGTTTGCTCCCAAACCATCTCCCCCCCCCCCCCAATGTGAAGGATGGAGGCCTAGCAGTAGCAGATCTTAAACTGTACTATAAAGCAGTGATCATCAAAACACTATGATACTGGCTAAGGGTGGATCAATGGAATAGACTAGGGGTAAATAACCTCAGAAATCTGGATAAACCCAAAGATCCCAGCTTTTGGGATAAGAATCCACTCCTTTGACAAAAACTGCTGGGACAATTGGAAATCAGTATGGCAAAAATTAGGTTTAGGTCAATATCTCATACCCTATACCAAAATAAGTTCAAAATGGATATATGATTTAAACATAAAGAGTGATATTATATAAATTAGGTGAACATGGAAGAGTATACGTGTTAGACCTATAAGAAAAGAAAGAACTTAAGATCAAGCGAGAAATAGAGAACATTACAAGATATAAAATGAATAATTTTGATTATATTAAAAAAGTTTTGTACAAACAAAACCTGTACAACCAAAATTAGAAGGAAAGCAACAAATTGGGGAAAATACTTTTTATAACCAAATTCTCTTATAAAGGTCTAATTTATCAAATATACAAAGAACTAAGTCATATTTTGTAAGAAATCAAATAATTCCACAATTGACAAATGGTCAAGGAATATGAATAGGCAGTTTTCAGATGAAGAAATCAAAACTATCAATAATCATATAAAAAAATGTTCTAAATCCCTCCTGATTAGAGAGATGCAAATCAAAACAACTTGGAGGTATCACCTTACACCTAGCAGATTAACCAATATGACAGTAGGAAAATAATGTTGGAGGGGATGTGGCAAAACCGGGACATTAATGCATTGCTGGTGGAGTTGTGACTAGATCCAACCGTTCTGGAAGGCAACTTGGAATTATGCCCAAAGGGCCTTAAAAGAATGCCTGCCCTTTGATACAGGAGTAGCACTACTAGGCTTGTATTCCAAAGAGATTTAAAAAAATGGGAAAGGTTCTGTTTGTATGAAAATATTTATAGTTGCACTTTTTGTGGTGGCAAAAAATTAGAAAATGAGGGTATCCATCAATTGGGGAATGGCTGAACAAATTGTGGTATATGGCGGTGATGGAATACTATTGTGCTATACGGAATGATGATTTCTGTAAGAACTGGAAAGACCTACATCAACTGATGTGGAATGAAATAAGCAGAACAAGGAGAACCTTATATATAGTAACTGAAATATTGTGTGATAATCAAATGTGATTGACTTTGCTACTAAAAGCAATGTAATGATCCAGGACAACACTGAGGGACTTATGAGAAAGAATGCTTTCCACATCTAGAGAAAGAATGGTGGGAGTAGAAATCCAGAAGAAAACATATGACTTATCATTTGTTTATATATGGATAATATGATTTGGAGTTTGGGTTTTTAAAAGATTATTCTATTATAAAAATTAATAATATGGAAATAGGATTTGAGTGATAATATATGTTTAAGTGAAATTGCTTGTCAACTCTGGGAGTGGGAAGGGAAGAGGGGAGGGAGACAACAAGAATCATCTAATCATGGGAAAAATGTTTTTAAATTAAAAAAGTACAAAGAAAAACCCTCTCCCCATTTCCCAATTTCCTCATTAATATGTATCATCCTTCTAGGTGCCCAGACTCATAGACTAAGTGTCCCTCTACTAACCTGTCTCTCGTCCCCCATATCCCATCTGATGCCATGGCCTGCTGTTATACCTCCATGACAATCTCTTGAACATGATTCCTCTTCTCTGACACTTCAGCTACCTTGCTGCAGGCTCTGATCCTTCACTACTGGACTCTAGCAATAGCCTGTTGGTTGGTCTCTCAGCCTCAAGTTCCTCCCCACTTAAGTTCGTCAATCACTCAGCTGCCCAAGTGACCTTTCTAAAATATAGACCAACTATATCGCCTCCTTCCCTCCTAATAAACTCTAGTGGCTCCTTGTTATCTCCCGGGTCAAGTATTAGATCCAATGCTTGGGATTTCACAGCTCAGTCCCTTCCCACCTGTCTGGTCTCATATCTTAATCCCTTCCACCTATTCTGTGATCTGGTAACACTGGCCTTCTTGGTAGTCCTCCACTACAGCACTCCATCTCCTGACTTCTAGTGTTTTTCCTGCCTATCCCCCAGGCCTGGAATGTTCTCCCTCCTCATCTCTTTCTGGTCTCCTAGCTTCCTGTCCTGCCTTCTGCAAGAAGCCTTTCCCAATCTTCTTAGGGCCTTCCCTCTGAGACTACCCCCAATTTATCCTCTGTATATTTTATTTGTATGTGTATATACTTCATGTTTCCCCCATTAGATTATGAGTTCCTAGAAAGCTATCTTTTGTCTTTCTTTGTGTGCTTACTTAGCACAGTCCCTGCCACGTAGTAAGTTCTTAAAAATGCCAAATGACTGACCAAATGAAAATAAAAATATGGTGATGATAATGATCTGAGATCTCATGGCTATGATTCAAGGAACAGGAACCAACGATCAATATGTTCATTGGTGAGGCCCTATGAATTCATCAACAAGTTATTGTTGGAGGCAGCTAGGTGATATAGTAGTCAGGAAGACAAGTTCAAATCTGCCCTCAGATACTTACTAGCTGTTTGCCCCTGGTCAAGTATCTCTGTCTCAGTTTCCTCAAATGGAAATTAAAAATAGAACTTACCTCACAGAGTTATGAAGATAAAATATATAATTTTATAAAGTGTTTAGCACAGTGCCTGGCACACAGTAGACAATGCTTATTCCTTCCTTCATCGACCATATAGTCTCTAACTCTAGTTATGAGAAACACCCCAATTATATGGTCCTCAAATTCTGCTTTGAAGAAATGACTCCAAGTGGATCTTTTTCCCTCAACTCTTTGATAACCATGGGTCTACCATTTTGATGGGTCATAGGAAGTACTTCCTTTTTTTTTTAATTGTAAAAAAATTATTTATTTTTTCCCATTTGAATTAATTTATTTAGTCGGTTTAGAACATTATTCCTTGGTTACAATAATCACATTATTTCCCTCCCTCCCCTTCACCCACTCTTCCCACAACCAAAGTGCAATTTCATTGGGTATTACTTGTGTATAGGAAGTATTTCTAAGTAGCAGGAGTTTCATTGACCCTCTTCTTGCTCTGGATAGGTAGGGGAGGAACCAACACATTACAAAGATCCTGATTTGCTCCAAAGGAGATTTTTAGGCAGATGAGTAGTTTTTTTTTTTTAACCCTTATTTTTTGTCTAAATAACAATTCTAAGAGAGAAGCATAAGGGTTAGGCAAATGAAGTACATGACTTGCCTAGGGTCATAGAGCCAGGAAGTGTCAGAGACCAGATTTGAAGCCAGGTCTTCCCAAATCCTTGCCTGGAGCTCTATCCACTGAGTCACCCAGCTGCCTCAGATTGGTAGTATTTTGATTTATTAAAGAGAGAAATTTAGTCCTAAAGAGGATAAGTAAATTTTCTAAGTTTTAGAATAGCAATAACATACAGGAAAGAACACTGGAGTGAGAGTAAGAGGATAGGTTCAAAATCTAGTTCTGTGACTCATTATGGTATGAGACTCTAGATTAGACATAACCAGTTTGGTGATAATTTTGTCATTGGGAAACTACATCAGTATATAAGTGCATACATGTGTCTGTGTGTCTGTGGTGCTGGAGGTAGACTATAGCAGTCAGGTAGAAATGGGACCCACTACATCATACTTAGGGCAGCCAGGTGGTACAGTGGATAAAGCGCCAGGTCTGGAATCAGGGAGACTCATCTTCCTAAGTTCAAATCTGGCTTCCAATACTTCCTAGCTATATGACCCTTGGTAAATCACTTCACTCTGTCTGCCCCAGTTTCCTCATCTGTAAAATGGGCTGGAGAAGGAAATAGTAAACTATTCCAGTGTCTTTTTCAAGAAAACCCCAAATGGGGTCACAAAGAGTCAGACATAACTTAAATAACACAGCAACAACAAATCACACATAAGGATCCCTATGGATGTTTATATATCATCTTAGAAAATCATAAATTAATATTATCTCTTTTGTTGTATTTTTTAAAAATGTGTTGAATATTTCCTAATCACATTTTAATCTGGTTTAGGCTTTACTCAGAAGGAGAGTACTGTGGGCTTCACGTTTGACACTCCTAGCATTTCTCCCAGCTCTAAAGCAGAACCAACCTTCACACCCAGGTCTTCTAATTTCCTTAAAGAATTGGGAACACTAAGAAAAGCAAATTCACAGCATTAAAGATGAAAAGGGGGACAGCACCTCCAATGAGGAGGAAATTAAGGCAATCATTAGAAATTACTTTGCCCAATTATATGGCAATAAATACACCAATTTAGGAGAAATGGATGAATATATTCAAAAATACAAACTGCCTAGACTAACAGAAGAGGAAATAGAATTCTTAAATAATCCCATATCAGAAATTGAAATTCATCAAGCCATCAAAGAACTTCCTAAGAAAAAATCCCCAGGGCCTGATGGATTCACCTGTGAATTCTATCAAACATTCAGAGAACAGTTAACCCCAATACTATACAAACTATTTGACATAATAAGCAAAGAGGGAGTTCTACCAAACTCCTTTTACGACACAAACATGGTACTGATTCCAAAACCAGGCAGGTCAAAAACAGAGAAAGAAAACTATAGACCAATCTCCCTAATGAATATAGATGCAAAAATTTTAAATAGGATACTAGCAAAAAGACTCCAGCAAGTGATCAGAAGGATCATTCACCATGATCAAGTAGGATTCATACCAGGGATGCAGGGCTGGTTCAACATTAGGAAAACCATCCACATAATTGACCACATCAACAAGCAAACTAGCAAGAACCACATGATTATCTCAATAGATGCAGAAAAAGCCTTTGATAAAATACAACACCCATTCCTATTAAAAACACTAGAAAGCATAGGAATAGAAGGGTCATTCCTAAAAATAATAAACAGTATATATCTAAAACCAACAGCTAATATCATCTGCAATGGGGATAAACTAGATGCATTCCCAATAAGATCAGGAGTGAAACAAGGATGCCCATTATCACCTCTACTATTTGACATTGTACTAGAAACACTAGCAGTAGCAATTAGAGAAGATAAAGAAATTGAAGGCATCAGAATAGGCAAGGAGGAGACCAAGTTATCACTCTTTGCGGATGACATGATGGTCTACTTAAAGAATCCTAGAGATTCAACCAAAAAGCTAATTGAAATAATCAACAACTTTAGCAAAGTTGCAGGATACAAAATAAACCCACATAAATCATCAGCTTTTCTATATATCTCCAACACAGCTCAGCAGCAAGAACTAGAAAGAGAAATCCCATTCAAAATCACCTTAGACAAAATAAAATACCTAGGAATCTATCTCCCAAGACAAACACAGGAACTATATGAACACAACTACAAAACACTCGCCACACAACTAAAACTAGACTTGAACAATTGGAAAAACATTAACTGCTCATGGATAGGACGAGCCAATATAATAAAAATGACCATCCTACCCAAACTTATTTATCTATTTAGTGCCATACCCATTGAACTACCAAAATACTTCTTCACTGATTTAGAAAAAACCATAACAAAGTTCATTTGGAAGAACAAAAGATCAAGGATATCCAGGGAAATAATGAAAAAAAACACATATGATGGGGGCCTTGCAGTCCCAGACCTCAAACTATACTACAAAGCAGCAGTCATCAAAACAATTTGGTACTGGCTAAGAAACAGAAAGGAAGATCAGTGGAATAGACTGGGGGAAAACGACCTCAGCAAGACAGTATACGATAAACCCAAAGATCCCAGCTTTTGGGACAAAAATCCACTATTCGATAAAAACTGCTGGGAAAATTGGAAGACAGTATGGGAGAGACTAGGAATAGATCAACACCTCACACCCTACACCAAGATAAATTCAAAATGGGTGAGTGACTTAAACATAAAGAAGGAAACCATAAGTAAATTGGGTAAACACAGAATAGTATACATGTCAGACCTTTGGGAGGGGAAAGGCTTTAAAACCAAGCAAGATATAGAAAGAATCACAAAATGTAAAATAAATAATTTTGACTACATCAAACTAAAAAGCTTTTGTACAAACAAAACCAATATAACTAAAATCAGAAGGGAAACAACAAATTGGGAAAAAATCTTCATAGAAACCTCTGACAAAGGTTTAATTACTCATATTTATAATGAGCTAAATCAATTGTACAAAAAATCAAGCCATTCTCCAATTGATAAATGGGCAAGGGAAATGGATAGGCAGTTCTCAGATAAAGAAATCAAAACTATTAACAAGCACATGAAGAAGTGTTCTACATCTCTTATAATCAGAGAGATGCAAATCAAAACAACTCTGAGGTATCACCTCACACCTAGCAGATTGGCTAACATAACAGCAAAGGAAAGTAATGAATGCTGGAGGGGATGTGGCAAAGTAGGGACATTAATTCATTGCTGGTGGAGTTGTGAACTGATCCAGCCATTCTGGAGGGCAATTTGGAACTATGCCCAAAGGGCGACAAAAGAATATCTACCCTTTGACCCAGCCATAGCACTGCTGGGTCTGTACCCCAAAGAGATAATGGACACAAAGACTTGTACAAAAATATTCATAGCTGCGCTCTTTGTGGTGGCCCAAAACTGGAAAACGAGGGGATGCCCATCAATTGGGGAATGGCTGAACAAACTGTGGTATATGTTGGTGATGGAATACTATTGTGCTCAAAGGAATAATAAAGTGGAGAAGTTCCATGGAGACTGGAACAACCTCCAGGAAGTGATGCAGAGCGAGAGGAGCAGAACCAGGAGAACATTGTACACAGAGACTAATACACTGTGGTATAATCGAACGTAATGGACTTCTCCATTAGTGGCGGTGTAATGTCCCTGAACAACTTTCAGGGATCCAGGAGAAAAAAAACACCATTCATAAGCAAAGGATAAACTATGGGAGTGGAAACACCGAGAAAAAGCAACTGCCTGAATACAGAGGTTGAGGGGACATGACAGAGGATAGACTTTAAATGAACACTCTAATGCAAATACTATCAACAAAGCAATGGGTTCAAATCAAGAAAACATCTAATGCCCAGTGGACTTACGCGTCGGCTATGGGGGGTGGGGGGGAGGAAAAGAAAATGATCTATGTCTTTAACGAATAATGCTTGGAAATGATCAAATAAAATATATTAAAAAAAAAAAAAAAGAATTGGGAACACTGACTTCACCAAGGAAGTACTATGGAAGTGTGGGAGTAACTGGTCCCTAACTAACATGTTCACCAAGTGATTTTTTCCAGTGGTACTGGTGAATTTACACTGTTCCATCCAGATTATTATGCCAAGTTCCCCTTGTGAACAATAATTCCCATTTGATGATGCCTAACCTTATTGAGAATTAGGGGGCTTAGCCTATCACCAAGCAAAACAAAACAAATGGTAGAACTGGGGGACAACTGATAAATTAATTGAAACAAAGAAGATGATAGGGTATAGAGCTTTTGGCAAAAGCAAAAGAGGGCTGTGAGGGCGACTTCCCCAAAAGGCAATTTGCTCCCACTTTTTAAAAATGATGCATTGAGAGCTTTTGGTGTATTCAAATTCTTCTTTTTCATCTTCTTATACGGGGGTAAGAATTTAATGTTTTTAAACCTAATAAGATAGTCTATGTGTCTCAAGTGAATTGCTAACACTAATAGTAGCTAGCATTATATGATGCTTCATATATGTTAGCTCTTTTGATCCTTATAAAAACTTTTGTTCCCAATTAGTTTGTCCAAAACCCAAGTGATGTCCTATGTCTGGATGCAACCCCCCCCCCCGCTTTCTCTCTCTCTCTCTCTCTCTCTCTCTCTCTCTCTCTCTCTCTCTCTCTATCTATCTATCTATCTCTCTCTATCTCTCTCTCTCTCCATTTACTTATCTTTAGTGCATTTACCTGGTCTATAGCAGGGCTATTTGTATATTCAGGTTATTTTTGCCCAACATATGATAAAGCCTTTCAAGCTTATACTGGTCTGATCAGCCAGGGTCCAACACACCATACATCAACCCAACATAGTGATGTCATTTTGGTCCTCTTCGAGTACGAAGGGTAACAACACCACGAGCAATGTGAGATGGCACCTGAGAGTGAGAAATGAAGTAGATTTGGGGATTTGAATCCCAGCTTAACCTATCATCTCTTAACTTATTTGGGTGACTGTTTCCTCACTTGTGAAATCAGGAAAATATTTTTGCTGGGGTTGTGGGGATTGAATGAGCTAATAGATGTGGAGCCCTTTGTCAGCTATAAAATACTACCTAAACATACTGAGATAGAGCAGGAGATTAGGCAAATATTTGTTGAGCTAAATTGTCCTGTAAAATCCACTTAAATTTTTTTCTATTGTAGTCTCTAAGCTTGAAACCTCTGCAAAAACTCTAACTGCAGGTATATAGAAGATAAGACAATCAGGAGGGAATTCTGTGCTCTGCCTAGGGGCTTAGGGAGGAACACCCATGTTCAATGGGCCTGGACTTAAATGTCTGTCACCACTGTTGAGTAATAGGGAGTGGATGGCAAATGGTTTCCTCCCTTCTTTCCTTTAACTTTTAGGAGGAGCAGGGTGTTTCCTCCTCATTTATCATTCATCCCTTAACCACCTGAAAAAAAGAGCCAGGTGTGCATCCTGGACTCCATGATCCCATAGGACAGCCACATCCTCAGCTATTATTTAAACAGAAATTCATTTTTTCTATATGAAATCATAACTTTGTGAAAAAAAAATTCTCACATTTCTGCTTCCCTTTCCCCTCTTCCCCTCCACTTGCCAGCACCGGGACATATTAGATAGAGATAGATTTAGATTCAGGAAGACCTGAGCTCAAGTTTGGTCTCAGAAATTTACTAGCTATGTGACCCTGGGCAAGTCACTTAATCTCTATTTGCTTCAGTTTCTTCATTTGTAAAATGGGGAGAATAATAACACCAACCTCCCAGGTTGTGTGAAAATTAAATGAGATAATATTGTAAAGCATGTAGCACAGTGCTTGACATAGTAGGCAAAATATAAAAAATATTAGCTAATATTACCTATTATGATCTTATTTGAGCTTTACCATATAAGATAGATACTAGAGGATGAGAACAGTTTGTTCCAGTTGCTATGAAGGTGGCTGACTGAGCAGGTGCTGTAGAGTGTTTAGAGATCAGACTTCAAAGTATCAAGATGCGCAGGTATCACCATGGTCCTGAGTTTTGGCTTGCCATCGGACTTTGATGATTCTGGAAGAGATTGTGAGGCTGACAACTTTTTTGCAACTCTGCCTCACTTGAATCGACAAGCAAGTCAAGATATCAGATCCTCATGATGTCATTGAAAACAACATTCACACTTTTTTTTTTAGCTATTTCCCATTCAATGAGTATCTACTTGACTTCTGCTTTGCTTGTTTTTTGTGTTACCACAAAAACTGCTGCTACAAATATTTTGATGCATGTGGAGCCTTTTTTTGGTGTCTACCTCTGTGGTGTGTGTGACAGTGGAATCTCTGAGTTGTTTAGTCACTGTCTTTGCATAATTCCAAATGGCTTTCCAGACCAGTTAGATCAATTCACAGCTCCACCAATAATAAATTAGTGGCCTGTGTTTCCACAATTCCTTCCACAATGACTATTTTCATCTTTTGTTATCTTTGACAATTTCCTGGGTATCAGATGAAACCTCATCTTGCTTTCCTTTCTCTCCTTCTAAGGGATTTCCAACATTCTTTCACATGGTTAGGCTTTTTCTTTTTCCCAGAGAGGTGATAAAAACAAATGATGGAAACATGACCTCTGTGATCCACAGATTAAACATGTTCACCCATCTCTAGTGGAACTGGAAGGCGATTAAGAGGCATAGCAACTGCACTTGGAATCCCTCCCAAAGCACAAAAAAGGCCAGCTCTTATTCTTCAATTCCAGTGTCATGTAGGCTCTTCCTTTTGTGTCTGTACCCCAACACAGTTACAGCTCTTCCTGTTGGTTTATCATTGCCAATAACATTCCAGGCTGCTCTAATCTCACCACTTAAAAAGAAATGATCCCTGATAGATAGGGTGGAAACTCTTTTAAAGCTGTATCTTCTTGAGTATTATCTTCTGTGCTATAACAATATAGAATGAATTATTAACGTAGTATGATACCACCTAAGAGCAAAAACCAACACAAACTGAAGATTTTTTCACTTCCCTCAACTTTTCAAAATTGTTTCCTTTTCATAGGAACAGCAATTGTCAACTTTACTTCTCCCCTCAAGCTTCCTGTGACCTCTTCCTTTACTCTCTCAACTGAAAATCTCACTTTATAAGTTACCATCCAAAATGGAGGCCATTGACTAAGAGCTCCTAACTTTCTTCCTCCTCATCTCAGACCTCAGATATCTTCCCCTAGATATCACCACATGACATAGTCACGAGGAAGAAGAGACAAAGGTACAAGACAGAGTTTGGGGGGGGGGGACACCCACTCTGTGTGTATTTGACCTGGATGAAGACCCAACAAATGAGACTTGAAAAGAATGATGGCATAGGCAGGAAGAGACCCTGGAGGGAGCAGTGTCACAAAATCTTAGAGAGGTGAGAGTAGTCAGAAGGAGTGATTGGGGGGCAGCTGGGTAGCTCAATGGATTGAGAGCTAGAGATTAGAGGTCCTAGGTTCAAATCTGACCCCAGACACTTCCCAGCTGTGTGACCCTGGGCAAGTCACTTAACCCCCATTGCCTAGCCCTTACCACTCTTCTGCCCTGGAACCAATACACAGTATTGATTCCAAGATGGAAGGTAAGGGTTTAAAAAAAAAAGAAAAGGAGTAATTGCCAGTGTCAAAGGCTGCAGAGAGGTCAAGAAGGATGAAGATTGAGAAAGGTCATTCATGTTGGCAAAGAAGAGATTATTGGTAACTCTGGAGAGAGCAGTTTGTACTGACTGATAGGTGAAAAGCCAGACTGCTGAGAGTTTAGAAGTGAGGGAAGAGGAGGTGGTTGCACTGAACAGAGATGACTTTCTCAAAGAGTTTAGCCAGGAAAGGGAAGTGAGCTAGATGGAGAGCCTCCAGATTAATTTTCTTCACCCAAGATAAAAGAACCAAGGCCCATATTTATTGGGTCACATAAGAAGGGTCTCCCTCAGAAGTGGAGGGCCCAAGACCTCTTCTCTTACTGCATTGTCTTTCACTAGATGCCATCAGTCATGAAGAAGTCACAAGAAGAAAAGTCAAAACACCAGAAGAAATAAATTTAATAATGTCTTTTGAATACCCATTTCAAGTTCTGCAACTTCAGCCAAAGAAGCTGCCACTTTCACCATGTAGCCAGCAGACTAGAACCATTTAGAGAATGATGGCATGTCCTGACTCCAGTTCTCTCCAAGACACTTCCATGATATGTCATTATCAGTCTCCCTGAAGCAGGTTCCCCAGCCTCTTCCACATGGAGAATTGCATCAATGCACACTGCGTGTTCAGCAGGACTGGGTAAGTTATACTCTCGACTTCTTAGCAGATTTTGCCATCCTCCGCAAATTAACCAGGGCGTGTTTTGAACACATTGTCTTCATCCCCAATTCAGAATAGGCTTGTAGAGGCTCAGGGACCCTTAAGCATTGTCCCTTTACTTGTTTCCCCAGTGCCAGAAGAGAAATAGTCAGTGTCACAGTCATATCTACTCCCACAAGTATAGGTGAAAATTACAATTGTGCACAAATATAAAGTTATGCAGATTCAATAAAGAACATTTCTGACTCAGTAGATAGAGAGCCAGACCCTAGGGACAGGAGGCCTTGGGTTCAAATCTGGTCTCAGATACTTCCTAGTTGTATGATCCCTGGACAAGTCATTTAATCCCAATTGTCTAGCCCTTACCTCTCTTCTGACTTGAAACTAATATTTAGTATTGATTATAAGATAGAAGGTAAGGGCTAAAAAATAAAAAATATATATTTCATAAAGTTTAGTAAATATAACCTCTTGTTTAATATTCAACAAGGGCCTATCTTGGTGCTTGAAATAGCCTTCTCTAACCCCAAATCAACAAAGAAAAAGACAGAAAATCAGCTTCCTATTACAGTGCTCTGAATATTTTGTCAGTGATTCAGTCAACAAGCATTTATTAATAGCTTAGTATGCATTAGGCACTGTGATACATCCTGAGGATGTGAAGAAAGGCAAAAATGTACTCTCTGACCTCAGGATCGCTGCATAAAGTACCATTCTTTCTGTCTTTGAGCTTCTTGGTACAGTAAAAACTCAGTTATTTAGAATTTAACTATGCAAAACACAGCTCAGAAGAAGATTGTGAGTCCCCCACCATCAAAACTGACTAATTCATAGGAAATCCTTTTAAGCCCTCTTCAAGTTCTGTTGTTGTTGTTGATGTTTTTGTTCATTTATATCCAACATTATGGTCCCATTTGGGATTTTCTTGACAAAGATATTGGAGTGGTTTGCCATTTTCTTTTCTAGCTCATTTTAAATGTGAGGAATTGAGGCAAACTAGATTAAGTGAATTGCCTAGGGTCACACTGCTAGGAAGTATCTGAGCCCAGACTTGAACTCAGGAAGATAAACCTTCCTGATTCTAAGCCCAGTGCTCTGTCCACTGCACCTTTAAACCCTCACTTAGATGCTTTTTGCCCTGATTTCACCTATAATTCTAATGAGCTAATTAGGGTAGAGCACATACGCTCTGGACTCATTCTCCAAGGGTGAAGCCTACTATATCTTCCCCTCAGGATTCTAGGGGAACTTCTGAGGGGCTGGGAGAGGGCTCTCTTCTCTAATGCTATTAGCTCAAGTCCCCACCCTCCAATGTGAGTGCCCGTGACTAGTGCCCCATTTCCACTTGACTATTATCTTTTACAAAAGGCTATTTATTTACTTCAAAGCTATAGTAAGAACCAAAGTACAGATATCGCACTCCCAGTATTTCAAAGGCACACTTTCTGCCCTATACCCCCTTGGTCTTAGAAGCCCAGACTGAGCACAGTTTCTATCTAGCATTGCTCCCACCACTTTCAAGCCCAAACGTGGCATTGCTTCTTGGGAAATACTTTTCTCAGCTCTTTCTGGGCTGATTCCTGAAGATCCCTCCTGAAGGTCTTGCTTCATTGATGCTTTGTTCCTCAAGGCATTACTGTTATTCTGTCTACAAAACTGGTTGCTTTCTTGATCTTTGAAACTCTAGAAACTAGAGTTTCTAGAATGGAAAAGAACAAATGAAGAGAATAAGGCAAGGGCCTATGACCCATTGACTCTCATCAGACACTGTTAATGGAATCAAACCAAGAATAAACCCCCAAAGGGAATGACTAAGGCTCTAGTTACTAGTACTTGTGAAAGCTTTCCAGATCCAGCATTGCAACTAGTGATTGCAGTCAATCAGAGGCCGCCATTCAAGTCAAGCCACCAAGCATTTATTAGGCTTCTCCTCTGTGCTAGGGATGGTGCCTACTGTAGGCACCATTTACCATGTGATTAATTGACCAGGACCAGTTCCAGAAGGTCTACACATGTTCCTATGTTTCTCTAAGATAGTTTCATTACACATTACCATGACTACCCCAGACCTAGGCTTTCCTACTTGGGGAATTTGCATCAGAAGAGCAAGCTGATGTACTGCACACTGGCCAGTCCCACATGCCAGTTAAGAAAGCAAATTTAGAAGGTTGTGTTTTGGGGGAGTTGGGGTGGGGTCAGGTTACTATTAGAGAGAGATAAACAAAAGCAACAATAAGCAAAGAGGCTGATGTTAAATCACGCACAACTTTAGAAAGGTCATAGGTCAGGCATCAGACAATATTTCTGTTGTTCTTAAATCAAAACAACAAAAAAGACGGCTTTAATTTTTTTCTTTTTCTTTTTCCTCTCTCCTCTTGAAATTCTAAAAATATATTTAACCTCTTCCAAATTTACATTTTGTGCCAGCCCCTATGTGCCTGGTTTATCCTTTGCTTTTTTTCCTGGCTAGGCCATTCAAACAATTTCTTGGCAGGCCTTTCCTTGCTTCTCTGGCCTGTAGTGGTACTACCTTGTTGTTCCAAGCACAGAACTGGGAGCTAGACTCTGCATTCTAATTCCAGCTCTGCCAATGATGTGTTGAGTGACTTTTGGCAAGTATCTTTGCTTCTCTGCTTCCCTGTGTCTTCTTTATCTACAAAAGGATAGCGTGCTACAGACCTACCTCGAGAAGATGCTAAGGGCTTTAATGAAGAAGCTACGAAGGCTAAAACACAGGCTCTCTTTTTGTTCATAAGTTATTTTCTTAGTTGGGCATTTCTTTCTGGTGTATAGAGGAGGGAGATAGATACATTAAAAAAAAAAACCCTTACCTTCTGATTAGGATTAATACTAAATATTGGTTCTGAGGCAGAAGAGCACTTAGGGCTAGGCAATGAGGGTTATGTGACACCCAGATTCACATAGTTAGAAAGTATCTGGGGCCAGATTTGAACCCAGGACCTCTCATCTATAGGCTTGGCTCTCTATTCACTGAGCTACCTACCTTTTTCAGCCACCGGAGTCCCATTTGGTGTCAGATGATTTCATTTGATTCCTTCCCCCCCCCAACTTTTCCCTCCCATCTTAGAATTAATACTGTCCTCCCCTCTCTTCCCCTAGGGAAGACAGCACAAGTTGTCTTTTAGAAGGACAGAATATGTTCCTTTAGAGACTGGGTTGAATATAGATGTTAAAGATTGGAGCTGGTTCTCCTCCCTTGAGGAGAAAGATATAACTCTCCACCAAGCTTTAGTTCCCTTCCTTGATGTTATGAGACAGGCAGACTGAATCTAAGAGGGATAACTCTTTTATTCTAAGGTACACATAAGACAGGGTGAGTGGGGTTGTTGGGTAAGGAAAGTGGGAGATGGGAAATTCCCATGAGTTAACAACTGACCCTCTCCCCAAATCCTGAGGGTTCAAGCTATTTGCCTGACCCTCCTTGGTCAGTTATGAGATTTGTCCTTCCTTCTATCTAACCTAATTATGGATTGAAGTTCAAATGACAAGTTTCAGGGAATAGAGAGCATTCCCATCCACTCCTTTATCTTCACCTGGATTCAAGTGGGTTTGGGTTCACTGAGAGGTGGTCAATGCTCAGAAAAGTCTTCTGTCTCAGAGATTTCTCTCAAATCAACTACTCCAAGAGAGCTCCCAAAGAGAAGTGAGGGGATCTGGCAGTTTCTCCTTAGCTCTTCTATGTTCCTTCCTGTAATCCTCCATCTTCCTTGCCTTTCTCCCACTTGGATTGCTCTTTTCCATACTGGATCTGGTTTATCTCTTACATAAGGCAGATGAGTGGTAAAGGCTAGGCAATGGGATTTAAGTAACTTGCCCAGTGTTACACAGCTAGGAAGTGTCAGGTCACATTTGAATCCAGGACATCCTGTCTCTAGGCCTGGCTCTCAGTCCACTGAGCCATCCAGTTGACCCTTGATTCCTTTTTTAATACACCTTAGTCCTTGGAATATAGTAGGCACTTAACACTTCTTTGTTGGTGGTGGTGATGGTGATGGAGATGCTGGTGGTCCTTCATTTTCAAAGAAAACTATGACATCATGGGGTTGTGTCCTGACTTGCTCTTGAATTGAATTTAAGTAAGGCAGAGTAGCACATTGTCAGACTAATGTTCTCTTTCAGAATCATCAAAGTCCAGTGGCAAGACAAAAGCCAGGACTAATGGTGATGGCCTGGGATGCAGTGGAAGAACTTGGCATCTTCAATGTCTGACCAACCTCTAAGCCCTCCAAACCATGTGCTTCAGCTGCAATGGACAGAGTTCTGGCCTTGGAGTCAGGAAGACTCATCTTCCCGAGTTCATATCCAGTCTTGGACACTTACCAGCTAAGTGATCTTGGGCAAATCACCTCTGTCTCAGTTTCTTCATCTGTGAAATGGGAAAATAATATTACTTACCTTCTGGGGTTGTTCTGAGGATTTAATGAGGGAAAAATTGTAAAGCAGTACCTGGCACAGAGTAAGAGCTATCTAAATATAAATTATAGTTATTATTGTTCCAGTAAAGAGGCCAAAGAGTGGTTCCATTTACTTGAGACATACTAGCAAAATAAATAATAAGTAAAAATAATACCATGGGATCATCCTTGTTCTTCTTTAAAAAAAATTGAAAGCAATCTTTCACAGATAGCCCCCTGCCTCCCACCTCCCCTGGGGAAAGTCATGTGCTAAAGTGAGAGAAGTCAATTAGAGAACTTTTCCAGGCAGTTCCTCCCTCCTTCCCTCTCCTTCCTCCCTTCCTCCCTTCCTCCCTTCCTTCCTTCCTTCCTTCCTTCCTTCCTTCCTTCCTTCCTTCCTTCCTTCCTTCCTTCCTTCCTTCCTTCCTTCCTTCCTTCCTTCCTTCCTTCCTTCCTTCCTTCCTTCCTTCCTCCCTTCCTCTCCTTCTTCCCTTCCTTCCTCCCTCCCTCCCTCCCTTCCTTCCTTCCTTCCTTCCTTCCTTCCTTCCTTCCTTCCTTCCTTCCTTCCTTCCTTCCTTCCTTCCTTCCTTCCTTCCTTCCTTCCTTCCTTCCTTCCTTCCTTCCTTCCTTCCTTCCTTCCTTCCTTCCTTCCTTCCTTCCTTTTCTTCCTTCTGTCACACAAGCTCTTCTTCATTTGTAAAATGAAGCTGTTCTTCCAGCTCTAAATCCTATAATTAACTTTATTCATTAACTTTTACAATTTGATAGAAGCCAGGTTTGGTTTTGTGGGGAGCCTTGTGAGAGCTGGAAAGATGACTACAGTAAGGAATCTATTGTACTGGTAATTATTTCTTTAAATGTAAAGAAGTCCTAATTACTGATAGACCTCTGAACAAACACATAGAAAACATGAATGGTCCCGGTAACATCCAGGATCCAGTGGCCAAAGTCTAAATCACCACCATTTAAAACATATCTCTTCACCTGAAGACTAAACTGGAAAGGCAGGATGTGCACGCTTGCTATTTATTAATGTTGGCATCAAAGGAGAAAAAATTAAAGGGAAGATGTAGTTATAGTATTAATTTGTGTTTTAAGAATGCTATATTCTCTATGGGTGGGACCATTTTACTTCTAGTGTGGGTTCAAGATCAATGTCATTGGGGGATTGGGTTCAAGGTACAATAAATGTGGAGTTCAACCATTCACTTTGAGAAGCTTGGAGATGAAAGAGAACCACAACAAACAAAACCGGCTTTTCCAATTCTGCATTTAAATCCTAGAGGTGGATCCTAGCTGGACCAGTCTAATGGATGATGCTCTGGCTTAACAAGTCAGGTAGAATCTTTATTAATGGTGACCCACTTAGTTCTTTAGCTTCTGTTTGTTAATATCTTGAGGGTCCCAAGCACAAGTTATTGAAAGCATCCCCTCAGACTTGATTAATTTAAAGATAAACATCTTCATAGGAAATGGCCACTTTTTTTTTTTTGCAGGGACTTCTTTGATACCTTTGCTCTAGTTTATGGGGTTCTCAGCCTATGGATTGAGATAACTGGGGAACAAAGAGTTTTTTCAAGAGGTTCTACAAATCCATATGTGAATTCATAAACAAACATTTACCTTTCATAGGCAGCTAGGTAGTGCAGTGAATAGAAAGCTAGAACAAGAGTCAGGAAGCTAAGTTCAAATGTACCCCAAGACACTACTAGCTTTATGACCTTGAACAAGTCACTTAATCTTTTTCTGTCTTCGTTTCCTTCACTGTAAAATAATAGCACTTACCTCCCAGTATTGTTGTGAGAATAAAATGAGGTTATATATATATATATATATATATATATATATATATATATACTTTGTAAACCTTAAAGCACTATATGGATGCTGTCATTATTATGAAGACTAAGCAAATAATGTATTATATATTCCAATTTTTCAAATATAGGTAAATGTTACTGTGATGAACAAAATACAGATTCATTTAAAAATGTTCTTGAATTCTTAAAGGGCCTTTGTCATCAATTGTTTCATCCATCAACAGACATTTAGAATATAATTTCTTTCAAGGGGGCTCAACAACATTTTGTGACATAAAAAAGGGTGCTCCATATATAAAAAATGGTGGGTACTACTTCTCCAGATCCAAAGATTGCTGTGTTACTATTTTCTTTAATTCTGCCACGTATCCTCCTTGGTTTCCCCTTTTAACAGGGCTGAGGCTAAACCTAGGGCAGAAAGATACTCTTTGCATTGGTATAAAGGATATCATTGCCTCATTATTGATTGAGCAAGCCTTCTGGATCACTCTCTCTTGAACAGGTTTCTTTGCCATAATCTAGACCTGAAAACTTCCCTGCTACTTATGAAAACTTTGCGGTTTGAGAAGTGAAAAAGTTCAGAGTTAGATCTTGGTACTAGGACTAGAGTTCAAGTTGAAAATATAGTTGCTGATGGGTTTGAATTATGTACAGAGTTCAGACAATTTGCAGCACTCAGTTCCTCTATGCTTTCATGAAGGATGATGTTAATGTGAGAACTTTGAAGAAGAGAGTTAATCTTTATCCTTTTCTGAGAGAGAACACATAGGAGAGATCCTTGGGAGAGAGAAGAGACTTTGGAAAGCAGATATATTGGGGAAAATTGGCTTTTCAACATATTTTTTATTTTTTATTTAATTTAATTTAAAGTCCCCTTCCTAGGGACTTTGGGTAATTCCCTTTGAGTAAGATGGAAGCTTCTCTCTGGAGCAGAGGTATTTCCCAGTAAGATAGTTTGTTTACTCTGTGCATTGTCTGCTATATCCTAATCTGTGTATATTTTTAAAAATTTATTTCAGTTACATGTTGAAATAATTTTGGATAATTGTTTTCTGACATTTTAAGATTCAGATTTTCTCCTTTCCCTATCTCCCTCCCTGAGACAGTAACCAGTCTGATATTGCTCATGTCATTATGAAGACACATATCACACTCAATAAAAAAACTCATGGTATGCTTTGATTTGTGATCAGACTCTAACAGTTCCTTCTTTGGCTTATAGCATTTTGCATCATGAGTCCCTTGTGATTATCTTGGAAACTTGCTTTGCTGATAACAGTTTAGTTTTCTTCACAGTAGATCATCATATAATTTTCCGGTTGTTGTATACTTTGTTCACCTAGTTCTGCTCACTTCATTTTATAACAGTTCATATAAATCTTTCCAGATTTTTCTGAACTTATCCTGTTCATTATTTCTTATGGCACAATAGTATTTCATTACAACCAATTACCACAACTTGTTCATTCATTCCCCAAGTGATGGGTAATGCCTCAGTTTCCAATTCTTTGCTGCTACAATAAGAGCTGCTAAAAATATTTTTGTACAGTAGGCCCTTTCCCCTTATATTTGATCTCTTTGGGACACAGATCCAATAGTGGTACTGCTGGGTCAAAGGGTTTTTATAGCCCTTTGAGTCTGCTTCCATACTGCTCTCCCCATTTTATCAGTTCACAACATTGTAATAATGACCCAATTTTCCTACATACCCTCCAACATTTATTATTTTCTTTTTCTTTTTTTGGTCATGTTAGCCAATCTGATATGTGTGTGGTGCTATATCAGAGTTTTTTAAATTTGCACTTCTCTAATTTCAATAGTGATTTGGAGCATTTTTTATATAACTATAGATAGTTTTAATTTCTTCCTCTGAGAACTGCCTGTTCATGTCCTTTGACCACTTTTCTATTGAGGAATGCTTTGTATTAAAAGTTTGACTCTATTCTCTCTATATTGGAGAAAAGAGACCTTTGTCAGATATACTAGGATAAAAGTTTTTTTTTTTCTCAAATTTGTTGTTTCTCTTCTAATTTTGGTTGCAATGATTTTATTTGTACAGAAACTTTTAAAATTAATGTAATCAAAATTATCCATTTAATTTTTTGAAATGTTCTCTATGTTGTTTGGTTATAAATTCTTCCCTTCCATGTTCCTCTCATTTATTTTTGCTGTCACCCTTTATTTCTTGATCAAGTATCCATTTTTGACTTTGGTGTAGGAGTGAGAGTTGGTTTATATCTAATTCCTGCCATAGTTTTTCCAATTTTCCCAGTTTTTATCAAATAACAAGTTCCTTTTCCAAAAGTTTGGATCCCTGGGTTTATCAACCATTAAGTTGGTATGGATAGTAATTACTGTATATTGAATACCTAATCTATTCCATTGATCCACAACTGATTTTCTTAGCCAGTATCAGATTGTTTTAATGATTACCACATTAGAGTACAGTTTGAAATCTGATATTGCTCAAGTCTCCTTATTTTCATTTTTTTTCATTGATTCCTTTGGTATTCTTGGACTTTTATTCTTCCAGATGAACTTTGTTGTTTATTTTCTAGTTCACTGAAATAGTTTTTAGGTAGCTTGATTGGTATGGCACAGAATAGGTAGATTAATTTAGACAGGATAGTCATTTTAATCATATTTGTTTGGCCTATCCATGATCAACTAATATTTTTCCAAATTTTTAGGACCGATTTTATTTCTGTGGAAAGTGTTTTGTAATTGTGTTCATACAATGGCTAGATTTGCTTGGATAGGTATATTCCCAGGTATTTTATATTGTCTAGAGTTATTTTGAATAGAATTTGCTTTTTCTATCTCTTGCTGTTGGGCTTTTGTGGTGGTAAACAGAAATGCTGATGATTTATGTGGGTTTATTTTATATTCTGCAACTTTGCTAAAGTTGTTAATTATTTCTATTAGTTTTTGGTTGATTCTCTAGAATTCCTTAAGTATACCACCATATCATCTGCAAAGAGTGATAACTTTGTTTCCTCACTGCATATTCTAATCCCTTCAATTTCTTTTTTCTGCTCTTATTGTTAAAACTAGCTTTTCTAGTACAATATTAAATAGTAGTGGTGGTAATGAGCTGTTCTTGCGTTACTCCTGATATTATTGGGGAAGGGTTTTAGTCTCTATCCATTATAGATAAAGCTTGCTGATGGTTTTATATAGATGTAACTTATTATTTTAAGGAAAATTCCATTTATTCCAATGCTTTCTAATGTTTTTTATTAGGAATGGTGAACCATTCTTGCATTCCTGGTATAAAACTCGCCTGATTGTCGTGTATGATCTTTGTGATATAATGCCATAATCTCCTTGCTAATATTTTATGTAAAAATTTTTCATCAATGTTCATTAGGGAGTTTGATCTATAGTTTTCTTTCTCTGTTTTAGTTATTCCAGGTTTTGGTATCAGTAGCATATTTGTGTTATGAAAAAAGTTTGGAAGGGTTCCCATTTCCCCTGATTTTCCAGATAGTTTCTATAGTATTAGAGTTAGTTGTTCTTTGAATGTTTGGTAGAATTTACTTGTGAACCATTTGGCCTTAGAGCCTTTATCTTAGCGAATTCTTTGAAGGTTTGTTCAACTATATGAAAACAAATTTAACAATGAAAGATAAATATAAGAATACTTACTAAAAAAAAACCTATCCAGACTATCAGAGCAAGAAATAGAATGCCTGAATAACCCTATTTTAGAAAAGGAAATTTGGAACAAGTCATAAACAAACGTCCTAAGAAAAAGGTCTCAGGACCAGATGGATTTACAAGTGAATTCTACCAAGCATTTATGGACCAACTAATTCCAGTTATTAATCAAATTATTTGAAATAACAGGTAAAGAAGGAGTTTTACCAATCTCCTTTTATGAAGATGTAACTTGGGAGCCAGGAACAAATTCCATCAAGGTTTCTATGAAGATACCAAATGAGACAATGCATGTGAAAGTACTTAGTAACTGAAATATGACATAAATGTGTTCCTATTATTATCTGTAGTTTTTCACTGAACTTTCTGAGCCTCACTTTTTCATCAATAAAATTATTACCACTTACATAATAAGGTTATTATTATTATTTTTAAAAATCTTACTTTCTGTTTTAGAATCAATACTGTATCTTGGTTCCAAAGCAGAAGAGCAGCAAGGGCTAGGCAATGGGGGTTAAGTGAGTTGCCCAGTGTCACACAGCAAGGAAGAGTCTAAGCTTTAGATTAAATAAGACATATTAGACTCTAAGGCCAGATTTGAACGCAAGACCGCCTGTCTCTGGGTCTGGCTTTCAATCCATTTAGCTGCCCACTTATTTTGTTAGTTTATTGTAAGAAAATTTTGTAAGTCACTCAATCTGTAATGCTGATTCTTAAATAAGACATTCCAATATCCATGACTCTGGCCATATTCACTGATTGTGCTCACCTGGAATTGTCTCCGTCCTCATTTCTGCCTCCTGGCTTCCTTGGCTTCCTTCAAATCCCAGCAAAAATCTTATTTTCTACCGGAAGCCTTTCCTGATACTTCTTAATGCTACTGACTTCCTTCTGTTAATTAGCTCTAGTTTACCCTACATATTGTATTTATTTGATTTCATGTGGTCTCTCTCCTTAGACTGGGAGCTCCTTGAGGCCAGGGATCTTTTGTTTTTCTTTATAACCCTAATCCATAACCCAATGTCTGACATATTTTGTTGTTAAGTCATTTTCAGTCTTGTCCCATTCTTTATGAACTCATTTGGAGTTTTCTTAGCAAAGGTTCTAGAGTGATTTGGCATTTCATCCTCCAACTCATTTTACAGATGAGGAAAATGAGACAAATAGGATTAAATGATTTGCTCAGGATCACATAACTAGTAAATGTCTAAATCTGGATTTGAACTTGGGTTTCCTGACTCACAGTATAGAGTACCACTAGCTGCCTCAGTGGCTTCCAATGGGAGATGAAGAGTCTCTTAATTGACTGCTCAGCCAGATCAGCCGATGGATAAAAAAGACTACGTACAAAAGGAACTACTGATCTCTCCTCCTCTTCTTTCTTACCATCAGTGAAGTGTAAAGACTATTTCCAGTTGTCTCTCAAGAATCAAGTATATACTGAGGAATCAGGGAGATTAGGCTACCTCCCAGTAAGCCTCCAGATGACTGTAAGCCCACTGTTGCCTCTTTCCTCTTGTCTTCATTCTTTCCTGATCTTGGGGAAACAAATATCCCATAGTAGATGTATGCAGAACCTAGTACATTTTTGGATGGTCCAAAGTAGTTTGGTGAGTGTAGCAGTTACAGTTCCCCCATACTAATAATGGCGGCAGGAAGGGAAGCATCTACATTAGAGATGATGAAATGGCCCCTGATAAGAAGAATGGACCAACTCTTGATTGTTAACAACAGATGTGTGTTCAGCATGATTGGACAGTGTAGTGCTGCCATGAAATACAAAAGAGCTTAATGTTTTTTGTGGCTTAAATACCAGTCCCCCCCCCCCCCCCCCAGCTAACTGCAACCAAGTTTATAAATGACCAAATCCTGTTCATTCTGTAAGTGTGAGCTATGATTCTTCCATGTTTATTATTTCTTTGTACAAATGAATTCCATCTTTGATTCCTTCCTGTCCCTTTTTTGGAGTACATTTTTTACTCCCTCTCTTGGGGATCTAGACTTTGGCCATTACTAAATGGCCATAAGCAATTTTCCTGAGGGTGACAGGGTACAGATTTATTAAGAAGCCAAGTATGAGAAGGGGGAACCCAATTCCATTAATTAGAGGTCAGGCTTTCTGAGGACTGAACCCAGCCCACAAACCACAATGTCTGGGTACAGGACAGGGATGGGCAGATAGCCCTGCCCCTGTGTACCAGGCTCTCCCTCACTGTCTTAGTGCTATATGTGGGGATCTTGACTGGTTTTTGAAGAATGGATTCCAATCAACTCTGACTATTTTATTTCTTTTTGAGCTAATGTTGGGTATCCTATTATTAGAAAATCTATTAGAATTGTTCTTTACATTGGTAGGAACACACTAGGAAATTGTCAGGTGCCCTTAAATGCAGGGATAAATTTTATTTGGATCTCTTGTAGTCCCCCTAGTTCTAAAGAAATACTGATATGCCTAGTGTGAAAGGACACCTGGAAATGTTTGTCCAACTATCAGTGGGATCATCCTATATGCTAAGGGAATCGTGGAATCATTTTCATCCAGTATAGTTTGATTTCTGACCCTCTCAGGACCAAACCTGCTTATATGTAGATGTTCAGAGCAGAAAATCCAAATGGGTAACAGAGAAGGCAAGCCTTTATCCCTGAGCCATACATGACCAGAAAAGCTAACTCCTAAATTCCCTCCTAGTTGAACTAAGCCACACTCTGTATGATCCATGTTAAACCTGATTTTTGTTTCCTTCTGTTTGTGTTTACTCAGCTTCAGATCAGTAGCTTAGTTGGGTATAATGAAAAATAAAATGCTTTACTTTATACACTGACTTTAAGCCCCATGTAAGATGCAACTCCAGCATATAGAAAGAAGATTGCTACATGGTTTTTCCTTTCTACTTGTTTATAATAATACTATTTTATTATTTGGTCGTTTTTGACTCTTTGTGACCCCATTTGGGGTTTTCTTGGCAAAGATACTGGAATGGTTTACCATTTCCTTCTCCAGCTCATTTTATAGTTGAGGAAACTGAGACAGAGGCTAAGTGACTTGTCCTGGGTCACACAGCTAATGTGCTAGATTTTGTATTAATGTCTTCCTGATTCCAGGCCCAGTTTTCTATGCACTGTGCCACCAGCACCCCTCTTTAATTGCCTATAATATTTCCACATCCTTGCTTCCTTCTTTAAGAGTATACAGCTAAGTTGTGATTAGTGTGAATAATAAACCTTGAAAAGTATTTGGATTCACATTGTTTGAAGTTATGATCATGTTAAACATTGAAATTAGTTCGATTCCAGTGAAAATATGAGGTACAAATCTGAACAATGCTGCCACTTCATGGGATCCATATAATAACTGAGATCGAGCTATACTTCATAATTATATGAGATAAAAGGAACTTTATCTACCTCTCCTTGCCCTCTATTCTACAGTCAAGAAATTCAAGCCCCTTTTTACATGAAGGGATTTGTCCAAAGTCATATAGCTAGAAAATGTCAAAGTGGGGACTTAAATTTTGGTCTTCTAAGTCCAGAGCACTTTCCAGTACACTTTAATAGTTAACAAAGATACCAATAAATAAGTAAAGTTTACTTTATAGCAATATTTTTCAGATAATAAAGCAGATTATTTTTTCTTCTAGTAATTTGAAATGAGTACCAGTTCCATTTTAGGAAATGAAATCCCTTCTTCAAAATTTCATAGTGAAATCTCATGAAAAGCCAGTCATGCCAAATTAACTTCTTTCCTAACTTTTACTATAAGATTACTAAGATGCTGAAATAGAAATTGTCTTATGATTCCAACCAAGCATGTGACAAATTATCTCTGGATATTTTTGTGGATAAAAATAGTGAAATATAGAAGGGATGATAGTATTGTCATGAGGGGAATATGGGGGCAGGGCAAATTGCCTTCAAATACTTAAGTATTTTTAGGGTTGGTCCTTGAAAAAATGGATTAAATTCGTTCTGCTTTATCCCAAGAGACACAGCTAGGACTAATGGATAGAAACTACAGAGAGGTGGATTTTGGCTTGATCAAACTTCTTAGCAATTATGGATATCTGAAAGCATTTGTTAGAGGAAGTAACAAACAGATGCTGAATGTCCTCTTTTCAGGGATGCTGTAGAAGAGATTTCTGATAGGTTGGAAGAGATGACCTCTGAGGTTCCTCTTAGCTCTGAACTCCATAATTGTCCAACATTTTCACCAATGATTTGGATGGAGACATAGAAGATAAGAGGAATTTAGGTGGTAGAGTGGATAGAACCCCTGGGCCTGGAGTCAAGGAGAGCTGAGTTCAAATTTGGCCTCCAATGCTTACTAGTTATGTGACCCTGGGAAATGACTTGACCTGTTTGCCTCAGTTTCCTTGTCTGTAAAATGAGCTGGAGAAGGAAATGGCAAACCACTCCAGTATCTTTGTCAAGAAAACTCCAAATGGGGTCATTAGGGCTCAGACCTGATCTGACTGAAAAACACAAAAAAATAGAAGATAAGGTTTAAAATTTTCTCTCCCACTATACTTGGAGGGATAGTTAATATACAAGATGACAGAAACAGATTGAATAAATAGGCTAGAATGTAGGGCTGAAATCCTCAAGACAAATATAAGAAAATAAATACAATGTCTTGTATTTAGATTTTTAAAAATCTTTTAAAAGTACAAATAAAGGATTGGCCAGATTAAGTTGGAGGATGGATGGGTAGGGGGACAGGATGAAACCTGATTTAGCAGAAATTCACGAGAAAGATCTTGGGGGTTTTAGTGGACCATAAACTATAAACTAACAAAACATTCCTGTTAAGCATAAGCACACATTGCATTAATAGAAGTGTAGTAATGAAATTATAATACTATACAAGTCAGATCACATCTAGAGTCCAAGTTAAAATCTGGATACCACAATTTAGGAGGGGAAAGGCTCCATAAAATCCCTAGGCTTTAAATTAATCTAACCATCAGTTACAGATGATAAGCAAGGTAGACTGATTTGTACCTGTGAATCTAAGAGATCAGATTTGACAAAGCCTGTCTTTGTAAAAACTGACTTCCAACCTCCTTTCACATGGGAGTTGTTCCTTTAGCCATTCACTTCCTTTCTGGGGTTTTCTTTTCAAACTCAACATTTTCAAATGTTGCCTCCCCAGGGAAGGAAAATGGCAGCCACTTCAATTAGCTTGCTTATGAAACCATACTCACTTACATTTTTAACTAGTAGCATATTAGTCAGTTAGTCAATAGTCATTTATTAATATTTATTAATATTCTTTGTTCCAGGCATTGTACTAAGTGCTGGGGATACAGAAAAAGGGAAAAGATAGTTCTTGCCCAAAAGAAACTCATAGACTAATGTGGAGACGACATGCAAACAATTATATAAAAAAATCATATATACAAGATAAACAGAGAATAAGCGATAGAGGGAAGGCATGAGAATTGAATGAATGGGAAGAACTTTCTATAGAAGGTGGGATTTTAGATCTGAAGGTAGCCAGTGAAATAAGGAGGCAAAGATGAGGAGGGGGAGAATTCCAGGCATGGAATGCCAGAGGAAAAGCCTGGAGTTGAAAGATGAAATTTTTTGATAGAGGAATATAGCAAAGAGACCAGTGTCATTGGTTTGAAGAGCATTACACTGTAAGATATAAGAACCCTGGAGGAGGAAGGGGGTTATAAAGGACTTTGAACATCAAACATAGGATTTTGTATTCATCCTGGAGGTAATAGGGAACCACTTGAGTTTGTTAAGGGGGAAAGAGTGCTCTGATATGGTTAGACCTGTGCTTTCAGATAATCATTTTGGTGGCTGAATGGAAGATGGACTGGAGATACTTGAGGCACACAGACCTATCTGCAGGCTATTGTAGTAGGCTAGGCATAAAGTGATGAGGATCTGCATCATATCACTGACAGTGTCAGAGGAGAGAAGGAGGTGTATTTTTTTAATATTTAATTTTCCCAATTACATGTAATAACAATTTTCCACAGACAAGTTTTCCAAATTTCCAAACAACAAGTTCTCCAAAATTATAAGATCCAAATTGTCTCTCTCCTTACCTTCCTTCCCCCTTCCTGGAGATGGTAAGCAATCTGATCTGGGTAATACATGTATTATCAGGTAAAATTACTTTTGTATTAGTCATTGTTGTAAAAGAATACTCATATATATATATGAAGTTAACAATATCAAACAAAACCAAAACCCCAAAATAAAACCTAAATAAATGAAAGTGAAAAATCATTTGCTTTGGTTTCTGACTACAACAGTTCTTTCTCTGAAGATGGATAGCATTCTCTGTCATAAGTCCCTCAGAATTGTCCTGGATCAATGTATTGCTGAGAGTAGCTAAGTCTTTTACAGTTGATCCTCATACAATATTGTTGTTACTGTGTGCAATTTCTTCTGGTTCTGTTTATTTCACTCTGCATCAGTTCATGTAGACCTTTTCAGCTTTTTGTGAAATCATCCAACTCATCATTTCTTATAGTACAAAAGTTTTCCATCACCATCATATGCCACAATTTTTTTCAGACATTCCTCAGTTGATGAACACACCCTCAATTTTCAATTCTTTGCCTCCACAAAAAGAGCTTCCATAAACATTTATATGACTAGGTCCTTCCTCACTCTTTTTAAATCTCTTTGGGATGTAGACTTACTAGTGGTATTATAGGATGAAAGAGTATGCAGTTTTATAGCCCTTTCAGTATAATTTCAAATTGCCCTCCAGAATGGTTGGATCTGTTCACAACTCCACCAGCAACGTTTTAGTACCCCAATATTGCCACCACCCCCTCCAACCTTTATCACTTTCCTTTATTGTCTTATTGACCAGTCTGAAAGGTATGAGGTAGTACCTCAGAGTTGTTTTATTTTTCTTTCTCTAATCAAGAGTTATTTAGAACATTTTTTCATATGACTATTAATAGCTTTGATTTTTTCATCTGAAAATTGCTTATTCATATCCTTTGACAATTTGTTAATTGGGGAATGACTTATATTCTTGTAAATTTGACTCAGTTCTCTATATATTAGAGAAATGAGATCTTTATCAGAGAAATTTGCTATAAAATCCACCTCCCCCACTTTGTTGCTTTCCTCCTTATCTTGGTCATATTGTTGTTGTTTGTATAAAACCTTTTTAATTATAATGTAATCAAACTTATTCATTTTTATCTTGTAATATATATACATCCTTCCATTCTTTATAGTTATAACATGATATGGTCAATTATGCTGATAGTTTTCCTAGTATTAAACCAGCCCTGCATTCTTGGTGTAAATCCCACCTAGGCTTTGTGAATGACCTGTATGGTATGTTGCTATAGTCTCTTTGATAGGAATTTATTTAAAATTTTTGCATCTATGCTTATTAAGGAAATTGGCCTATAATTTTTTTTCTATTTTTGCACTTCCTGATGGGTTTCAGCACCATATTTTTATCATAAAAGGAATTTGGTAGGACTCCTTTGTCTGTTTTTACCAAATAGTTTGTATATTGTTGGGATGCTTGGGATGTTGGGATATTCCTGGAGGAGGCTGCATTGGTGGAACCCTTGCATAAGACACCACCAGGTCCTCTGGTTGAGGGTTACTGAGCCCTGCTGAGGCTGAGCTGGACACTGGAGCAACACTTAGGGTGATAGGCTAGATATTTTCTCTACCCTCTTCTTATATTTCTCTACTTTCACTCTTTATTTTATCTAAATGCATATTCTTTGTAAATAAAAGCTACTAAAAGTCATTTTGACCTGAGTTATATTATTTTAAATCAGTGACCATAATATTACTTTAGAATTCTCATATTTAGTCAAACCCTAAATTTAATTTCATACACCACCTAGGTTATGAGTTTGGTGGATGATGGTGCCCTCCACACTAAAATTGTTAGTCTTGGAGTCTTTGTCAGGTATGGAAAGCCTGACCTTGGTCTCTGTTTTTTGACTTAATGTTAGTTCCCACCGAACTAACAGTTTCCCATCTCTAATCAGGGAATTCACTCCTTTTTTCCTCTGTAGCTCCAAGCCTAACAGAAATATACTACATCTCCCATTTAATAATCTATGCAAAAAAGATCTTGCGTTTTATTGACCAAGGTTGTTATCACCTGTTAAAAATTATCAATGAGAGAGAAAATTTAAAGAAAAGGAATAATTCTATCAAATCTCCAGGTGCCCTTTTCAAAAAGCTGGAGATGGACAGGTGGATGGGGGTGGGGGGAGTTATAAAGTGAGTTAATAATTCTACAGAGTTTTTTAGCTTTTGGCTGGAGAGAGGGAAGGGAAGCCTCAGTATGGCAGCAGTGCAGATTTTATCCAGGAATAGTTAATGCTAAAACCACCCTTATTTCCCAAATTAGGAAGTATTATAGCTAGTTGTTCTGCACAGAATTCTGCTATCTATTCTTTTTGTTGTTTGTTTTAAACCCTTACCTTCCATCTTAGAATCAATACTGGATATTGGTTCCAACACCGAGAGGTGGTAAGGACTAGGCAATAGAATTTAAGTGATTTGACCAGAATCACAGAGCTAAAAGTGTCTGAGGCTAGTTTTGACCAGGACCTCCACTGAGCGACCTAGCTGCCCACTCTGCTATCTTCTTGGTTCTTCTGCACTGGCATCTTTCTCTTGAGATTGGCTCCTCAGGGATATCTCTTAGTTCTGCCAAGCCCTTTGACCTCAAAGTCAGCGTCAGAATTGGATCCCAGAATATGAGACACTGAGTAATCCTCCCTTCTCCGTTAAGATAAACATCTGACTCCCCCAGGCCTTCTGAGTCCTGGCCCCCTTTTGGTAAAGTCACAGACACAAAGTTAATAGAAAAATCTGGGTAATGGCTATTTTTCCATTCTAATATGTTTTACTTTGAGACAAATGACTATCTTTCTCCTGTGATTTTTCTTGGTAGGCTCATTACTCATCTTAAAGATGTGATGAGATCATGAATGCTGACAACTAAGATATAAAAGCTCAGAGAAATGTAAATGGTATGATTTGAAATTTCAGCATCACACCAATGACATTGCTTCTTCCCCCTTTTAAATATCTTATTCACAGAAGTTGTTTCCTCTTAACAAATCATTATTTCTGTCAGACTCCACAGGAATATGTGAAAAAATCTGTCAAAATAATTGCCTATGCAGGAATCAGTGGTTTTCTAATGTTTATGGTAAAAAAGTATTGGGTACCCCTCTGCATTGTGCCTGAAGGTGACTCCTCTTGGTGAATGTGTTTTTCTCAGGGTGGGGAGGTTGTTAGTTTAAAAATGAAAAAAAAATACCCCTACAAGGAAGGAATCCTAACAGCACAGGGTATTCCTTTTTTTTTAAATCAAATAAATTATAGATGTTTATAATAATATAATATTGGTTTTTTAAAAAACCCTTACCTTCCATCTTAGAATCAGTACTATGTATTGGTTCTCAGGCAGAAGAGTGGTAAGGGCTAGGCAATGGGGGTTAAGTTAGTTGCCCAGGATCACATTGCAAGGAAGTATCTGAGGTTAAATTTGAACTCAGGACCTCCTGTCTCTAAGCCTGACTCTCAATACAGTGAACCACTCAGCTATCCCTAATATTTCTATCTATCTATCTATCTATCTATCTATCTATCTATCTATCTATCTATCTATCTAAAGATTCATTCTGGATAAAGTGTATGAAGTTATTGTGATATAAAGCCACTTATCAGTCAACTAAGATAAGAGGCAGAAGCAGTATAAGGTTAGTGGATGGAGAGGTTGTCTGTGATTCAAGAAGGCTTGAGTTCAAGCCCTTCTTTTTACAAATACTGGTTATGCAACCCTGGGTAAGCTAGTTACCTTTTGGCGCCCCAGTAAAGACTCTAAGACTATAGAGAGCACAAGAGATCCTGATGTACATTGGTAGATGTTTGCTGTGTTAAAGAGGTCACAGATCCAGACCATTGGATCTTGGAATCTCCTCCTTCCACTTGTGAGGCTTAATTCTGGGTGAGATTATCAAACCTAGGATGATTGAAGGTAGCAAGAGGGGAAGAAGAAGAGGAAGTTACTTTGATTATAGTCCCTTTAGCTTTATGGTACTGTACTCCATACCCATTTTTCCATTTGCAATTCTACAGGAAATCATGAAGTAAAAACTTCAGGTGTCTATAATCACCATGTCTCCATATGTCAACACATACACGGACATCATCATGTTTACTTTCATGTGTCAAGGTTAGATTATCAGTAACTTTCATCAGGTTTCCTGGTGTCAAGGTACATAAACCATTACAATTTGGTATGAGCAAACCCTTCTGGTTCTTCAGTGACTAAACTGGCTTGTCTAGGATCCTGATTGGATTCTTTTTTTTTTTTAGATTTTTGGAAAATTGTATTTAATTAGTTAATTTAGAATATTTTCCCATGGCTACATGATTCATTTTCTTTCCCTCTGCTCTACTCACTCCCCTCCCATACCCAAAGAGCAATTCCACTGGGTTTTACATGTGTCATTGATCAAGATCTAGTTCCACATTATTGACAATTGCACCAGGGTGATCGTTTAGAGTCTACATCCCCAATCATATCCCCACCAACCTATGTGATCAAGCAGTTCTTTTTCTTTTGTGTTTCTACTCCCACAGTTCTTTCTCTGAATGTGGAGTTTTCTCATAAGTCCCTCAGAATTATCCTGGATCATTGCATTGCAGCCAGTAGAGAAGTTCATTACATTCGATTGTACCACAGTGTATCAGTCTCTGTGTACAATGTTCTCCTGGTTCTGCTTCTTTCACTCTGCATCAATTCCTGGAGGTTGTTCCAGTCCCCATGGAATTCCTCCAGTTCATTATTCCTTTGAGCACAATAGTATTCCATCACCAACAGATACCACAATTTGTTCAGCCAATCCCCAATTGAAGGGTATCCCCTCATTTTCCAATTTTTTTGCCACCACAAAGAGCGCAGCTATTAATATTCTTGTACAAGTCTTTCCCCCTATTATCTCTTTGGGGTACAAACCCAGCAGTGCTATGGCATTGATTAGATTCTTCTCTAAGTAACAAGACCTATTCCATAAACAGAATAGGAACCTATGAAACATAACAATCAGCTTCATAAAGTAAACTGCATTCCAGAGGGGTCCAGTGTAACAAGGTACTAAACATCCAGCTCATTGATGAATTGTGTTTTTATCCCTTATGATGTTATGGTAGAAGAGTAAAAAGCCATTGCTGATAATGCCATAACTCTGTGCTGATTTATTGGTGAGGAAGGTTTGGGACTCTGTTCAGAAGGATAATCTGGAGAACTTGCCACTGAATCCTAGAGTAGAAAAGGACCTCAGAAGATATCTTGTACAACCTGAGTCCTAATGCATTCCTGACAAATGGTTGTCCATCTTGAATAGCTCTGGGATGGGAAACTTATTTTCTCCAAAAACAACTTACTCCATTGTTAGAAGGGAAGGGAAGGAAATGTCATTTAATAAAAAGACTTTACAAACATTATTTCATTTGATCCTCACAACAACCCTGCAAAGTAAGTGCTGTTATTATGTTATCTCCTCAATAAGTCCCTTATTCTGAGGTTAAGTGACTTGCTCAAGGTCACTCATATGTTTTACAGTTGAAGAACCTGGGGCAAATAGAAGTTAAATGATTTGCCTAAGATCATACAGCTAGTCTATCCGTTGTGCTACTTGACCACATTGAGAATGTGTTGAAGAGTAAAGGAAATGAAGAATGTAGATATCAGAGATGAGGGAGAGTGAGGAGTTGAGTCAAAACCGCATTCTATCCATGGATAGATTATTTCTACCTTCTGGATCAATACAGAACAAGCCTATCTGATATTCAAAATAATAACTTTTCAGAAATTTAAGACCACTACATCTCTCCATAGACTTTTCACTTCTAAATTGGTTTTTATTATTATTAATAATTATAATAAGAACTAGAACTGAGTTAGCAATTTAAGGTTTGCACCCTAGCCCTATGGAATGAATCTGAAAGAGACTAAATGACTTGTCCAGGATCACTCAGCTAGTAAGTGTTAGAATCAGGGTCAAAAGGAGGAAGTATGGAGGATCCATATACATCTTGAAAATGTAGATAAAGGGCAAGACTGACTGAAAAGATCATTTTAAGTTTTATGATTTACACTCCACCCTCTTCTCTTTTGACAATTTTTATAATGGCTTACCTCTGGTTTCTTTCCTTTCCTTTCCTTTCCTTTCCTTTCCTTTCCTTTCCTTTCCTTTCCTTTCCTTTCCTTTCCTTTCCTTTCCTTTCCTTTCCTTTCCTTTCCTTTCCTTTCCTTTCCTTTCCTTTCCTTTCCTTTCCTTTCCTTTTCTTTCCGCCCCAATCATTTCCTTAGAATAGGAAATTCCTTCTAATGCAGTTATTCGATCATTCTGCAGTTTCTTATATTAGGAGTTTCCTAGAGCACTAAGAAATTAAATTGCTCAGGGTCACACAATCAGTATATGTCACAGCAGGACTTGGACACAGGTTTCGGACTGAGGGTAACTTACTATCTACTACACTACAACATTTCTTTTTTTCTATCATACATAACTGTAAAATACCTATTAGTAGTACAATACGCTATTTTCATGAACTGGGGAAGGAAAAGCCTTGAGTCCTCTTTTGTAGGCTCAATCTGATACTGGGGAACCAAGTGTTAAGAGCAGAGGTGATTGTAGATAGAAGTCTGTGGGGACTATCAGCAAGCTAAGCCCTTGATTCTCATTGATCTCCCATTTTTTCCATGACATTATTCCTTTGACCATCCTTTTTCCATATGCATCTTCAATCTTTCCCTCTCTTTTCACTCCTTTCTTTCCTTCATCTAAAAACACATTCAGGTCTCCCTTTAAACTTATTCCTTCCCCCAACAAATCCATTTCTCTTGACTCTGCTGTACCTTCAAAGTATCATTCTAGTTGTCCCCTCTCTTGTTTTACTGAACTTTTAGAAAAAAGTACACTTACCACCTCTACTTCCTTACCACCCATTTTCTACTAAATACTTGCCATCTATTTTCTTCCTTGACTATTCAATTGAAACAACCCTTTTTAAGAACACTACTAACCTATTTTTATTTTTTGTGATATTTTATTTTCTCCAATTACATATAAAAATAAGTCTTCAACATTATATTTATAGATTTATAGATCACAATTTATAGATCAATTTAATGTGTTTTTTTTTAATACACTACTGTGTATTGGTTCTAAGACAAAAGAGCTGTAAGGGCTTGGCAAGTTTAGTGACTTGCCCAAGGCCACACAGCTAGAAATATCTAAAAGTTCACATTTGAACCCAGGACCCCCTATCTGTAGGCCTGACTCTCAGTTCACTGAGCCACCCAGCTACCCCCTATTTAATGGCTTTGGGCTTTTGATTGGAGTTCATCCTCCTTGATCTTTTTTGTAACATTTGCTACTCTCAATTGGCCTCTCCTTTAGACCATTTTCTCTTTTGGTTCTTAAGATGCTGCAGTATTATTACTTTCTTTCTCCCTAACTATATCTCTGTCTCTCTATTCTCCTTCCAACCTTTAAATGTGGATGTCTCACAAACATTCTATCCTTAGTTCTCTTCTTCTTTCTATTTACACTCCCTTAGAGATGGTATTCATTCTTGTGTCTTCAAACATTGCTTCTTGCAAATGACTCCCTAAATCTGCATTTCCCATTGAAGCCTCTCCAGAGTTCTAGTTTTCTTTTTTCTAAATGCCTATTGAATATCCATCTCCAGCTAACTATATTGGCAGCACCTCAAATCTAACATGTCAATTACTGAATTCCTCACTGTATCCCCTAACACTTACCTCTCCTCATATTTTTGCTGATGGCATAAGAATCTTCTTTGTCTTCCAGACAGGTCATATTTGACTCTTCCTTAATCAGTTGCCACATCCTTTCAATTTTACCTTGGCAAAATCTCCCACATTCATTTTCATGGTCACTGAAAACATCCTCATTCAATCCCAACAAGATGAGTTTAATGTTTTCTAACAGGTTTCCCTTGCTTCCAGCCCAACCCCTCTCCAACCATCCTTTAAATCATTACAAGAGACATCTTCCTACTGGCATAATGAAAAAAACCCCAAAGAACTTGGAGTAAGCAGGGATGTGGGTTCAAATCTCTTGAACAACACTTACTAGTTCTGTCTGTCATTGAATTTCTCTAAATCTCAGTTTCCTCATCTATAATACCTAGAGTTCTTTATAGGATCAAATAAGTATAGATGAAGTACCACAAAAACCTTATAGTCGTAATTAAGGGTCAGTTAATATTGTTATTAAGAACACACCAATAAGAACATCCCTCCTCTAAAAACTTTCAGTGGCTCCAGTCATTGACTATAAAAAAGCTATTTTGTTCTGTAGTTTATATAAAATGCACCATATCGATTATCAGCTGTCCAAATACCTTAAAATACCTTTCCATTCACAATATTTATACTTCGCTTGCAATAATGGTGATGGATAGAATGGATGTGGAGTCTTGATTATGACCAATGTCAGAGGAGCCATCATGAGTATGTGATCAAGGCAAATCATGGATCCAAGAGTAAGGCTTAAGGGACACTTGATAAGTTGAATTTCCTTTGAATTACTTTTTTTGTTGCTTTCTTTCAGAGTTTATATTTATCAGTAAATTAACATTTATCAGAGATTTACTTGGATAATATTAATAGAGAGATTTCCAAAGCTGATATAACAGTGGTGAGGGGTACAAATGACATACATCTGGTCCACATCACCAGGGAAAGAGTCCCTGACCCATTCACTTCAATTTTACTGTGTCCAGGTATATAGTGTAAAAGTCCCAGAGGAAATGAGTCAGAATATTTTTCCAAGAAATAAATATAATGTGTGATTATAAAGTAAAGTGATTATTTAAAACAACAATAAATGACAGTAAATATACCAGAATTTATGGGACCAAATTGAGTACTATCTCCTTCAAATCAGTTCCCTTATAACATTATCTATTTAATACAATGAAGCTGCTATTCCAAAACACATTGTTGGAATTCCTTTTTTGGAATTTCCTTCAGAAGAGTAGACATTGTCTTTTGAAAGACTCAGGGGTCAAAGACAAACATTTGCTTTTAAAAGGTGGTCCTGAATTTTGAAAACAAACAAAAGTTAGTAAAAGCTAGGTCTGGTAAAAGAGGTCAAGCTGGGTCTATAGTTTATGGTTGAAGAAACAAAGCCATACATAAGTACATGAAAAAAATGCTCTAAATCATTACTGATTAGGGAAATACAAACTAGAAGAATTCTGATAACTCACACACATCGGACTGGCTAAAATGACAAAAAAGACAAAATGACAAATGTTGGAAGGGATGTGGAAAAGAAAGGACACTTATACACTGGTGATAGAACTGTGAATTGATCCAACCTCTTTGGAGAGCAATTTGGAATATCAACAAAAATGTATCTATGTTGTGTCTATTTCCAAAGGAGATCAAAGGAAAAGGAAAAGAACCTATATGTTTCAAAATATTTATAGCAGCTCTCTTTGTGGTGGCAAAGAACTGGAAATAGAGATCTCCATCAATTGCAGAATGGCTACACAAATTGTGGCATATGATTGTGATGGAGTACCACTGCGCTATAAGACAAGATAAGCAGATTAATTTTTTAAAAAAAACTTGGAAAGAACTACCTGAGATAATGAAGAGTGAAGTGAGTAGAACCAAGAAAATGTTGTGGATAGCTACAGATTTAATATTTGAAGAATAACTTGTGAATGTTCCTCCTGAGAATGAACTGTAAGCTAAATATTCTGATAGATGCTGCCTTCTGTGGTGTGGGGAGGAGAGGGAGGGACTGAATAAAAGAAAAAGAGTATAAAACTGTACTGAGACCATAAAGTTTGAGAATCATTGTTATAAGGGTCTTGGAGACTAGAAATTGGTTCTGTAGGAAATTCCAAAAGAGGAAAATAGGGCAGCATCACAGGAACATTGGTATAACCTTTCAAGGGCACCATTTTGAAGACCAGGACTTGTTTGGATATATGAATTCTGGCATGTTTGGTAAAAAAAAACAAACAAACAAAACCACTGTATAGTTAGTTACTCCTCATAGGCTCTCTTCCCTTTTCACTCTGCCTCTCCCTTCTAGAAATCCAGCCCATTACCACTTGAGTAGAACTACCATGATCTAAAGTAATTCTGCTAGCATTTGACAGCAGTGTTTTCTCAACCTAATGATAAATACCTGGGGTGTGTGGAAGCCCCTCCAAACAGTGAAAGCTCATTTCTTAGTATTTATAACTCAAAAATCAGCAAATGCTGAAAATCAGGGCTCAGTTTATTATTTTGTTGATTAGACTTAAGAAAGTGCTGGAGAAAACGTTAATAGTGCAGATTAAATTTTAAAGTGTTGTGTATAATTTCCCCCCCAGAGCTATTTATTAAACATATACTGGCACGTCTGGATACAGAAAATGTAGAAGGAGACTGAGGACCTAAGATAACATAAGCTCCTTGAGGGCAAGAACTTTCCTCAAAATAAATTTTGTTGGTGTATTTTCTTTTTATGTAGCCTGAATTTCTTCCTATATTTCTTCCCCTTCCCAGAAAGTCATTCTTTATAACAACTAAGTTTTTTAAAAGAGAAAGAGAAAGCAGCAAAATATATTAACACATCAAAAAATCTGACAGGCAATATTCTACACATATGGCTCTACCCTTCTGCAAAGGAGTGGGATGGGGACATTCTTTTCTCTTATTCTTTAGGTTAAGCTTGTTTTCTATAATTTTATAATATTCATTTTCAATCATTTCATGATGGCTTTTTATTCCATTTACATTGTTGTAGTCATGTATGTTTTTCTGCTTACTTCACTTTGTCTCAGTTCATGTAAGTCTTTCAACAGTTCCAGGTAGTCATCACATTTGTCATTTCTTACAGCATAGTAATATTCCATTATATTTGTGCATCACAATTTGTTTGGCCATTCCCAGTTGATGAGCATCTACTTTGCTTTTCTTCCCAAAAAATGTTGCTATAAATATTTTTGGTATCCATATTGTCTTTCTTTTTGTCTTTGACCTCGTTGGGATGTATGCCAAACAGTGGAGGTAGTTTTGTCTTAGCACCCATAGCATCTAGCACAGTGCCTGGCACACTCCACAAATGCTTAATGAATTGAACTGATATACTAAAGATGCAGATGGAGCCAAAGAAGTTTAGGAAGTAGTTGAAAATTTGAGAAAGCCATCAATTAAGAGTCAGGGTGGCTCCTATAGTTGAAGGGCTTGAGCTCAAAGCTTATGTCTGATACACCCCACTTGTGTGGCTTTGGACAGCCTAATTTTCCTGGGTTTGGGGCAATGATGTAAAATCAGAGGGAGGAGAATGGACCAAATGGCCTTTGATGTTTCTGCCCTTTGATGTATATGACCTTATGACCATTCTTCACCCTCCCAATGTCCACCTCTGTAAAATGAGAGGGTTGGACTAGAGGATCTCTCAGGTTCCTTCTTTCTAGTTCTAAATTGTTTGATTATGTTATATGGACAGAACCATTCTTCAAGTTCCTCTGTTGTGTTAATCTTTTAATGCTCCCTATGTTAATTACTGGGCAGCTAGGTGGCATAGTAGATAGAGCACTAGGCATAGATAGAGTCAGAAAGACATCTTCCTGAGGTCAAATCTGACCTTAGACACTTAACCCTGTGTGACCCTGGGCAAGTCACTTGACCCCATTTGCCTCATTTTCCTTATTTGTAAAATGAGCTGGAGAAGGAAATGGTAAACCACTCCAGTGTCTTTGCCAAGAAATCCCCAAATAGGGTCACAAAGAAACAGACATGACTCAACAACAATATCAAAATGATAATTATTCTTCCCTTTGAGCTCCTTTTCATCTATGTTCCTCATTGGAAACTTATCATAGATGACCTTGCAGGTTTGTGTTAAAATTCCACTCTTCTATTTTGCAGACTAATTCTGAAAGCCAAAAATTAGAAACTTTCCAACATTCATCACTCTCACTTGGGTTATTGCTTTAGTCCCCAATTTCCAGAGTCTACTTCCCTGAGCTTTAGTGAAATCTCTCTCTTCCATTGGTGGGGTTCTACTTGGTGGGTGTCCATCACACATTCCATTCTGAGTGTGTGCTGAATTCCCAGCCGAGACTGGGAATGGAATGTGAAGCAGACAGCCCAGCTCACCCTGAAATGCCACAGGTCTTCTGGCTTCTGCCAATCGCTCTATTTTTGATTATTCCAATCTCCTCTGCCTGGATAGTCATCAGCTTTCTCTACCTCATTTTGACTAATCCTTACATTTCATTTTGACTCATCCTTCAAGGCTTAACTCAAGGTCCACACTTTCTCTGTGAAGGCTTTTTGGATCAGGATCATTTTTACTTCCTTAGAACTTCTCTGGTACTTTTGGTTTGCACTACTGTTTTAATACTTACCACATAACATAATTCCCTCCCTTGTTAATTATCTTGCCATATATAGCCAATCCAGTTCAATAAGCATTTATTCAGTGCCTGCTCTGTGCAAGAGATTTATAGTGTTGGGAAGACCTTAGTTCAAATTCTGCCTTAGACACTGTGCAAATCACTTAATTTCTGTGTCTTTGTTTCTTCAAAAGTAAAAGGGAGGTGATAAAAGCACTTACACTATTGGCTTGTTGTGAGGATCAAATAAAATGGAAATAATTGTACAAATAGAAATCATTTTACAAACATTTAAGAGCTATATAAATATTAACTATTATTATTGTTGTTATTACAAGGACAAAAATAATGAGGACAACAATAAAACAGTCACCAACAAAAGGTTTTATATTTTACTGGGGGATCTACATCTCTCCCCAACTAGATTGTCAGTACCTTGATGTAGTTCTCCATAGAATAGATGCTGAATTATTGTATGTTAGTGCTGCAATGAATAGAGTACTGGGTCTTAAGTCAGGAAGACTAGTTGTGTGACCTTGGGCAAGTCATTTAACCCTATTTTCTTTATGTGTAAAATGAGTTGCAGAAGGAAATGGCAAATCACTTCAGTATTTTTGCCAAGAAAACCCCAAATGGGATCCCAAAGAGTTGGACATGACTGAGATGAGCGAACAGCAAAAAATGTATGGAAAGCCAGTTAATTGACTTAGAGAGCAGAATAATCAAATCTTGCTTCAGACACTAGTTGTGTGATCCTGGGCAAATCACTCTATCTTCCTAAGCCTCAGTTTCCTTATCTATAAAATGAGAATAAAAATAGTACTTACCTCATAGTCTTGGTGGCAAAAGCAAGTGAGATAATATATGTAGAGTGCTTTGTAAACTTGTTTTTAAACCCTTACCTTCCACCTTAGGATCAATACTGGGAATTGATTCCAAGGCAGAAGAGAAGTAAGAAGAGTATTAAGTCACTTTCTGGGGTCATATATTGAGGAAGTGTCTGAGGTTAGATTTGAACCCAGGACTTCTCATCTCTAAGCCTGGCTCTTAATCCACAGAGTCACCTACCTGTCTACCCCCATTCCCCTCCCTTTGTAAACTTTAAAATACTATAGAAATGCTAGTTATTATTATTATTAATGAGAATAATTTTTAAGTCCAATCACCTCTCAAGTAAGTCTAGAAACAACTCAATAAAAATTGGTATATGTATTAGCTATTCTACTCAGCCTGAATCCTGTACCCATTTCTAATTTGATTCTTAGCCAATGGACTAGTCTTCGTTCTAATTCCATTTCCAGTCTGACTAACAGTATGCTCAAGCCATTCGCTGTAGATGGTCAGCCCATCACTCCTTCTTACATAGGCACTCTCCACTTTATGAATAACCAACGTAGGAATGTTTGGCTTGTGCATCCAGTCCATTCTCTCATCCTCGCTCCAAGGGCATTAATGTGGTCTCTCCAAAGGCAACACAATAGGCAATTTCATTCACAAATGCCATTATAGTTTGTCTTCCATGGGTTTGTTGGAGAACCAAACCAACATGACAATACATTTTCAGTGGGGAAATAAATTGACTGTTAAGTGACTACCTTGAAACTGTACTTTTGCAGTCTTGGACTGGTTGTTATCTCTCAGAGTCCTATTGCAAGGGAAGAAAGGATTTCTATCTTTATGATGAAAATTATAATTTTAAAAACCTGGATGCAGGACTTCCCTCAGTAGAAATATATTAGATTAGTACCAACTAACTCTAAAATCATATACAAATAAAAAGTACTGTATTACTTATGATCTTACTTCTAGTTAGAAACAAAACACCTTTTTGAGGCAGTCAAATGAACATAAAAGGTGGCTAGATGGCACAGTGGATAGTGTCAGGCCTTAAGTCAGGAAGATTCACATTCCTGAGGTCAGATCTAGCCTCAGACACTTACTAGCTGTGTGACCCTAGGCAAGTCATTTAACTGTTTGTCTTAGTTTCCTTATCTGTAAAATGAGCTGGAGAAGGAAATGATGAATCACCCCAGTATCTCAGCCAAGAAAATACTAAATGGAGCCATGAAGAGTGAGACATTACTGAAACAACTGAACAAAGAGGAAATGACAAAAGTCCACTTTTGCATGGTAACTGAACTAGTTTTTTACTTTTTGATTACTGTTATTTTTTTAAAGGAAATTCAGGATAGATGTCAGTTACAGTTATGATCACAACATAATCTAGGAGAGACAACATTATGGTACAAAAAGTTTATTTAGTAACAGTTTTGTAAACATTTGAGGTAAATGAACATTGACATCAACTGATTCCTAAAGAATTGTACACATGAGGCAACTCCTTCAAAGGCAGCCTACTGTTAGTGATTTGCTGCTTGTAAATCTCTCACTGCCCAGAACACTCTTTGTCATGAGGATCAGTCATGTAGAAGACAAACAGCCTTTGGGTAACAAGAAACTTCCGAGTAAGCCAGCACAACCTTTGGGTGTCAGAGAGATTGTATAATGAACAACATAAATGTATCTCCTGAGCTTGAAATAAATGTTTACTTTTATTATAGTTATGCATTTTTTTTACTTGTTTAGATCCTTGGGAAAAAATTTGCATTGCCTTTTGCAAAAATATTTTTTTTCCAGTAAGGTAATTGTGTAGTACTCTTTGTGAGTATTTTGGGGGGGGAAGGTTGGGGGAAGAATTTGTGAAATAATCATACTGAATGGTAACTGACCCAGCTACCACTCATATCCAAATAAATGCAAAAGAATGGAATAAAAGCATTTTTATCACTATATTTGAAGAATAGTTCAACATTTTCTAAATTTGAATGCTTGAGTATGTTGCCCTTGATGTTGTAAGCATGTGAAAACACAGTAGCAAAAAGATAATATTTATGTGAAATTAGCTTTCTTTAAATGGCACTCAGCATATTGGAAGACTTCCTTTGTTAAGGCATTCCTTTCGGGGGGGGGGCACAAATGTCTTGTTAGAGTCCCTTAGTATTTAAATAAACCAAAGTGAGGGTCAGGTATCATGTAGTTCATTTAAAAGTGCAATATAAAATAGAAAACTGAATGTAAAAGTTGTAATACCAAAGTTATAAATATATTTGATTGTGTTAGGGATTTTGCTGATTGGTTTGAAAATTAGCTTTTTTTAAAAAGAACTTTTGGAATTATTTCATTGGCTCTACTCTCAGGTTCTGACACACAACAAAGTATGATGGGAAAGCATAATATCAGAACATTTAATAAGTGACAACTCAGTATTGATTCTCTGATTCTATGTCAAAAAAATACTGTTCTCTTTCAATATATTACATTATTTTCAGGACTCAATGCCACAAGAGTTCAAAAGCTTATTTTAGCCATTAAGCATGGGGAAAAAATGATGAATTACACTTTAAAAACATTAAAAATACACAGTCCCCAAAGGAACAAGGAAGAAATAAAGGTAAGATTTTATAAGAAATCCTACAGACTTGCAACGGAAAAGAGAACTTTTGCATTTGGATCTTCCTAAGGTTGAAAACATCCTATAGAACTTAAATAATCCAACATTAAAAATTATAGGAGTGGGTTTCTGATCCACTGATAAAGAAGAATAGAAATATCTTATACTTCTCATTAAAAGTACACAAGTACATTCGACTAATCATTTCAATTTTTTAGACAACTTTAGTGAAATGGGGAAAAAAAGCCCCATGCCCTAAAATTTCTGATTAAACCATAAATTAGGTTGATAAACATCAGTAGATCATTTAAATGAATGTGAAACGTATAGGATGAAATATGCCTTGTCCATATTATGTACCTGTCTAATTTTTCATTGCATATTTTAATACTTAAAATAATTTATTAAAAGAGAGCAACCTTCCACACCACTCATCTACCCCCAACGGGCAGAGAAGCCTGACCTTTTGGTTTCAAAAACCCTAATACCTCAAACAGCAGTGTAACTCAAGTAAGAAATGTCATTTTTCACTTTTTAAAAAGAATGGCGTGACCAATAAATTCATCTGTAAACTAACAAATACCTCCTTCCACAGATGCTGCTCTACCTCACAAAATTTCATTACTTCTTGGCTCCTTAATTGTTCCTAATACTACTGAAGGAAGCAAATTTAATCCAATTTACATTTAAAATGGGTATTTCACACAAATCCCTTCAAACAAACTAAATCTCTGCCCATGTACTAGGGAGAAGAGGCTCAAGCTATTCTAAATGCAATTGCATCATAGAAGGATAACCATATACATGTTACCCATTATGTATAAAGATAAATTTTCAAAAATTTAAAAATTAAAACTATAATCAATCCTCCCCCTCCCCCTCCTCAAAATCAAATGGTGGGTAACCAAGAAGTGAAAAATTTGTTAGAGGTGTTGTCATGGTGTAAGTTCCTGAGGCACGTGTTCAGCCACAGCCTTGTGAGTTGTAGCTTTGATTTTGGCACACGGACTACAACCTTTTCCAAACTAAGATGCTTTTAAAATGAAGGTGGTCCAAGGGCATCCGTCTATGCTGAAAAGTTGGTTGCTTTTTCTAAAATTAGATGATCAATAATGGACTCACTCGTCTTCTATCCCATTTGAACTCTCCATAAGATTGAGTGTACCATTTAAGCTTAGGACAGGAAAGGTCCTTTTCGGTAGCGTACAAAGTTATAGCTTTTTGCTCATTATCAGATTTCAAAACATATTAGAGAAGGGAACATGGCCTTGTATAAATTTAAGTTAATTTCCAAAATTTAAAAAGCGATGAATTCCATAAAAGGATATGCAGTCTAGCTAAGGGGCCAGGGTTGCTGGTGGTGGTCTGAAAGTTGAAAAAATAGCGGGTCCCAATCCACAGAAGCTAGAAGTGGAAAACGTAAACAGGATCAGGCAGAGCATAGCCACTTTCTGGCAGCTAATTCATGATGACTGTATTACTCTAGAGCCTAAAAAATTCATTATGTCAATCAACTATTTTTCTAAATACATAGAAAATGATGAATTAGAATTTATCTTTATTAAAGAGGTATGAAGAAGGAAGAATTGGGACAATTTATACCCATTAATGATATCCTGGTCAGTAGAGATTCCTTTGATGTATAATCAAATAATTGTTATATTTATGCTTATATTAAAATTAGGAAGTTGAATATATTGTAATTTTATATTTATGGTAAGAAGCAAAAGATGGCTAGCATCTCAAAGGTGTTTTCCTCTTCCCTAATAGCATTCAAGAGACTGATGAAATTGCAGACTTCTTTTAAAAAGAAAAGGCCAAATATTTACCTCTATCTAATCGGGACAATTTAATACTAGCCAAATTATCTTAATTTCTAAGACTACTCTTTTTTGCAAAAAGACTGAAGGTTGAAGAATGAATGGTACACTTGTCCTTTAAGAGACTCAAGTCTAAAATGGGACACTGAAAAGAGAAATTCTTAAAGCATTCCAGACACACTTTTCCTTCAATTTACCCATTGAGAATTGATCTGCAGCACACCCTGGAATTCTCACTCTTGTCCCTGGAGAATCAGTATACTTTTTATTATATAATATCATTATATTATAACATATGATATGAAAGTTTCCTGTGCCTCTCCCTGCAGATTCAGAAGTGTAAATGTCATTGCTTGTTTCTAAAAAAAATAATAAAAAGAAACAACAAAAAACCCACCTCCCCCTTAAAAAAAGAACCATCTGCATGCCACTTAAATATTTTTTAGACCAGGTCACTCAAAAGCAAATGCACTCATAGGTTAAGAGTACCAAATAAGGATGGAATTGAGTATGTCCACTGACTTACTACACTCACTAGAGAGGTTTTGTCTAGCTTAGGAATACATGGCCTTTGGATGGGATCTCAGCTAGATGACATTGTGTATAGAGAGCAGGGCCTGGAGTCAGGAAGACCTGATTTCAAATATGACTTCAGATGCTTCTTCCTAGCTGTGTGATCCTGGGCAAGTCACTTAACCTCTGTTTGCCTCAAAATTTCCTCAACTGTAAAATGAGGATGATAGCACCGACCTCTTGGGGTTGTTGGGAGAATCCACTGAGATAATATCTGTAAAGCATTTAGCACAGTGGCTGGCACAGAACACTATACAAATGCTTAATAAGAGGAATCTGTAGGCAGTGCACAAACTAATTTGTAAATCCTGCTCAGGTTACAAGGGATTGGACACCTTTGGGACTAACAATCAGATCTCACTGGCTACTTTCATTCTGCCAGAAAATGTTGCCTTTATGTCCTCTACAACTCACAGTATATTAAGAACAGTGGGTATTATTAACATAAGGAAACCTAGTCTCCTCTTCTTTATCTTATTTCTCCTCCCATCCTAGGACCTGGCTTTCTTCTGGGTCTTGTTGATTCAACTGTGAATTTTGTTTTAAATTTTCCAAGAAGAAAGGTTACTTTAAAACTCTTTTCAGAGATGAGTGTGTGTGTGTGTGTGTGTGGGGAGAGAGAGAGAGAGAGAGAGAGAGAGAGAGAGAGAGAGAGAGAGAGAGAGAGAGAGAGAGAGAGAGAGAGAGAGAGAGAGAGAGAGAGAGAGAGAGAGAATTAGATGGCTAAGTCATCCGATCGAGCTCTGCCACTGCTAGCCTTGCTAGCCTTGCTTAACCGTCTTGAATCAACGAGAAGCAATGGCGGTGCATGCATCTCAACTGTGGTGGTACCTGGCTGTTTCTCCCCTTCAGAGGTTACCTCTGATTTAGTGGCCCCTAAACTGCTGCTGCTCCCATTAATCACCAGCAAGGGCACTTTGCTCCCCCCACCACTGTCTCCTCGCTCTTGGAGGAGCTGCCGAACACTGCTTGGGGTGGTGGGAGTGCCAGGGGTGGTATTGCTTGGGGAAGACTTCCTTTCAAAAGTCTGTTGCTCTGCCTCCTGGTTGGCCCAGTTCTGCTCAGTCATTAAGATGTGGTGGTGGTTGCCACCATAATATTTGGCTGGGGCTGCCTTACTGCGCTCCTCAGGGAGGGTTACCATTCTGAATTCTGTGGGTTGTGGAGGAGCCCCAGGATAACCTGTAGTGGTTGCCTGTCCTAGGGAAGAGGCAGACTGAGTATAGTATGGTGGGAATCCAACGGCAGGAGGGGCAGAATGGGGAGAGAGCAGAAGTGGGCCAATGCTACTACATTTGGAGGGCAGGACTTTGGCTTCTGGAGAATCTGGGCTATTGTAATGGTTGGTCATACCCTGTTTAAGCTTTTTCCAGCCCAGGTGATAGATCTCCAGCATGTTGAGCAAGAGAGACACACAAGCCACCACTAACATGAAAATAATGAATATGGTCTTTTCTGTGGGTCTGGAGATAAAGCAATCCACTGTGTTGGGGCAGGGCCAGCGGTCACATCGGTAGAGTGGCTTTAACTCAAACCCGTAGAGGAAATATTGCCCCACAATGAAGCCCACTTCAAACAGAGTCTTGAAGATGATGTTAAAGACGTAGGTGCGGAGCAGGGCACCAGCTATCCGGACTTTGCCTCGATCATCTCGGATTGGGGGTCTCTCTTTCTTTTCCATCCTGGCGCTCTCCTTTTTGCTGAGCGGTTCTCGATGGCTGTTGGGGCCACTGAGCTCTACCCCCTGGTGCAGGTTGTCTTTCTTAAGGAGATCTTCTTTTTCCTTCTTTTTTTCCTCCATGCGTACAATGTGCAGCACATGGCCCAGATAAATGAGGGTGGGGGTAGATACGAAAATGATCTGCAGGACCCAGAAGCGGATGTGGGAAATAGGAAAAGCCTTGTCATAGCAGACATTCTCACAACCTGGTTGCTGAGTGTTACACGTAAAATCGGACTGTTCATCTCCCCAGACTTCTTCTGCGGCGGCACCTAGCACCAGGATTCTGAAGATGAACAGAACAGTCAGCCAAACTTTGCCAATCACGGTAGAGTGTTCTTGCGCATTCTCTAATAATCTCCCCAGAAAGCTCCAGTCACCCATTGCTTCAGATTCCTAACCTATAATGGGAACATCATCATTAGCATTAATAAACACATTTCCTGTCAGATGACTCATACACATGGTACAGCAAAGTGCATATGGAAAATGCCTATTGGGTCACTAACCCAACGTCTGCTGAGGCCAGGCTACGGCTTCTGTGGGGTTGGGGATGGAGCTACGTTAGAGGGACATCGTCCCCCAACTCCAAACCCTCTTTAGGAAGGGCTGCAGCAGCTTTTACATAGGGTTCCAATCATTATGCTATACTTCTTTCACTCTGCAAGATTGTAAGGCTCAAAAGATAGAACACATGCAAAGGTCGACTCAAACTTTCCAAGTGTCACATAAAAGAAGGGGGTGGCTAGGGGATTCGATGGAGAGAGAGCCAGGTCAAGAGACAAGAGGTCCTGGGTTCAAATATGACCCCAGATACTTCTTCCTACCCATGTTTCCCTGGGCAAGTCACTTAACCCCACTTGCCTAGTCCTTACCACTCTTCTGCCTTGGAACAGATACGTATCCATTCAAAGACAGCAGGTAAGGTTGGTTTTTTTAAGTGTTATGTAAATGGAAGCTATTATGGCATAAAAAGAAATTCTAAAAAATCAGTGAGAATGTTCCGTGATGGAAGTTATAGCGCAGTTCACAGAATCTCTGCCCTGGAAAAGGCATTGGGAATGCTATGACACAGCAGAATGGAAGCTTCTCCAGAGCAGGAACAATTTCATTTTTGTGTTCACACCCCCAGCACCTAGCACAATGCCTGCTTAGCAAACAGCAAAGGAGGTGCTTAACAAGTACTTGATGAACTGAACTGAATTTCAGACACACACACACACACACAAAATAAAAAGGGCCAACAAGGGAGTTGTGACTTATCCAGCTTTACTGAGTTATCCTGACTTTCAGCAACCTCTCCCATTCTACAGGAACTCTTTAAATTATTCTTAGCATTTACCAGAACAAAAACTATCAGTTTCAGGGCACCTGCTATACTTGAAAGCAATTTTGATGATAAGGTTTTGCTATCACAGTTGCATAAATTTTTTAATAGAGTGAATGAGAAATATTTCAACACTCTTTTATTGGGCCTAGTAATTTTTCATAATGAAAAGCATCTATTTTTTCCTTTGGGGAGAAAAAAAGACAGCTACATTTCTAATGTTTTGCACTGATAACATTTTAATTTTTATTATTTTAAAATATAATTTTATTTAAAAATATTTTCCATGGTTACATGATTCATGTTCTCTTCCTTCTCTCTTCCTTCTCTCTTCCTTCACCTATCCTGGAGCTGACAAGCAGTTCCACTGAGTTATACATGTATTATTATTCAAAACCCATTTCTATATTATTCATTTTTGTAAAAGAATAATCTGTTAAAACCAAAACCCCAAATCATATACTCATATAAACAAGTGATAAATCATATATTTTTCTTCTGTATTTTTACTCCCACTCTCTAGATGTGAATAGCATTCTTTCTCATAAGTTGCACAGGATTGTTCTTGATCAATGCATTGCTATTAGTAGCAAAGTCTATTACATTTGATCATCCCACAATGTTGTAGTTGCTGTGCACAATGTTTTCCTGGTTCTGCTTATTTCACTCTGCATCAGTTCATGGAGGTCTTTCCAGTTCTTATGAAAACCAAGTGATTCACCATTCCTTAGAGCACAATAGTATTTCATCACCATCATACACTACATTTTGTTCAGCCATTCCTCAATCAAAGGAACATCCCCTCATTTTCCAATTTTTTGCCACCATAAAAATGCAGCTATAAATATTTTGACACAGATACTTCCCCTTTTTTAAAATATCTTTGTGATACAAACCTAGTAGTGGTATTATTGGATCAAAGGACAGGCATTCTTTTAAAGCCCTTTGGGCATAATTCCAAATTGTCCTCCAGAATGGTTGGATCTCTTCACAACACCAGCAATGCATCAGTGTCCTAATTTTGCCACATCCCCTCCAATACTTATTATTTTCCTTTGCTGTCATATTGACCAATCTGCCAGGTAGATGGTACCTCAGAGTTGTTTGATTTTCATTTCTCTATGATTATTGATAGTTTTGATTCTTCACCTGAAAACTGTCTTTTCAAATCCCTTGACCATTTATTAATTGGAGAATGGCTTGATTTCTTGTAAATTTGACTTAATTCCTTATATATTTGAGAAATTAGACCTTTATCAGAGAAATTTGTTATAAAATTCTTCCCCCCCCCCCCATTTGTTGCTTTCCTTCTAATTTTGGTTGCATTGGTTTTATTTGTACAAAAACTTTATTGAGAGCATTTTCAATACCCACTCAACTGTGAGTATTGCAGGGCACAAAAGTCCTCAAAAAATAAGCTCTGGTATTTTCTGCTATGATAGGTAAGCTTTAAGTATAGTTTTAGCCACAGACAATTTTTGTCATTTAAGAAAGACCAGTCTCATTAGGTATGGAGAGGCTCAGCACTAGGAGACTAGTTACTAAGGAAAGCATTACTTAATTCATGAAATCCCACAAAATAAAAAAAAATTTTAAAGGATCCTCTTTAGACCTCCACTGGCACTTTTGCTTTTGTAGTCACAATGTTAGACTAGCAGAGAAATGGGAAAAGGTATTTTAAAACGCTTATTTTTATACACAGACATATATATGCTAATTATTTCCATATCTTCTGTATATGTATATATGTGTATATTTACATACACACATTTATATATCTTTGATACCAAATCAGAGAAATTTGTGTACAAAGGTTTTGAAAAAATGACCATAAAGGATATATATGTGACATTATATATACACACAAACATATATATAAAACAAAAGCCATTCCCCAAAAGATAAGTAGTAGAATATGAACAAACATTTTTCAAGAGAAGAACTGCAAACTATTGACAATCACATCATATAATGTTTCAAATCACTAAAAACAAGAGAAATGCAAATCAAAACAACCCTGAGATTTTGCCTTATACTTGTAAACTGGCAAAGATAGCAATAGGTAAACTAATGCATTGTTGATGGATATAGGAATCTAAAAACCATTTTGGAAAGAAAGCAATTTGGAATTATGCAAACAATGTGAAGATGTTTATAGCTTTTGACCTAAAGATTCTATACTACTAGTCATACTTCAAGGAGGCCATTGAGAAAAAGAAAATCTCCATATATACCAAAATATTTATAGTAGCACTTTTTGTGATAGTAAAGAATTGGAAACAAAATAGATGTACATTGACTGGGTAATAGCTAAACAAATTGTGACACACTAATGTAATGAAAAAATACTGTGCTTTAAGAAATTATGAATATGATGAATAAAGAGAAGCGTGGGTCGACCTATATAAACTGATGCAGAATAAAGTAAATAGACCTCCAAAGAACCTTAATATATACAATGACTAAAACAATGTAAAAGAAAGGAACCACTAAAAAAAATCAAAAGCGAAAGCAAAATTATAAAGAACAAACTGGCTAGAAAATAAAAAGATATTAGAGAATGCTCCCAATCCACTACTTTAGCAGAGATGGAAGGGTCATAAGTATTGCCCATATTTTTAGACATTTTTTGATATACTGATCAGTTATTTTTTACTTTTTTCTTTTTTGACAAAAAATATTATTTGTAATATTGGCTAGCTCTCTAGAATTGGCTCGATGGGGGAAAACATAGTGATGTAAAAATAAAATATATCAATTAAAAATTAAATAATATGTGAAACCAGAAGCATAAAGAAGTTCCCGGAAAATGGAAAAATGCAAGGAGAGACAAATAAAGATGTTGGCAGAGTTTGATTCATTATCAAAAGACACAAGAAACATGTTTTCATTGGATAATTTTCCATCTGGTTTTTCAGTGATTAGGATGAGCATAGGGATATGGCCTCAGAGGCAGTGTTGTATATAGACAAGAACAAGTTTCAAAACTCAGAAGAGGTACCTCAGACTCATACTGGCTGTGTGACTCTGGGAAAGTCCCTTAATCTCTCATTGTCTAGAAAGTATTTCATACTAAACCTTGCAGAGAAGGTGCTGTCTTATATTGCTTTAAAAATTAAAAAAATAACCACTTAACTTCTGTCTTAAAATTGATGAGCTGCAAAGCAGAGGAGTGGTAAGGGCTAGGCAGTTAGAGAGTTGAACCCACTTCCTCCTAGCTTTAGGCTTGGCTCTCTATCCACTGAGTCATTTATCTGCCCTCTGACTTGCATAGTTAAGAGTTTCCTCCCCTAGGAGTTCCATTTACCAATGACATTAAAGCTTTAGGACTTATTTCTATGATGAGCAAGAACATAAAGATTAAAGTTAAGATAGCTGCAACTTATGTGTCAACAAATGTTACAGAGGATCAGAAGAAATTCCATAAAGAACTCAAAGCTTCCAAACTAAATCAACATAAACTTAATATTCAGTGACTTTAATACAAAGGTTAGCATAGAGGAAAATAGCAAAGAATATGCTGGAAAATATGATAGTAATGGAGTTGTGAGCTAAACCATCCATTCTCACTCTGCCCAAAGGGTTATAAAATTGTTTATACTCTTTGACTAGCAATATCACTACTAGGCGTATATCGCAAAGATTTAAAAGAAAAAGGGAAAAGACCCATATGTACAAATTATTTATAGTAGCTCTTTTTTTGTCATAGTAAAGAATTGGAAACTGAAGGGTTACCCATTAATTGGGGAATGGCTGAACAAGTTGTAGTATACAATTGTGATGGAATTGTCCTCCAAGAAATAACAGTTTGGTTCTAGAAAACCTGGGAATACCTATATAAATTGTTGTAAAGTAAAGTGAGCAATCCAAGAGATTACTATACATAATAACAATAATATTATAACAATGATCAACTATGAAAGGCTATTCTGATCAATATAATGATCCAAGACAATTTGAAAAGCTTCATGATGAAAAATGTTATCCATCTCTAGAGATAACTGATGAATTCTGATTGGAAACTGAAGTGTAATTTTTTTACTTTATTTTTCTAGCTTTTTTTTAAAACATGGTTAATATGGAAATATGTTTTGCATTATTTCACATGTATAATTGAAATCATATTACTTGCTATCTCAATGGATAGGGAAAGAGCAGGAGGGAGGAAGAAAATCTGGAATGAAAAATTAAAACAAAGAATGTTAAAAAAATAATAAATGTATATAAATAAAAATACAATAAAACATTTAAAAATAGCTTTGGTTATCTGAAAAGAACTTGGGTGAAATTTCTCATGCATATTAAAAATCACAGAGAAAAACTGAGATAATTATTCAATTCTTTGAGCAAAACACAAAACTGAGAGTTAAGGGCTTGCCAAAAGTGATTTGTCATTGTCATGGAGGAAATCTACTCTAAGTCACAGAACCTAAGAGTACAATGGGACTTCTGAGGCACTCTATCCAATATGCACTTGAAAAAGAATCTTCATTACAATATATCCAACAAGGGGTCATCCAGTCTTTGCTTCTCATCTTCTAGAGAGAAAGCCTACTACCCCAAGAGGGAGTTCATTCTACTTCAGCATATCTTTAATGAAGCCTTCTCTTATGCCAAGTCTATATCTGCCTCTTTGCAACTTGTATCTATTGTTCCTGGCTCTGTCCTATGGAAATAAATAAAAAGTCAAATTCCTTTTCCATAAAACATGAATTCATATATTTGAAGGCATCATTCATGTCCCGCTTAAACCTTCTATAGGCTAAACACTCCCAGTTCATTCAGTTGATCCTTATTTGTCATAAGTTTGAGGATCATCACCATTCTGGCTGCATCCTTTGAATGTTCTTCAATTTATCAATTTACTTCATAAAATCTGACATTCAGAACTGAAAACATTACTCCAGATGTGGTCTAAGCAAGATAAAATACAATAGGACTTTAAGTTTTGTAGTTCTTGGCAAAATACATGCATTGAATTTTAAGCTTGAATCAGCTACATTGGCTGCCAAATAATACTATTGATTCATATTGAACTAACAATTCACTAAAATTCTATGATTTTTTAAAGATGAATTCTTTTCCAGCCCTGCCTTATACTTATTAATTTTACTTTTCTGAATCCATTATAAGACCTCATGTTTATTACTATTACATTTCAATTTCTACATCTATTCTTTTATCAATTTCTCATTTTTTCAATCTCAAAAACTTTGTTAAATAGGTCAACATATTTGGGCATTTTTATTCTTTCTTTTAATTTGTCATTGATTTTGATCTTTGTTCTTAAAAGCTGGTGATTCATACATAAATATTTAGAAATGACTCCCTCATTGGTTATCAGTTGTTTCCCATCTATTAAAATACTAAATCTTTCCCTCCAAGGACCTACACTCACAGTTCTGGAATCACAGTATGTTGCTGGTAGTAGGTGACTTAGGACAAAATTGCTATCCTGGAAATTCTTGGGGAAATGCTCTTAGAGTTATTGGACTAAGAAGAAGATAAAATACAATTTTGTGATGTTATTTGTATTTGTCATATGCAATGACTTCTGATTTACTTCTAGAAAGCTTTAGAATAGTCTAAAAGTCTTTGACTTCTCTTGTTTCTTTACTCCTGAACCATGTTTTCCAATATAAATTTTGCAGTCTTCTCCATGCCTACTTTTGCATTGAAGTCATCAATTATTAAAGGATATGCTCATTTACCTTGGAATATCTTAAAGTTCTCTGTAGAATTTCTCTGCAACAGATGTTGACACATAAGCTGCAGTTATTTTGGTGATGGTCTTTTTGCAAGGGTTTTATTATGAGCACTGCAACATGAAATAAACAAATGTTCCATCAAATGATGTTTCTTGTTGCCTTTTGAAGTGCAATGAAATCAGTTCTGTTCATTTTTTGGTTTTCTCCAAGGAGCTACCTTTCTATGTAATGGCAACCTCCTTTTTTTTATGGTAACTTGATTTGTAATATACAAATTTTCAAGATTAATATAATTTATTTCCTGTAGTATAGCATGCTCAATCATTAGTAATTGGATAATGATCTTTCATATCTAAAACACTATCACCTAAGTTAATATTTATTGCCTAAAAACAATGTGATTTTTTACCACCCTTTATTCTTTCTAGCATTCTAGTTACCGTGTCAAAGCAAAAAAGGTTAATATAGCCTCATTAGTATTAATGAACTCATCCTGGCTTAATATGATCACCACCTTTTCTAAATGTTCACTAACCATCCCTTTAATAAAATATTCTAGAATTTCACCAAGATTTGAAGTAAATTTCATTGACCTATTATTTACACTTGACTCTTTTTTTAAAAATTGAGACAAATATACTCTTCTCTAGATCAAGTGGAAGGGGCACTATTTCCACTCTACATGATCTTTCAAAGGTCTCTGACAGTGGCTCAACAACCCCAAACATTACATTTTCAGGCACAGAGTTAGTCTAATTCTCATCAAGAACAGCAATATATCCTCTTATTATCTTTTTTATTCTATTCAATTTCAAAGATTATTCCTCTCAGCAAAGAAAAGAGCACAATATGGGTTAAGCAGCTTTGCCTTTTCTCCACTACTCCTTATTACTCTTTGGTTCATTGAAAGCTAGTCATTTATCCTTTTTTGATCATCTCCTTTCCTCCAATACTGCTAAGAAACAAGCAATTTTATTGTTTTTAAAAAATTGCTTTTAAATTAAAATTAAAAATAAAAAACTTATTTTTATATTGCTTTTATTAGATTTCATTGACAGTCCAAATGGAAGAAAGATTTCTATTAACTCTAAGGTCCCTTAAATGTTTCTATTTTTGGATAACATTGTGATAACTGTATCAAGCCCTAGAAAATTGCAGAGTCCTCTAAAGGTGATCTACAATAATTAATAAGAATTCTGCCTAACAATTCATAGAGGAAAAACTAACTGGATGAAGAATGCATATTGTCTAGCCTATGATATTCATTGGAATGGTCAGCCTATAGAGCTAATCCAACAGCAATCTTGGATAGATATTTAACATGGGCAATGAGTTGATTCCATAACTGGATTAAATGAATTATGTATCATTGATTGCATCAAAGAAATTATACAGTGTTTTAAATAACTATAGCTTCTTCCTGAAACAAAATGTTTCAAGCTCCCCAAGGATCCCCTCTGCCCTTTCTCTTAGCTAAAGACAATCTCATATTTTGAATGAATGAGAGAGAGAGAGACAGAGACACACACACACACACACACACACACACACACACACACACAGACAGAGACAGAGAAAGAGAGTTAGTTTATATTGAGAACTCCCTCTTCTCCTAGTTTCATGTTCCTCTGACATCATCTCTCATTATCATCTCTATTAACTCTTCTTTTAATCTTTAATAAAGAAGTGCCCCTTCTTGTCTAAGATACAGTCTCTATATGCATATTTGATCCCACCCACTCTAGTCTAATTGTCTATTTTCTCTTCCTTCTACTAACCTTCCTTTCCCCCCATTCCCCATCAATCATGCATCTCTAATCTTGAATCATTTCCATTCTACTGTCTCGTTCCCTGATGCCAAAAAACAAACAAACAAAAAAAAAAAACAGGATTTTGAGGATGTCTTTCATATCTTCAAAAAAATTTTGAATCTATCATTTCTACTACCTATAATCCTGTTTATCCTTCCTTTCTCTGATAAATTAAAAAATCATTTTACTTAATGCCTCTCCTTTCTCTCTTTTAATCAGATTTCTGATTATTATCTGAAATTGCCCTCTCCAAAGTTACCAGTGATCTCTGAATTGTCCAGTCTGATTGTCTTTTTCTCAGCCCTATTCTTTTTTGATCTTTGTCAAAATTTGTTATTGTTGTCAATTTCCCCAAAGGATATTCTTGCCTCTCAGAGTTTTGTGACATTGCTCTCCCCTTATTCTTCTCTTCCCTGTTTGACTGCTTTTTTCATTCTCTTTTGTTGAATCTTCATCCTTGTCATACCTCTTAAAAGTGTGTTTGCCAATGGATTATCTTCTTTTTTCTCTATCTACTGTTTCCACTGTTGACCTTGTTGGTGCTCATGAACTGAACTATCTCTGTGAAGGTGATTACCAGATCTAAAATTCAGTCCTAGTCATTCTTCTGAGCTCTTATCCTATAGTTTCAACTACCCAGTAGACTTTTTGAACTAGATATTTCAAAGCATCTCAAATTCAATATGTCCAAAACAGAATACATTATTTCTCCCTCCACCTAATGCTTCATTCTTCTATACTTCCCTATTTCTTTTGAGGATACCATCATTTTCTTAGTCTTCTAGATTTGTAACCTTAGCACTCTATTTGACTTTTTACTCACCCTACATATCCAGTCAAGTGTCAAATCTTGCCATTTCTATATTCACATCTCCTACATGTCTCCTCTTCACTCACAGAGCTACAACTCTAGTTCAAACCCTCATTTTTTTTTGTTTGGATTATTACAATCACCTTCTAATTAGTCTCTCTAATTCAAATCTCTCCCTCACTTTATTCCATTTTTCACATAACTGACAAAATAATTTTCTTACAGAGGAAGTCTATCTATGCCAGTTCCTTATTTAACTAAACTCCAATGGCTCTTTATTATCTCCAGATAATACCCTCTCTTTGGCATTTAAAGTTCTTCACAACCTGGTCCCGTCCTACTTTTTCAGTTGCTTTATTTTTTTTTAAATTTCAGTCATTTATTTCAATTATTCTTGGTTATAAATCCAGCACCTTTATTCTTCAAAATATTGTGTTCCATGACATTTGGTTTTTTTTTAATGTTTAGTCTTATGTTATTCTGAGTATAGCTTCACAGTAGTGAAAATGTTTTTTTTTCCTAGTTACTTGTAATATTTTCCTCTTAACCTGACACCAATGCAACTTAGCTATAATTTTCCTGTGAGTTTTCATCTTGGGGTTCTTTCAGGTGGTGATCAGTGGGTTCTTTCCATTTCTCTTTTACTCTCTAGTTCTAAAACTAAGGGTAATTTCCCTTAATAATTGCTTGAAATATGTTGACTAAATTCTTTTTCTGATAACTCAGTCTAACAATTCTTATGTTGTCTGTCCTTAATCTTTTCCCCAAGTCATGTTTTCTTCTATTATTTCTTGTTGTCTTAAAAATTCATTAGCTTCCTCTTGCCTAATTTTAATGTTTAAAGAGTTATTTTCTTAGTGAATTTTTATATTCCTTTTTCCAATTGATTAACTTTTTTTCATAATCTTCTTGATTTTCTTGTACTGCTGTCATTTTTTCCCTAATTTTTCCTCAAATTCTTTCATTTGTTTTTTTAAGTCATTTTTTAAATAACCTTTACCTTCTGTCTTGGAGTCAATATTGTGTATTGACTCCAAGGCAGAAGAATGGTAAGGGCTAGGCAATGGGGGTCAAGTGACTTACCCAGGGTCACACAGCTAGGAAGTGGCTGAGGCCAGATTGATCCTAGGACCTCCCATCTCTAGGCCTGGCTCTCAATCCACTGAGCTACCCAGTTGCCCCCTTTTAAGTCATTTTTAAACTTATCCAAGAACTCTTTTTGGGTTTGTGACCATCTTACATTTCTCTTTGATGTTTTAGAAGTAGGTGTTTTAACTTCACTGTCTTCTCAATTTGACCCCTGGTCTTTTTTTAATCACCATGGTAGCTATCTATGTCTGTGTTCTTTCTTTTTCATTTACTCATTTTTAAAAATGGTTTTTTAAGCAGGCTATTTCTTAATTGTTAACTTTATGCTAGAGTTACGTACTGCTCCCAGGTGTGGGGGATAATATTTTAGGTTTCAGGGTTTTTGTGCTGTTATTTCCTGAACTCTATCTGAGGGCCTTTGATCTCTTGGTTTTTCTAATTTCTATAATCCTGGGTCAAGTGTGATCCCTGCTCCCCTGACTTATGCCCCAGTCTGTGAGTGATTTCAGGTGTTCCTCTCTGCCCCTGACTCCTCTCCCCCAACCAGAGCCCCAGCAATGCTGTCCTCACAAGTATCATCTTGTTCCTCTGTCCGAGAACCCCAGTCTGCTTTCTGGGAGTGACCCCAGACATTGGGTCCTTGCCTCTCAGCAACTGAACTCATCCAGGTAGGCCTGCTCTTCATTCCTCCTTGCAAGTAGTGAAAACCTGGGACCCTATTTAGTCAGCATGTCCCATAGTCTTCCCTTGGTCAACTGTTCAACCCCAACACAGTGGAAATCTCTGAACCTGAGGATGCCACTTATACAGCTGCCCATAGGGCTTGTGGTTTGTTGATTTGGTCTAGTATTTGCCCAGAGGTGTTTGTACTTCAATCAGGTGAGACCACCATCCTAAGAGGTCAGAGTCTTCCCAGCATCCTCCTGAGTTGTCTTAGGTTGAAGGACTATTTCATCTGAACTCTTGACTATTTTTGACACTTTAAAGTTGACTCTGAGGTATTATTTTTAATTATTTGTAGGGGAATTTGGTGAGTGAGGTAATCTCTTGTCCTATTCTGCTACCTTGCCAAAGTATTCTCCAGTGTAGAAGTTTTAAGGAGGAAACAGTTTTAGTTCTCATGGCCAATTATATAGGCATTTATTATTTCAAGGTTTCTCCACTATGAATATACACAGAGCAAAATTGGTTAGTAATCCAGTGAGACAATATTTGTGAAACACTTACAACAGGGCCAGGCACTAAGTAAATGCTTATCCCCTTTCTTGATTCCCTAGCAGGATATGTTTAATATAAGGGTATATAGTAAAATCAAGATTTCATTAAATCCCTCAGAGAAGATGTAAGAAACTAAGGTCATCTGTCTTTAACAGTCTCTTATGAGTTTGATTTCCTGCCCTCATATCCTCAAGGAGCATATAGGCTCTGAATGGTCAGGATGAATAGAAAACCACTAACAGGACATAGGTTTGCCCTCTGAATGATCCATACTTCTTTGGTACTGAGGAATTTAATATCATTTGGGACTCTTAGATGGAAAAATACCAGCACCATTCTTATGATCCAACAAGTAACTGTCTTATTTCCCAGAGTAGCCTTATATATGTCACCTCAAGGGTCTTAAGGCTGTATTGACAAATCTATTGCATGTGTGCCAGAGGGGGCTTCTCTCTTCCCCCTCTCTATGCATCCCTGGAGACATTTCTCATAGATGACCCACCCCTCTGCCCAGCAGTCCAATGGGAGCACTTCCTCCCTCCTCTGTCTGGGGTGAGGTAGGGGCTCACATATGGTGTGAGGATTGCAGTTTGGCCACTCAGTCTCTAAAAGGTTCGCCATTGCTGTCTAAGGGGATGGGAGAAAGTTAAGACACAAAATATTATACCTGGAAGCTATAGTAGTTCAAGGAAACAAATAGTTCATATCTTCTACCTTGATGCTTAAGTAAAGAGTAGTAACTGTTATTCTACAAAGTCATGAACAGTCACAACAGTTGAAAAAGTGGGCTGGATTTTAATTTAAATAAGTATAGCAAGAATCCATACATTGAGAGATCAGAGTTTCATTAAAATGTATGTAAGGCACTTTATGTTAGCTTGATGGGGATTCAAAGCCTAACGAAAATAGTCCTTGTCCTCTAGGAATTTACATTATAATTAAGAAATATAGTAAGTATACTGATAAGTAAATAAAAAGAGTTGAGGAAAAAGAGGACTCTAATCAATAATTGGAGATAAGGGGAGATAAGAGAAGGTTTCACGGAGGAGGTAACACTTGAGTTGAGCCTGGAAGGAGGATAAGGATTCTGAGAAGCAAAAGTGAGGATAGAGGACATGCAGAAAGCCTACATAGTTATGTGGGAGATGGAATGTTAAATTCAGGAAACAGCAAGTTGTCAAGCTTAGGTGGAATTCAGAGCTACTAAGAAGTGCAATTTAAATAAGGATGGAAATGTAGGTTGAAGTCAGTTTGAAGAGGGACTTCAATGCCAGACTAAGAATTACTTAGATAAAACTGGGAACCACAAAAGGTTTTTGAGAAGGGAACTGATTTGGTCAGATCTGTACTTTAGGGAGACTATATTGGTTTATGTATGAAAGATGGACTGAAGAAGCCAAAAGATTGGAGTTGTGGATTTGAGACTAGCTGTTAAACAATTTACTTCCTCTGATACTTAAAACACACACACACACACACACACACACACACACACACACACACACACACACAGTTTTACAGTATAATCGATAAGGAAAGAAAATTTGCTAAAGCAATTAATCACATTGATCTTAAATGTTAAAAAAAATATTCTAACCAGAATCCTTCTGATCATCCACTGCATATCTTGTCAAATGTGTTCTCTCTAAAATGAAGTTAATTTTTTACATTATGACATACCACAACAGAGAGAGAAAAAGTCCAGAGAATAATATAATGTATTGAAAAAGGGAGAGGCATAATGGCGTCACAGATAAAAAACTGTCCTTGGAGCCAGGAACATCTGCATCTGCCCGATACCGACTCTGTGATTCTCAATGTTTTAGTCAAGTAAGACTATAACTTGTGAAGAAGGCACCAATATACATTGGAAGGAATTTCCATATCCAAAAGGCTCTATTAATTTAGTTAACAAAAATTCTTGAGAAAATCATTAAGATGTGAAAATGGTACATCTAGGTTGGTCTCATTTGATGGGGCACTATATGATCTGTTCTTCCTCACCAATGGAAAGGTACAGAACCACAAAATAGAATTCAACCTACTTTGCAAAGACATGTTTGAAAATGTAGCATGGGACTGCAAAGTTGCTATTAGACAATGCTTCCATTTTGTGTCAAATTTTTCCAAATCAATAAGCTGAGATTACTTTAGAAAGTCTTTGCAAAAGATGCTCCATCAAAAAGTTCCACAGCAACAATTTCAGAGAGAAAATACTGAAGCAGCTCACCTTGCTTTTGCAGGTGAAGCAGACTGGTACAATCTGAGATTTCTCAGTCCATGGGTCAAACTATACCTGCATAATTCCAAATCTAGTCAATGTCCAGTACTGATTCCAACTTGAAATCCATCAATTAATTCTTCTACTTCAAAGAAGAAGCTTTGGGGAAGTAATGAATTTAATTTCAAATGTGAGAATATTCTATAGGGAGGCAGCAAAAAGTGCTGAAAATCATTAAGATTTAGAACAAAAAAAGATATGTAGATGGGTGCTGTTAGTTATATTTCTACAGAGTTTTAAAAGTGGGGAAGTTAGGTGGCTCTGTGGATTGAGAGCTAGGTCTAGAAACAGAAAGTCCTGGGTTCAAATTTGACTTCAGCACTTCCTAGCTGTGTGACCATGGGTAAATCACCTAGCTCATACCACTCTTCTCTCTTGGAAACAATAAATAATATTGATTCCAAGATGGAAGGTGAGGGTTTTTTTTTAAGCATATAAGAGCCTAGGCATACCCTATATCAAAAAATTTTTTTGTTACTTTCAAGTTTATATTTTAAAGTATAATTCAATTGTTAATTCTTTAATAAAAGGGTTTTTCCCTCAGCTTGTTTGATGAATAATAAAAAAGAACATCCTTTATGACTGAGAATTTAATAAATGATCACCTTAAAAAAATTCCCTGGAAATTTTTCTCCTGATGACTTACTTGTACTATGTATACCTGCATAGTAGGCAGCAAGGCATGGTCCTCCACAAATGTTTCATTTAGATTTTTGAGTAGTTTCCTCAATGCCTATACATAATATTGAGTAGGAAAAAGAAAGTCATCATTGTGTTCCTGAAATAAAAACCAATCTACCAACATTGAAGGGATGGATGTCATATAGCTGCCAAATGATTTTCCAAATGCTTAGCTTTTAACTTCTCACTCAATAAATTCTTTTGACCTCAAAGTTCTTCACAGAGTATAGCTGGGTAGCTTAGTGGATTGAGAGCCAGGTCCAGAGATGGGAGGTCCTGGGTTCAAATCTAGTCTCAGATACTTCCTAGCTGGGTAACCCTGGGCAAGTCACTTAACTCTCGTTGCTTAGTCCTTATTACTCTTCTGCCTTGGAACCAATATATACTATTGGTTCCAAGGCAGAAGGTAAGGGTTTAAAAAAAAAGAAGTTCTTCACAATTTGGCCCATTCCTTTCTTTCTAGTCTTTTTATATTTTACTTCTTTCTACATATTCCACGATCCAGCTTTCTGGTCTACTTGATGTTTCTCACAAGACACTCCATCACTTGTCCTTGTGCCATAGGGCTGTCCTTGGTGCCTTGAAGGCTATCCCTCATCACCTCCAGTTCTCCTGGTTTCCTTCAAGATTAAAACTCAAATCCCAACTTCTTTTGGGGGCTCTTCTTGATCCCTCCAGCTTCTAGTACCTTGCCCTCTAAGATCACCTTCTATTTATTCTGGATGTACTTAGTTTTTATCTTTTTTTTTTTGGTACTCCTAGTTCAAGACCTGGAATAAAATAAGCACTTCATAAATTCATAGCCAGAAGAGAATTCAGAGGCCACTAGTAGCATCGTAGATAGAGGGTGCTGGACCTAGACTTGGGAAAATCTGAGTTCAAATCCAGATTCTAACACTAGTTATATGACTCTGGGCAAATTATTAAACCTATGTTTGCCTCAGTTTCCTCAACTGTGAAATAAGAGCACCCGTCTTGCAGGATTTTTGTGAAGATCAAAGAAAATACTATTGTAAAAGTTCTTAGCACATAGTAGACACCATATAAATTCCCTTCTCTGCTGGCTCTGACCCTTTCATCATACAGATGAAGACAATGAAGTACAGAACACTTAAATAAACTGCCTAGTCACATAGCTCATGGCTAGGGTGGGATTAGAACTTTGGTTTCCCTGACTCCAAGTCCACTGTCCCATCCTCTATAGTAAATGCTTGTTGACTTGCTGACTAACTGTTCTGGGAATGAGGGAGACAAAGATAAAATTACAGACCTTGCCTCTGACTTATAATCTACTGGAGGGGACATGCTATGTAGGAAAACAAGTATGAAACAAAGATTTTTTAAAATGGTGTAGAAAAATTTGATGACTGAGAGGTCATTTTCTACTGAAAAGAGAAGAGGACAATTAATGAAGTAGAATCTAAACTGGGTAATCTATAGTGTTTTAACCAGCAGTCTTGGCTTTGGGGTAAGCAGCACAAATTGGGCCCCCTCAAATCTGCTTTGCAATTCATGATATTAAAGATTATAAGAGTAAAATCACAACAAATTCAGGTCAGCAGTAGAGGGAAAGTTAACAAAGTGCCTCACAGATAGGCATTATTGACCTGTTAGTGTTCAATTTTAAGTAATTATTCTAAATGTGGTACATTCTTGGACCCTCTAAATTTCAGTGCTCTGAGGAAAAGCTCAAGTTTCCCTGTCTTAGTTATAGCTTCAGCAGCTTGTACAACAACACAGAAATGGGAGAATGCAGGACAAAATCAGAGAAATGGCTGGAACATAGAGTGTAAAAAGTGAAGGATAAAGCCGGAAAAGTATTTTGGAGTCATGCTATGGAAAAGCTTAAATATCAGAGAGAGTTTGCATTTTATCTCATAAATAATAGGAACCACTGAGAGATTTTGAACATGGGAGTGCCACAGGCAGATTTTGACAGCTATGTGAAGAATGGATTTATACGTGTAGGATAGCTGGATCTTTAAGCAGTGACTTGGAGGAAGCTAGGGATTCCATGATGCAGAAGGGAGAAGGGAATGCATTCTAAATATGGAAGATCCTACGCAAAGCCATGGAAGTGGGAGATGGCATGTCATATGTGGGAAATAATTAGTACAGTAATTTGACTCTGGTGGAGGGGACAAGTCAGAGGGTAATATGCATTTTATTCTAGAGGTTAATAGGAAATCATTGAAAAATTTTTATCAGGGAAGTGATATCAACCAATCAATCCACAAGCCTGTATTAAGTACCTAAGCTGTTTAGTGTCAGGAGCCAGGGATACAAAGATATCATGCTCATGGACCTATTTTTTATACATTTCAGAAGGGGAAGTTTCCAACTCTTATGCACAAAATATGTTTGATGCACCTTCCCCCCCCCATACACCCTCCCCAACTCCATTCACTGGGACCAATCAGGGGTTGCTATGTCCTCCCTGCAAGAAACATGTCCCTCAACAAAGAATTGCTTCTAGCTCCATGGGAGGTGCTCCCCTCTGTCAAATCAGGAGTTTCTCTGACTGCCCCTGCTACTCTCTCCTAGTTAAATATTTGCTGTCCCAGCAAATTAGGCTGGAGTGCTTTTGGCACATTTGCTCATGTCCCCAGTTCTGGACAGTTCTCTGGAGACCTGGGGAGGACACTCAAATGCTCCATTTGAGTACTTCCCCTAGTGCCTTTCATTTAAAAAAAAATAAAAAAGGAAAAAAGTCCACACAACTTAATTCTTAATGGCCTCCTAAGTGCCATGCAAAGGGTCACAGCAAAATCTATTCAGCATAGTACTTAGATACTTCCCAGATTAACAGTCTTTTATGAGGGCCCATATTTACCTTAGCTGGAGATTACTCAATCTCATATACAAAGTAATACAGATTCAGCAAGTAAACCAAGTTCTCATAAATTACCATCATGTGCCTTGAAGTTTGTGAGAGCCTCAACTCACCCAAAATAATTAGGAAGGAGGAAAATGAAAATAGCACGAAGAATTAACAATAGCAAAAAGAAAGAGAGGACACCCCCTACTGCTACCACCCAAATTTTCATACTTGGGGGAAAAAGTCTCATTCCAGGTGAACTCCCAAAGTGCATGGGGTTCTCCCCAAATGATGGGGAACCAGAAGTGGGTTGGAAATAAACCCCTTACCTTTGGGTGAGGAACCAATCAGTCATATATGAAAAATTTCCCACTAATCCCTTCAGGATTCAGGGGAACACATTTTTCCAGTGAACCCCTGCTAATACAGAGGACAATCCAGATGAAAATTTCTTAATGGAACCTTGAAAATGCATTGGAAACCCAAATTTTCTAGGAGATTACTATAAGACACTGGACATCAAAATGGGAGTACAGAGCACTCATTCCACATTAGGACAGATTTGCTAGCTCAAAAAACAAATCAGTCTTACTCAAGAGAGTTCCCAAGATATACAAAACTCCCTAAAAGGGTTTAAATTCTTTGGGTCAATTAAAAACCAACACTTCATATCCTGGCAGAGTCCCCATGATGGTTACTGTGATTGGGGGCACTGACAAGGGAACAGGTTTTGGGTTCACCTGGAAGCATTCCACAACTCTATAGAAAGGTGAAGTACATTCACAGATTTATCCTCCTTGATTGGAGTCTCTCATCATCATTTACCTTTAAAGGAATCCCTCAGTAACTGGAAAATCACTCAGGAGTTAATTTCGTCCCAGGGAAGCACATATCCCTCAATCAGAAACAAGAGTTCCTCTAATTATCCCTTCTACAATAAAAATGAAACAAACCTTACCTTACTAAGGCACCTTGAACTCTAAACAAAATGTATACATATAAGAAGATACAAAATGTACACAAAGCATATACAAAGTAATTTTTTTGTATGGAAGGGAAATAGAAAACAGAATCTGGGAAGGGAGATTCAAGAAAAGCCTCTTGTAAAATGGAGTCTTGAAAGAATCTAGGGATTCTAAGAGGAGGAGTGAGTGAGGGCATTACTGGCATAGGGAAGACTGAACAAAAAGACAGAGATTGAGTGTCTCCCATGATGAACATCATGAGACCCAGTTTGGCTGCATCATACATGAAGGAGCAAAGTATGTCACGCAAGGGTGATATATTTGAGTATATGGTTTAAGAATATCAATTTGACAACTCTGTAGAAGATGGATTAGAGAATAAAATACAGAAAGTGATTAGAAAATAATTGTAGTAGTTATAGAGAAAGGCAAGGGGGGCCCTAACTGACTACTGTGTGACCCTGGGCAAGCCACTTCACCCCATTTGCCTCAGTTTCCTTATTTATAAAATAAGCTAGAGAAGGAAATAGCAAACCAGTCTAGTATCTTTAGCAAGAAAACCCCAAATGGTCTCATGAAGAGTGGGCACAACTGAAATGATTTAGCGACAACAAAATCAGATGGATTATCAGGGAGGGGGCATTTTGGGGAGTGTCAGCAAATAAAGAATGAAGTAAGAACACAGTAAAATGATTTCAAGATCCAAGAAAAGGATTTTGGACTTGTGTCAGTGACTGACGCATTATAGGTATTCAATAAATTAAATTTTGCTCAATAAATACAATTTAATACTTACTAAATGTTTTTAGAGTTAAATGACTACATAGTTGGAAATCGAATTCTCCTTGACTGCTTCTCCCCTTTTAAAAAATGTGCTTGGATAGTTGAAAAGAAAGAAGAAAGGCTGAACAAAGGATGATTATGTTGTAAAAGAATAGAGAGAATAAGGAATCAAAATCAGGTATAATTTGTAGTCAACCCACGCCTATGTATTATATTTGCATCTAATCAGGAATCCATTAAAAGTACAAATGCTTTTTAAAATTTTACTTATGTTATTTATTTTATTTTATTAAAATTTTATTGAAAAATATCTCTAATAAATAAATGGCCTTAATTATATTTATATAGTACATACATCATATAATCATATAATACCACTAAACACACATAATATTTACTAAAACTGTGGGAGTTTAAAGCTGAGCACAAACCAATAGAAAAGATGCATCTTGTCCTAAGTATCCTGTCTTACAGATTATATGGAAATTCTTCCTTAAGAGTCAAACTCCCAACACTTAATAATTAAGAACATTTATGCTATTTCTAAATAAAGTTAGTTTCCATAGGCAGCTATTTGGCAATATTCTAAATGTTTACCCACATTACACTTTTACAACTGAAAAGGCCTAAATTTTTATCTGAGCCCATCTGCATATGATCTCTTACTCTTAAGCATATTCAAACAATATACTGTCTCCTTAGATAGTTTATAAGCCTCTGAAGATCAGGAGCCATCACTGACAATACAGCCCAGATTTTTGGGAAGGCCCCTCATCTGCTGATCAGACTAGATTATTTTATTATTATTATTATATTTAGGTGAGGTATTCTTGCCTTAAATTAGCAGGTTCCACATATGCTTGCCTCTCATCTTCCTCTCTAGAGAACATCCCTCTGGCTCTACCTTGAGCTCCTTTAAAATTTTAAACTAGATGCAGTTTTCTAATCATAGTAAGGTCTAGGTTTTTTTCTTCATGTGCTCTTAGTGAATCCCATATTGATTTTTGTTGGGCTTTACTAGGTGTAGAGAAGTCAGCTCTAACTGGTTTGAGAGAACCCATTGTTAAATTTTCAGCGTGAGCATTTAAGTCTCAAAAATCATCAAACATACAAATTAAGGCTTGATTTCTTGTTATGTTGATTATCTAGATAACATTTTTTGTGAAGCCAATGAAAATGTAAAAAATCTTACATACTTATTAATTTGTTTGAAGACTGCACAGAATTCAACAGAATAGAATACTTACCCTTATAATCTGAATCCTTCAGAATGAAAGAGTAACATACTAAAATGTATTTTTCCACACAAATACTCCAGTACTAAAAATAATTAAATAAAAATAGAAGATAGTTACTAAATGCTTATTGAAATAAGTCCTATTTCAACTTCTTTTATTTTCTTGGTATTTTTTTTTTCATGCCTCAAATGCCCTCTGGAGGCAAGGATTAAAAAAAGAATAGTAGGAAAGGTATGTTTGGCATAAACATCAACCAAAATTTAACACACAAATGGCTGAACTTTTTGTTTTCCCCCTCTATATTCTACTTATATGAAAAAGAGACAAATTGCAACAAAGCAAACTGATAGCAGGTTTCGTTTTAATAAGAAACCCAAAAAGTCTACAAAAACTAAGCTACATATTCAATTTAATCCAGGGACATTTAAATCTATAACCACAATACTGAAAATCAAAGTTGATTTTCTAAGTGATAACCATGAGACCCATAAAAAATTCTGAATTATGAAAAAAATGTGTGTGTATATGTATTATCACTAAAACAGGGAAATGCATTTACACAGTCCTGAAGATTTTTCAATATAAAAAGATTTTGTGTTTTGCAATATTTCTTTTCATATATCAATGGATCTGTTTTCTCATTAATATGGGCACTCCCACAAATAATAATAATAAAATAACATTTACATCACTCTTGCTATGTCCAATGCTTTACAATTATTATATTATTTGATCCTCAACAACCCTGGGTCAAAGGTGCTATTATTTAAATAATTTATTTTAAAAACTCCTTACCTTCCATCTTAGAATCAATAAGGCAGAAGAGTGGTAAGGGCTAGGCAGTAAGGGTTAAGTGACTTGGCCAGGGTCACACAGCTAAGATGTATCTGAGGTCACATTTGAACCCAGGACTTCCAGTCTCTCTGCCTGGCTCTCAACCTACTGAGACACATAGCTGTCCCCTGAAGGTGCTATTATTACCCTCACTTTACAGATGAGGAAACTGAGTTTTAAGTGACTTGCCCAGGGTCACACAGCTAGTATATGTTTGAGGCTAGATTTGAATTTGGGTCTTTCTGACCTTAAGACTAGCACTCTATCCATTGCACCTCCTAGAAGCTATATATTTGTGCTTTCTCATCCTGTGAGACTATTGGTTCATGTTCTCCCATTATACTTCCAGAGGGGATTCAGCCAATAAGCTAGAGATTCTAGATTTCTTCATATTATATATTTTCCATGGGAGTACGTGGCTATCCATCCCTCAATATGTAATCATCTTTCTTCTTATAAGACCCTTTCTCACTCCCTGTTTTTCTACTATACAACTTACCAATGAGATTCTTGAGAAAACCTCATCCTGCAGGCATTCTATTCAATTAAACTCTTAGCAAATGCTTTATAAATGCTAATAACCATAGCAAATTATTTTAGCCATAACTTTCCAGCATTTATAGATAAGTTCTCAAAGAAAAATGTAACAAGAAACACACTTCACTAATTCCTCTAACACTATCACTTTTCTTGGGGTTCCAAAAGAAATAAAAAATGCTTTCTACCTCGGTTTGTATAAGGAAAAAGTTGTCCTATTGAGGAATCTCAGACACATCCTAAAGTTAATAAATCAACAATAAAGCACTTAGCTCATATCATGGCTGGGTTTCATTTTCTACAGACCTCCCAGTAGGCATGAGCATGGTTGAACATCCTCCCTGAGAAAGATTAGGTTCTTTGTTCTTTAAAATGCCAGACCCCATGGAAGCCAGAGAGGCACCAGACATAGAAAAGTCCTACAGAAAATTCCATGAAATGTAGATGATCCTCAGAGAAAAGATTTCATCTGTAACAAAAGGCAAACTAATTGGCAGTTATTCCTGGGAATATAGAATCATGAAATAATTAATTTTAAAGCTATTAAGGGACTTTGGCAGTCAACTAGTCCAACCTCCTCATTTTACAAATAAGGAAACTCAAGGCTGAGGAAGTTAAATGACTTTCACAAGATCATTCAGGCAGTAAGAGCAAGGATTAAAATTTAGGTTATGGCTGCAACATTCTTTCTAAGGCACTATACTGTTTCCCACTGACAAACGACAGATGCATCATCATCTCTTTCTAGTCCTAAAATGGTCCTCCTTCCAAGTTTGTTCCTTTTCCAGTTCTTTCCATTTTCATTTATTTCCTCTTGTGCCCTCAAGTTACATTTTTTTCAGATCCCCTTCACACTCCCATCATTATTCTCCTTCCCTTCTTGTGCTTCATCTCATTCCTGGACCACTTTGTTCTCCCAGCATGTTTTAATTTTTCCCTTCTCCCCACAGAAAAATTTGCAAGAATCCTCTCTTCTGCTTTGTGAAAAGTCTTCACTACCTTAGAGGGAAGAGAATCTTCCTTATGTGGGCTCCCACACATTACAGGCTCTAGTGGGATGGTAATTAAACCTTCTTACTTCCACAAAAGAAGCAGAATAATGTGGTGAATACTAGGTCATTAAAGTTCACTTTCAGGGGCTAAGACAGAAGAAAGATTCCTCTTTCTCCTGGCCCCATCACTTATTATTATGGTTCAGCCCTCTTCAGAGTCCTATTGGCCACTGATTACCTACCTAAGCAAAATACAGTCTTGTCATTATCTGCCTTCAGATCT